>NC_139790.1:3438569-3743569 GCF_965231275.1 Zosterops lateralis
TGCTCCCTGCTCTCCTCCTGTGCATCCTGATATCTCCCTATGTTTCCTGAATTCCTCCTGTGCTTCCCAAGTTCCTTCTGTGCTTCCTGATCTCCTCCTCCTTCCTTACAGGGGTTTCTTCTGTGCCTGTTCTGTGGAGATGTGGAGCTGGCCTTGGGACACTCACTATGTTACTGAGGGAAGATGAGAGAGAAAAACCAGCCCAGGCAGGGCCCCTGGGCCTGAGCCTGTTTGCAGAGCAGGTTGTGCTGGAATATTTACTTGAGATAGTTCTTGATGTAAAGAGATTTCTTAGTTTGAGTTTAGGGCCAGGGAAGGGGGGTGTAGTGGTTTGAAAGCAAAACCAGTGAGACACTCCAAGTCAGAAATACAATTTAATAGGAAGGAAGAAAAAAATACAATAATACAAAAGACCACTGACAGAGTCAGAACACAACCTGACCCCCTGTTGCTCAGGGTGCTGGAAACAGCCCAAAGCAAACCCTCCTGGAGTGGCAGGTGTGTCCTGTGGGAAGCAGAGATGGTCCTGTAGAGAAAAGGGCCCAGAGATGGGTCTGGTCTTCCTTCAGGATCCCATGGGAACACTGGATGTCTGGGGACACTTGGGGCTCCTTTTTATCTGGGTGGGAATGGTTTGGCTCCTCCTCCCTGGGTGGAGCATCTCACACTGGGATGATGTAATGTGTGATGTCACTGGTGAGCTTTGATGGCCCATTAACAGGAGATAAGGGACACTGGGATGATGTAATGTCCCATGTCACTGGTGAGCCTTGGTGGCCCATTAACTGCAGATATTCCCATGGAGGTAATGGGAGGGTGAACACAGATAAGAAACAATGCCCCACCCAGTTTTAACAGCTGGTTTTTTATCAGAAGAGCAGCTGCCCTCTCCCTTCTGGAGTTACAACAGATAAAGAAAAAGCAACAGGTTTCAACAGATGTAATAGAATAAACTTTTTTTTTTTTTTTTTTGGTTACATAACCCAGGACAGGAGGAGAGCCCTGGGTGGGTCTGATCCATGCCGGGTCTGGTTATCTGGGGAATTCTGGTGCTGCTTTTGGCTGCAGGCAGTGGGTGGCTACAGCAGATTTTGGAAATTGTACCAGTTTGAATCCCTTTTAGAGGAATCAGTGTTTGCTTTGTTGGTTTAACTCATCAGAGAAGCTGCTGGAGCTTTCAGGTCAAGCCCCATCCACCGCTGGAGATGATTTTCTTCACCCCTGTGGCATACAAGAGGATTGTTTGTATTTATTTTTATAACCACAAAGAAAGATGTGTGTTTGCAACGGGAGCTCCAGTCACGCAAATGCCAATGTTTTATTTTTCTTGAACTCCCCTTAAAAAAGGAGAGAATTGTCTGACAGGGGCAGATGAATAACTCATCTGAGGATACCAACAGCACCTGCTTTTTGTTCCCAGACCTCAAAAAAACTCCTCAAAGGAAGTCAGTAATGTTTTATAAATAGCGTGTATACAGTAAATAAATAAAACAGTGAAAAAAGGAAGGGAAAGTGACCTTCCCTGAGGCCACCCAATAAATAACTTGGCAGACTGGGAGAAGAATTCCTGTCACTTGAGCTCCTTGCCAGAGATAAATATCAGAAATGGCACAATTTGGAACAGGAGACTCAGACCTCCACTCCATTCAGGAACCAACACGGGGCTCCAGTGTCCAAAAGTGACATTAAAAACATTCTTGGGGTATAATCTAACTGGTAATGATCCTAAACTCTGAATTAAAGGGTTTGACAAGAAGTTCTTTGAAGGCTTTTGAGGTGACAGACTCCCAGCGTGTGTTTGAGGCACCCATTCCTTTAGGGGGAAAAAAAAAATCAATAAATTCCTCATTTCCTGGGAAGTGAAGCTGCAGAAGAGGTTCTGTGTCAGGCCCTGCAGGGAGGGTTTGGGGTGACCCTTTTCCCCTGAGTCCCCCTGCTTGGGAAGGGAAAGGCTCCTGCAAAAGCAGCGACCCTGAGCTTCCCTGGGTGCCTGTGCCAGGCTGGGAACTGATGCCGTTTTACACCACAAGGACACAAAGACTCCAAACTTCAGAAGGCTGAAAATGACTCCTGTATTTCTGGGATGTGTCTCCCTTTTCTACTATTTCACACAGACCAATTGGATTGGTGACACAAAGACAAACTTCTTCACTCCCATTGGGCAGAGCAGAGGGACAGCAAGGAGAAGTCCCTCCTGGGGAAAATATATAAACAAATTTGCCATTACCAAAACATTTCTCTTGTTTACAGAAAATTCCCTGGGAAAAGAATTTCAGAAAACCAAAACCTCTGAGCACAAACCAGGGCTACAGGGAACTGCTCTGTACCTCCTGCTCCAGGATCCTGGCTGGGATTTGTCACCCTTTAAACACATCCCAGGTCGGGGTGATGCCTTAGGCCGGGTTTATGAGGTGGAGGGAGCAGAGGGAGCAGTAAACACCTGCCTTTTACGAGTGTCACCGCAATCCAAACTCCAGGTTTGCTGCTCGTGCCAGAGACGTCCATAAAACCCCTCTTACAATCCAAACTCGGCTCAAGGCTCATAAAGCAAACTCCAGTGGTAATGATGTTTCTTTCAAGGGTTTGTAGCCACGAACAAATCAGGATTTCACAGCCTGGGGACAGGCCTGGAGCTGCTGCCCCTCTGAGCTCTGCAAGGTGAGGCTCTGGAGCTCTGGCAGCTTTTCCAGGAGGGACAGGATTCCTTGGAATTTCCTTCCATGGGCATTTTCTGCATTTGGGAATATGGCAATGTGCACAAATATGGAAACTTTCTACACCTGAACCAGTGCTTTAGTATGGAAAGCCACTGATCTTTCAAGGATGATGGTTCCTGGGTATGATCTTGTCCTGGTCAGACCATATCTTTTTATTTTTTAATAAAAAAATCAATCGTTTTTTGTTGTTGTTGTTGTTTTTGCAGCCCTGCCAAGCTGGTGTTTGGTCAATAAAACCCAATTTAGCTCAATCCTGGCCCCTGTTTCTGTCAGTGGTGGAAGATGAAGCCCATAATGAAAAGGCCACTTGAGCTGTGATTCAACAAATGCCGCTTTATGTTCTTCTGCTTAATAACAGCTATTAATGGATCTCTCAGGAAAAATAGGTCTGGTTTACTGAAAGTCCCTTACGTGACACTGATTTTTCACAGTTTAATGTTTATGGGAAAATTCAGGCTCAAATAACTGCGAGTGAAGGAGCCCAGAGGGAATTGTGGGGTTTAACATCTCTCCTTCACCAGGGTGTGAATTCCATCGGGTCACACTGAATTCTCAGAATTCTCACCAGTGTGGCTGATGGAAATATTGAGATTTTGGGGTGGTATTGAATTAAAAAAATTAAAAAAAATTGGAGTGGTTTGGGTTGAAGGGACCTTAAAGCTCATCCAATCCCACCCCCTGCCATGGGACACCTTCAGCAGCCCAGGTGGCCCCAGCTCTGTCCAGCTTGTCCCACCTTCAGTTTTATCTTCCATGTGTTTCAGGTTCTGTGGTGCCCAGGGGGGCAGCTCTGAGCTCACAGTCAGTGTCACTCAGCTCTGCACACAGCAGGGACACAAAACAAACCCTTTTCCTGCTGCACACCAAGGACAACTCTCAGGCCAAAAGCACAAACAAGGGGGGCTGGAGGGAGGGACAAGAAGGATGAGACGTCCCAGCCTGGAGCTGGGATTGGACAATTCAACCCCAATGTGCAAATGGACCAAAACTGATAAATGTGTGAGACCTCAAGATGTTTTGTGTCCATTTTGTGACCATTTTGTGTCCACCTTGGGTGCAGCCCTGGCCAGGCTCTTGTCCTGCCCAAGGTGTGTCCTAAAGGCCTTTTAATAAATCTCCCCTTTATTCTCCAGCTCTGCCCAGTCTCTGCTCCAGCTCAGCCTTCCCAAGGCATCACAGTCACCTCACAGAATCTTCATTTTTTGTTTGCTCTTTTAACTCACAGCCTTCGGTGGCCTGGCTCATGTAAAACTTGATCCTTGTTTGCTGTCACTCCTGGGCACACACCTGGAGGAGGAGGAAATCCTTTGCCTTGGCTTTACCCCTCTCTTTGTGGGGACAGTGAGAAATAAACTCGATGTGAACACTCTGGAGTGAGTGGGACATGCCCCAGAGTGATGGATGTGGGGCACAGAGCCCAAAAATCTGATTTGGGAACCCAAACTCCACCTCTGCTTCATCACTGCTGTGGTTTGAGTTGGTGATGGTGTTTCAGGGCTTGTGACCTGTTTGGGAATGTCACAGTTCCAGGGACAGAGCCCAGCTGAGGCTCTGCAGCCTGAACAGGGATTAGAGACACTGTGAATCCCTTTCAGGTTTTATGAGCCAAAAAATCGGGTTTGGGAACCCAAACTCCTCTGTTTCATCACTGCTGTGGTTTGAGGTTAGTTTCTCTAGAGTGGTGATGGTGTTTCAGGGCTTGTGACCTGTGAATCTTGTCTCTTTCAGGTTTTACGAGCCAAAAAATCGGGTTTGGGAACCCAAGCTCCTCTGCTTCATCACTGCTGTGGTTTAAGGCTGGTTTCTCTAGGGCGGTGATGGTGTTCCAGGGCTTATGACCTGTTTGGGAATGTCAAAATTCCAGGGACAGAGCCCAGCTGAGCCAGACTCTACGGGCTGAACAGGGTTTAGAGTAATTGTGAATCTTGTCCCTTTCAGGTTTTGTGAGCCCAAAAATCGGGTTTGGGAACCCAAATTCTTCCTGTGCTTCATCACTGCTGTGGTTTGAGGTGGTGATGGTGTTTCAGGATTTGTGACCTGCTCAGGAATGTCACAGTTCCAGGGACAGAGCCGAGCTGAACCAGACTCTGCAGCCTGAACAGGGATTAGAGCCACTGTGAATCTTGTCCCTTTCAGGTTTTATGAGCAGATCCTTTTATTCTTTTTAATCTTCCCAGAATAAAAAAGGGTGGGGGAAGCGGGGAGGAGAGGAAATGATCTTGTTACGACTCCTAAAAGTGGCTTTTGTAGCTGAGAGTAAGAACCCTGGTGAAACGGGAATGGGACAATAAATTGTCTGTGCTTGTTCCTCGCTGGCCTTTATTTTCATTAAACATTCACAGGCACCATTGCAGTTACTTAAATCAACATGATGACCCACTTTAAAAAGATCAGCTGGAAGAAAATATACCTTTAATTATATTCAGTGATGGCTTTATAAACTTTATGGAGTGAGTAAATGTCTTGATGTGCGTGTGAGGCTCCCGTGGGGGCAGAGGGGTGTCTGTGCATCCTCTGTGTAGTTGCCTTACAACAACTTTACACCCAGGTTACACCTCAGGGAAAACAAGCTCCTGTGTGGAGTTTAATTAGGCACATCCTGCATCATAAACAATGAATTTTAGGGAAATGGTGTCCCCACTAAGCTGGTGATGCAATTGTCCTGTGAGGCTGAGATTTCACAGAAATCATAAAATTTTCATGGCAATTTCAGTGTCAGAAATTGTTCTGGCTCTGAGGAAATTCCAGATATGAGTTCAGTACCTGCAGTGCTTTCACTGGGAATCTCTCTGTGGCATTTTTTTCCTTGGAAAAACCTGAGCTGTGCATTCCTAACCCAGACAAGGATTTGGGTCAGGTAATTAACTTCAGTGCTGTGAGTGTTGTCATTTAATTCATCCAGAGAACCCACAGGTGCTCTCATGGCTGGCATCCCTTCCCTGAGGACTCAGAGTGAGAATTATCCCATCACTTCCCATTCCTGGCAATCCTGGATCCATCCCTTCACTGCAGACAGGAGCCAAACCAAGGAGCCAACAGCCTGTGGCCCTGGTTCCGTTATTATGATTTTTGTTATGATGATTTTTGTAAATTATGTTGTTACTATGATTTTTATTGTTGTTGTTGTTATTATTTTTATTGTGATGTTGTTGTTACATCACAGACACTTGGAAATGTTTCTACAAATCCATACCCGTGTCTGCAATGTGGAAACTCCTGAAGGGCCCAAACAAGGAATTCCTGAGCCCCCTGTCCAGGCGGAGGCTTAGGAGGTGCTGCTTGTAGCCCTGGTTTGTGCCTGAGGTGTTCTGGTTTCCTGAAATTCTTTTCCCAGGGAATTTTCTGTAAACAGGAGAAATGTTTTTGGAACTGGAACTTTGTTCTTCATCCCTTTCCCCAGGAGGGACTTCTCCTTGCTGTCCCTCTGCTCTGCCCAATGGGAGTGAAGAGGTTTGTCTTTGTGTCACCAATCCAATTGGTCTGTGTGAAATAGTAGAAAAGGGAGACACATCCCAGAAATAAAGGAGTCATTTTCAGCCTCCTGAATCTCAGAGTCTGTGTCCTTGTGGTGTGAAACAGGGTCAGGTACCCACTAATCCAATTTGTCTCTGATGAGAAGGTGAACAAGCTCAGGTCTGTCTTAATATTTCCCGTCTCCACTGAACTCCCCAAATTGCCTAAAGCACCATCTCCCTTTCATTTTTTGTTTTATTTTGGCTCCCAGGCAGCCTGATTTCATTATGACAACTGCTATTTTATCCGTGTATTAAGAATCTGTGTTTGCTGCGTGACAACATAAATTTTATCAGCCGGTAACAAGCATCATAAAATCAGTTTGCAGTAGTTCTTCCCTGGCAGCTTGATAGTCCACGCTGCAGAAATGAGATGTTCTCTAGGGCTCCTTTTCAGTGCTAATGTAGTGCATGAATGCAGAGCTTTTATTTTTAGTGCGTTTTTAGAATCAGGCAAAGATATTATTTGGCATCAGGCAGCACAAGTGCTCTTAGGTCTGGTGTGCTCCTGTTCCTGCACAGCACTAAATCTCCCCTTCCTGAGGCATCATCATCCCCTGCTGTAACAAATGCTAAAAAACAAATGAAAAAAAAGTGGAAAAATTCAACCCTAGCAGAGCTGAACTTTGGGAGATGGATTGCAGCAGCACTTTAACTCCAATTCCACACAAATTGCTTTCGATTTTACCTGCTTTGCATGTAGGAAAAAAAAAAAAAAAGCCCCAAAATTCCATTTTTCTTGCCCCCACAGAGGCAGATTAGCTCCTGTCACCCGTGTTTGATGCTGCAAACTCTGTCAGCAGCCCCTGGCAGCTCCAAATGAAGTCGCAGGGAGGGAGAGAGCTCTCAATGGGAATCGATTTGCAGCACAAAATGCCTGATTTGCAGTTTTATGGCTTAAAACTCCTTAACCGCCCTGATTTATTGTTTGCAGTTAGGAGGGAAACTTAGAGGGGTTTGATTTTTTCCTGATTTGGGCTTTTTAAGTTTTATTGGCGGTGTTTGCTTTATATTAAATGTCAAACAATGCTGTTAAATATCAAATTATCATTTCTGGGCCCTGATCTCACATGGGAATTTGCATCACTCGCGGGATTTTTCCTGGGGAATGTCGTGACTCTCCTCACTTCACCTCAAGTGTAATTCAGGATATTCCAAAGTGTTGTTCAAGGAGGGGAAAGTGAACCCCAGGGGCTGCTCAAGGTCATCAAAGTGAATTTTATTTACTGAATTTATTTATTAACAATGGAATAAGACAGAGGTGGTTGGATAATGGGGTGGGGCAGCGGCTCCACAGACATAGAATTGTTTTAGTGGAGGGGAATCATTTGGTGAATTTAAGGTGAATTTAAGGTAAGTTTAAGGTGAATTTAAGGTTAAATTTGAGGTGAATCTAAGGTGAATTTAAGGTGAATTAAAGATAAATTTAAGGTGAGTTTAAGGTTAAAATTGAGGTGAATGTAAGGTGAATTAATGATAAATTTAAGGTGAATCTGAGATGAATATAAAGTAAATTTAAGGTGAATTTAAGGTGATTTTAAGGTTAAATTTAAGGTGAATTTGAGGAGAATTTAAGGTGAATTTGAGGTGATTTAAGGTAAATTTGAGGCAAATTTAAGGTGAATTAAAGATAAATTTAAGGTGAATTAAAGGTGAATTTCAGGTTAAATTTAAGGTGAATTTAAGGCAAATTTGAGATCAAATTGAGGTGAATTTAAGGTAAGTTTAGGATAAATTTAAGGTGAATTTGAGGTAAATTTTCCCCTTTCCTGAGGCTCAGCTCCAACAGAACCAGGCGTGTTCAGCCTGGAGTGACTGAACAGAGACTGGAGCAGAACTGGCAGGGACAGCCCCAAATCAACTCCTCGTTCCTGTTGTTCATGGGAATTTATCCCAATTCCATCGGCAGCAGCACAAGTTTCCTCTCTTTTCACTCAGGCACAGAGTGAGAGCCCCAGAGTGGGGCCCTGCAGGGCAGGAGTGCAGGGACTGGGAATGCAGGAACTGGGAATGCAGGAACTGGGAATACAGGAGGGGTTTGGGAGTGCAGGAACTGGGAATACAGGAACTGGGAATGCAGGGATGGTTTGGGAATTCGCGAGTGGTTTGGGAATGCAGGAGTATTTTTAGAATCCAGGAGAGGGTTTTTTTTTTTTTTCTGGAAAGGTGAGTTTTTGGAATCCGGGTGTAGTTTTGGAATCCGGGTGTGGTTTTGGAATCCAGGTGTATTTTTGGAGGGCGGGTGAGTTTTTGGAATGCAGGTAAGGTTTTGGAATCCAGGTGCATTTTCAGAATCCAGGTGAATTTTCAGAATCCAGGTATATTTTTTGAATGCAAGTGTATTTTTGGAATCCAGGTGTATTTTCCACTCCATGTGTATTTTCAGTATCCAGGTGTATTTTCAGAATCCATGTGTATTTTCAAAATCCATGTGTATTTTTGGAATCCAGGTTTATTTTCAGTATCCAGGTGTATTTTTGGAATCCATATGTATTTTCCGAATCCATGTGTGGTTTTAGAATCCAGGTGTATTTTTGGACTGCAGGTGTATTTTGCAGTGCTAAACACACACTCCCTTGGGAAGAAACAATGAAAATCCAGGTGTATTTTCAGAATCCAGGTGTATTTTCAGAATCCAGGTGTATTTTCAGAATCCAGGTATATTCAGTATCCAGGTGTATTTTAAGAATCCAGGTGTATTTTTCACTCCATGTGTATTTTTAGAATCCATGTGTATTTTCAAAATCCATGTGTATTTTCAGAATCCAGGTGTATTTTGCAGTGCTAGAAACACACTCCCTTGGGAAGGAATGATGAAAATCCAAGTGTATTTTTGGAATCCATGTATATTTTCAAAAATCCATGTGTATTTTCAGAATCCAGGTGTATTTTTAGAATCCATGTGTATTTTCAGTATCCAGGTTTATTTTAAGAATCCAGGTGTATTTTTCACTCCATGTGTATTTTTAGAATCCATGTGTATTTTTGGAATCCAGGTTTATTTTCAGTATCCAGGTGTATTTTCAGAACCCAGGTGTATTTTTGGAATCCATATGTATTTTCCGAATCCATGTGTGGTTTTAGAATCCAGTTGTATTTTTGGACTGCAGGTGTATTTTGCAGTGCTAAACACACACTCCCTTGGGAAGGAACAAATAAAATCCAGGTGTATTTTTGGAATCCATCTGTATTTTTAAAATCCACATGTATTTTCAGAATCCAGGTGTATTTTTAACTCCATGTGCATTTTCAGAATCCAGGTGTATTTTCAAAATCCAGGTGTATTTTCAGAATCCAGGTTTATTTTCAGTATCCAGGTGTATTTTTAGAATCCAGGTGTATTTTTAGAATCCAGGTGTATTCAGTGTCCAGGTTTACTTTAAGAATCCAGGTGTATTTTTCACTCCATGTGTATTTTTAGAATCCAAGTGTATTTTGCAGTGCTAAACACACACTCCCTTGGGAAGGAACGATGAAAATCCAGGTGTATTTTTGTAAACCATATGTATTTTCAAAAATCCATGTGTATTTTCAGAATCCAGGTGTATTTTTAGAATCCATGTGTATTTTCAGTATCCAGGTTTATTTTAAGAATCCAGGTGTATTTTTCACTCCATGTGTATTTTTAGAATCCATGTGTATTTTTGGAATCCAGGTTTATTTTCAGTATCCAGGTGTATTTTCAGAACCCAGGTGTATTTTTGGAATCCATATGTATTTTCCGAATCCATGTGTGGTTTTAGAATCCAGTTGTATTTTTGGACTGCAGGTGTATTTTGCAGTGCTAAACACACACTCCCTTGGGAAGGAACAAATAAAATCCAGGTGTATTTTTGGAATCCATCTGTATTTTTAAAATCCACATGTATTTTCAGAATCCAGGTGTATTTTTAACTCCATGTGCATTTTCAGAATCCAGGTGTATTTTCAAAATCCAGGTGTATTTTCAGAATCCAGGTTTATTTTCAGTATCCAGGTGTATTTTTAGAATCCAGGTGTATTTTTAGAATCCAGGTGTATTCAGTGTCCAGGTTTACTTTAAGAATCCAGGTGTATTTTTCACTCCATGTGTATTTTTAGAATCCAAGTGTATTTTGCAGTGCTAAACACACACTCCCTTGGGAAGGAACGATGAAAATCCAGGTGTATTTTTGTAAACCATATGTATTTTCAAAAATCTATGTGTATTTTCAGAATCCAGGTTTATTTTCAGTATCCAGGTGTATTTTCAGAACCCAGGTGTATTTTCAGTATCCACGTGTGTTTTTAGAATCCAGGTGTATTTTTGGAATCCAGGTGTATTTTTAGAATCCAGGTGTATTTTCAGATTCCAGGTGTATTTTTCACTCCATGTGTAATTTTAGAATCCAGGTGTATTTTTGGAATCCATGTGTAATTTTAGAATCCAGGTGTATTTTTGGACTGCTGGTGTATTTTTCAGTGCTAAACACACCCTCCCTTGGGAAGGAACGATGAAAAAGCAGCAGCAGCCTCTGAAATTTGACCTCACCTTGCTGACACGAGTTTTTCTGGTGAGGTCTGGGTTACAATCACTTGTACACAGTTTCCTTCTCATAAAACACAAAACTCTTCCACTCTCATGTGGTGAAAACAACAGAAAAGAATTTTCTGCTTTCTCCAGCTCTTAATTTTGAGGTTATTCATTCCTGCCTTTCAGTGCTGCCCAAATCCATCTGCTCATCCTCATTCAACTGTCTTTTCCCCTTAAAACAGCTACAAGAGGCGCCTCCATATCTTGATTAAAATCTCCACATTTTTACATTTTAACTGCTGCTCTGTATTTAATAACCTTCACTCCGAGGCAGTGATTCCTTAATATTGGCAAAATCACAATTTCAGAATTACTGCTCCATCTTTGTTCTTGTTCTGGTGCACAAAATCCCACCGGCCCCGAAACACAAAAATCCTGGAATGGTTTGGGTGGGAAGTGTAGCCCTGGTTTGTGCCTGAGGTGTTTTGGTTTTCTGAAATTCTTCTCCCAGGGAATTTTCTGTAAACAGGAGAAATGTTTTTGGAACTGGAACTTTGCTCTTCATTCCTTTCCCCAGGAGGGACTTCTCCTTGCTGTCCCTCTGCTCTGCCCAATGGGAGTGAAGAGGTTTGTCTTTGTGTCACCAATCCAATTGGTCTGTGTGAAATAGTAGAAAAGGGAGACACAGCCCAGAAATAAAGGAGTCATTTTCAGCCTCCTGAATCTCAGAGTCTGTGTCCTTGTGGGGTGAAACAGTGTCAGGAAGGGTCCTCAAAAATCATCCAGCCCCACCCCTGCCATGGCAGGGACACCTCCCACTGTCCCAGGTGGCTCCAACCTGGCCTTGGGCACTTCAGGGATCCAGGGACATCCCTGGAATAACCTGTGCCAGGGCCTCACCACCCTCATAGGGAAGAACTCACCCCTAATATCCAAACTAAATCAGCACATGGAATCCTGGAATGATTTGGGTTAAATGGGACCTGAAAGATCACCCCTTTATTTATTTACTTTTATTTCTTAACTTTTATTTCTTAATTTTTCCCATGGGGAGCTTTGTTGCTGCCATTGCAGATGTTACTCTCTGGTCATGAAATTCAGTTCAGTGCTACCAGAATCCTCCTGGTGTTGGGTTCCCACCTCCCACTGTCTCAGGGTGCTCCAAGCCCCCGTCCAGCCTGGCCTTGGGCACTTCCAGGGATCTGAGGGCACCTTTGTGTTGGAAAATCCCTTTTTCTGACCCAGAGACGGGGCTCTTGAGAGGCATTTCAAAGACTTTTATTCCATTTTCAGTCTCATGAGAAGGGTGAGACAATACAGATGTTACAGTTCACACCATCACAATCAGAACCCAAACTATTTCCTAATTACAAAACATTATAGGTGTTTCTTGGCCTATCAGCTTTTGCCACACAATGCTGTTAATGCCTTAAAACCAAACATCTAAAAATAGCCCACATTTGGTTTGGTACAATCCATCTTTCACAGTTCTAAATCTCAAAAATATCTGCTCTGTTTGCAAGGCCATCATTTGAAACTTGTTTCCAGTTCCATTTCTCTCTCAACAATGTCTGTCCCATCCCATGGCCTTTCTAAGTCAGGATATTTTATCTCAGAATTTACATTTACTGATGTAAATTTACATTTACTGATGTACAAGACTGTGTGAGCCTTCTCTCAGGCTCTGAGAATCCTCTACGGTCACTCTGGTTTTTCCGCCTTCTACTGGAGCTTTCTCACACATTGTAACACAAACAAAGAGTGATGTTTTCTAAATCATGCATTCCTTCTAGGAGGAAAGACAAAATTAATGGATTTCTGGGTTGACCAGTGGGATCAGAGAAGTCTTAACCTCGTCCCCCCAATCCCTGATCAAACTCCAAAAACTATATAAGTTGAGATCCCGAAAATAACCTTCTGTCGTGGTTTGAAAGCAAAACGAGTGAGAGGCTCCAAGTCAGAAATACAATTTAATAACAAAAAAGGAAAAAAGGTAAAATAAAATAAATGAAATAACACAAAGGAGCACTGCCAGAGTCAGAACACACCCTGAGCAGGGTGGGGGGAGCAGTCCAGGTGAGGGGCTCTTCCTGAAGCAGTGATCCCACAGAAAGGTCTGGGAGCTCTGCTCCTCTGGGAATCCAGTGGCTCAGGGCTGCTTGTCCTGTCCCAAATCCCAGATTCTCTCCAGGTGGGAATGCTTGGCTCCTCCCCCTGGGCATTGGGAGCATCTCCCAATGGGATGAGGAGTCGTGCAGTGGCTCCTTGATGGCCCATTAAACAGAGAGAGCTCCTGGAGGGAGTTCCCTGTGAGTCCTGGGCAAGGCATTGATGGGCCATGAGCAGAAGAGCCCAAAGGAGGGGCCTGGGAAAACACTGCCCCACCTGGTTCCAACAGCTCATGGGGATGGGGATGGAATAAATACTGTGTGCTCATCCTACACCACAACCCAGGACACTCTTCCTTCTTTCTCATTTTCACAACTGGACAGTGTGAGTGTCCTTTTCATGTCCATCAAGCAACACTCGACAAACCCATTTCCCACACCTTTGGAGAAGACACACCTTGTCCTCTGCTCTGTCCAAACCAGAGGATTCTGTCTCCACACCAATCCTGATTTTCTCAGGACAGATTTCCAGCTGTGGGAATGAGCACAGGGAGAACGTGAGGCGCCCAGCAGAGCCCTCAGTCGGGTGGGCTCCTGCCAAGCTCCTGGATCTGCAGCTGGGATTTGTGTGGGAGGGCAGCGAGCTGGGGAGGAGAAGATTTGAGATCATTTTAGGACAAGAGCAGCTCTGGCAGTGTGAGTGAGCTCTCCGTGCTGGGAGCTCCTGCCCACAGCGCCGCATGGGCACTCAGCTCATTCCACTCCAGCGCAGCCTGGCAGCCCGGGAGATTTGCTTTGTGTTGTTTACAGGCTCTGTTTTCCCCCTCTTTCATTACCCACGTTCCACTCTCTGCAAAGATAATGTGCCTCCGAGTCAGGCACAAAAGGAGCTGCTGATAGACAAGCTGCTTTTTGTCATCTGCGGGGAATTGCTGTCATTGCTAAACGCCTGTGACCCGCTCTCCTCTGCTCTCTGCTGCATCTTGGAGAGGAGTTTGGGCTGCAGCTGGGGATCAGAAAGTTGCCTTGGCAAAAAAAAGGGGAGCTCTGGGATGGCCCAGCTCTATCCCTTCTTCCAGGCAACCCCAGATTGTGCCTGGCTCTTACTGGCAGTGGCTGACAATCAGAGTTTGGGATCTGCTGGGCATTTATTGGTTTAAAACCATCCAGGCAGACCCAGTTTGTGTCTGGCTTTTACTGGGAGTAACCAGAGTTTGGGATCTGCTGGGCATTTATTGATTTAAAACCATCCAGGCAGCCCCAGTTTGTGTCTGGCTTTTACTGGGAGTGTCTGACAACCAGAGTTTGGGATCTGCAGGGTATTTATGGGTTTAAAACCATCCAGGCAGCTCCAGTTTGTGACTGGCTCTTACTGGGAGTAACCAGATTTTATGATCTGCTGGGTGTTTATTGGTTTTAAACCATTCAAGCCTAAATTTGTTAGTGGCTCTTATTGGGAGTAACCAGAGTTTGGGATCTGCTGGCCTTTTATTGGTTTAAAACCATCCTGGAACACGCTGCATTCTGCTTTTTGTTTTATCAGTCAGGAATCTGTCATTTTGGGCTTTTTTTATTTCTTCATTTTCACTGTGGGGTATTTTTTGTTTTTTTTTTATTTCTTAACTTTTCCCGTATGGAGCTTCGTTGTTGCCATTGCACAGAAGTGACTCTCTGGCCATGGAATTCAGTTCAGTACTACCAGAATCCTTCCTGGTGTTGGGTTCCCACTTCCCAGCCTTCATTTTCCTGAGCAGGGGAGGCATCAGGAGCTGCTTTTCAGTCACCTGGCTAAAGAGAGTCGGATTTATTGTCCCTTTGTAATACCTTGTGAGGATCCTGCCCCTTTCTCAGGCCACGAGCTGAAATCTGCTCCAGCCCTCACCCCCTGAGGATCACTGAGCTTCACTCTCTTGCCAAAACAGCAACTCAATGTCATTTTTTCTCAGCCTTATTTACAGTAAGCTCCCTTTATTCAACACCCAGGCAGGAAGGGATTCTTAAAGTGGGCATAGATCACATTTATGTTCACTTAATTCCCCTTTACAGAGCCAGGAGGGTGTAAATCACCCCGGGAACAGACCACGATCAGACACTCTCCATCAATGGTCCTGCAGTGGGAACTGCAGCAGAGCTCATTCATTCAGCAGCCCTTAATGGGAGGTCACTCATTATTTACACAGCTTACAAGTCGTTTGGAATTATGGTTTATTAGCACCACAGGCAGGAGGGTGATGCCAGGAGGAGCATTTCCCTCCAGGCAGATGTGCCCTGCTTTTATTAAAATGCTATTCTATATTCATTATTAAAATATTATTATTAATAATAATCTTTATTATCTATATTATAAATAATTCTATATTATAAAATATACAAATAATTATATAAATCATATTATAATTATATAAATAATATTATTATAACTAATACTAAAATAAATTTTATTATTATTTTTATTAATATTACTGTTAATAATTTAATTATTAATAATACTTTGATTATTGTTAATAATTTGATTTTATTAAATATTACTAATATTTAGAGGGTTCGTTTTCCCTCCCTGAGCTGAATTCCTGGGCTGGAAAAGACCTTTTGGAGTTATCAAAAAGTTCCTAAGAGAAACATCTTCGAGGCATCTTTGTGAACAACGTTCATTGAGTTGTCACCTCCTTCTGCACAGAAGTCCCCTCATCAATTCAGGTCCCATTTAATCCTTCTCCAGCAGAGTTCCTCCCTGTCCTGTTTGCTTAGTTTTAGTTTGTATGTTTTTTTGGGTTTTTTTTTATTCCTTTTTACACTCCGGTGGAATTTTTGAGGGGGAAAATCCATCAAAAGCTGCAGCTCCAGCAGGAGGGTGTAAGACACAGGGCCCCACTGGGAAAGGATCTCTTCAACCAGAGCAGCAAACTGAGAGAGCTGAGCAGAAATGCCACTGGGAAATGTCTCTCAGGTGTGACCGTGACTGGAATTTTAATATTTCCTACAATTCCAGGGTGGCACAGCACTGCTGCATTAAAGAAGAGGAGGAACAGTTAAAGGCTGCTGAAATCACCTCTGGGTTGGTGTAAAATTTGTGTGGCTCAGTCCTGGCTCCTCCAGCACACTGTGAAATGAAGGGGATTGTTTATTTTCTTTAATATTGGTTCATAACATTTCCAGGTCCTGAATAACTCGTTCCTAACAAGAGAAAGGAGAGGAGAGGAGAGGAGAGGAGAGGAGAGGAGAGGAGAGGAGAGGAGAGGAGAGGAGAGGAGAGGAGAGGAGAGGAGAGGAGAGGAGAGGAGAGGAGAGGAGAGGAGAGGAGAGGAGAGGAGAGGAGAGGAGAGGAGAGGAGAGGAGAGGAGAGGAGAGGAGAGGAGAGGAGAGGAGAGGAGAGGAGAGGAGAGGAGAGGAGAGGAGAGGAGAGGAGAGGAGAGGAGAGGAGAGGAGAGGAGAGGAGAGGAGAGGAGAGGAGAGGAGAGGAGAGGAGAGGAGAGGAGAGGAGAGGAGAGGAGAGGAGAGGAGAGGAGAGGAGAGGAGAGGAGAGGAGAGGAGAGGAGAGGAGAGGAGAGGAGAGGAGAGGAGAGGAGAGGAGAGGAGAGGAGAGGAGAGGAGAGGAGAGGAGAGGAGAGGAGAGGAGAGGAGAGGAGAGGAGAGGAGAGGAGAGGAGCTCCCAGCAGGACATGCACAGTATCTTTCCCTGTCACTCAGCTCTGAGAAAGGATCATTAACCAGATTTCTTTCCCAAACCTTGTGCTGTTACCAATCCTATTAATAACCAGCAATCTCCCCAATTATTAATCCATTAGCAATTCCACTGCAGAAAAATTCATTGTAATGTCTGTTCAGAATGACTATTCTTGACAGGCCAGGGTTTTTTTTTTGGGGGGGGAGCATTATTTAATTTTAATTTAAATCTTGGCTTCTCGAGCCTCACAAAGAATTAATGACTTGAGTTGCTCCGTCTGACTCTGGCAAAAGCTGCTCCCAAATTAACTGAACCCCCTGTTCTCTGCCTTGAGAACTTCTCAGGGTGTGCTCAGGCTTCCTTCCCCTCCTTTTCTGTGAGGAGCAGCAGGATTATGTAAGAAAATGGCAGCAATTATGGTATTAACATAATGGGAACAATTAGTGCAGCACAATCCGCGAGTTAATTGAAGTGCACTCATGTCTTTTGAAGAAGGGCTTTGTCATATCTTGATTTTTCCTTCTGGTTGTTACAATGCTCTGATTTCTCTGAGTGGGGGTGAGAGCCGAGGGGAAGAGTTCAGGAGTTCAGGAATTGGAGGGCAAAAATAGGGGAAAAAAATGGGAAAAGCTGCCTTGGAGCTCTGACAGCTGACAGGGCTCAGTTCATTGATGATTTTCCCTCAAAAGGAAGAAGGATGAGGTGTCCAAAATAAGACATCACCAAACGTGGATGTTGTCCTGGGGAGAAACAGTTAGAAAAGCAAAACTTTACCTGTTGAAACTTTGGGGGGGAGTGGAATTTCCAGGATCAAATATAAACTCAAAGCACAACAGCTGAGCTGAGAGAAAAACAAATCAGGCTCCCCATTCTCTGTTTACTCTTTGTATCTTCAGCCCGGGCCATTTGTGTCTTGCTAATCCTGTTTCCCACCCAGCAAGGGGTGTAAATATTTCCTCCCAGCCCAAGGACTTGTTCAGTGCAACCTGAGTTTGGCACAGGAGGCTGGGAGTGGGAAATGAGCTCCTGTCCAACTTTATTAAAGCTTGTCTTTAATTTCATCTGAGCAAATTGCTGCGTTGGATTTGAAACCTTCCCTTGGGTGTAAAAAACCTTAGAGAACACTTCTCTTTTTTTTCTTTTTCTGTTTCTTTTTTTTTTTAATTTAATCTGCTTTTGCCCTTTCTCAGGTCTTTCCCAGCAAAGAAGATCCATTTTACTATGACTGATTGTAGCATTCTCTTTTCCAGTTTCTTGGCTCTTTGCGTTTCTCACTTTGTGCCGTGAATTCCTAATTCCAAATGGGGATTTTGGGAGCCCCACCTGCCCTGCTGAGAACTGGAGGCACCTCTGGGGTCTCTTCATCCTCAGAAATTGTCTGTGCTTCTCTCAGAGCACAGAGAGAGGGTGGGAATCCCTGAGAGAGGGTGGGAATCCCTCCCTGCTCCCTTTTCCTACCGTTTATATCCCGGGATATGTCAGAGCTCTGGCCAAGAGCTGATTTATTGTGGACACACTGAAATTCCCTGTGAAAGTCAGGGCTGAAGGGAAAGCAGAGACTAAACCTAGAGATGTTAAATTAAAAACAGTCCAAGTGCCCCTGTTTTGGAATTATTTGGAATTTCTCCAGTTAAAGGGTGTTGGATGTTGCTGAGTCTGAGCATGTTCAGTCCTTCCTGACTCCTCCATGGCACAGGAGCAGAGATTTCCTTACAGACCCTGCTCAGGGGGCAGCTCCAAGAGGAGCCTGGGGAAGGGGCTGGAAGCTGCTCTGTGAGCCAGAAAGAGTTAATTGATGAGAGCTGTTAATTGATGAGAGCTGTTAATCGACAAGATCCGTGTTTACCCCTGAAAGAAATTTTTACCAAGGCTGTTGACATGAAAATCAAGAAAGAAAAGATGAACAGAAGAAACCTACAGCTAGAAAAAGGATTTTTAAAAAAAGTCTTGTGGATGCTGGCTGAAAACAGTGCCAATAAACACTGTGTTGATTTATTGTAACCAGTAAGTCTAAACTTTGTTGAAAAATGTATAAAAGACAGTTATAAAAGACAATTAACAAAAACCTTCTGAGGTTCTACATGGAAACCCTTCTGTGTGTCATGGCCACCTCAACAGCTACAGGAATCCCATTTTTATATTTGGAGTGAGAACTCACATCTTCTGTGCAAGGTGGGACCATTTCTGGCTTGGGTAGTTACCAGCCATGTTTAATTATTTTGGAAAACAGGAATTTCCATGAGCCAGAAAGAGTTAATTGATGAGATCTGTGTACTCCTGAAGGGAATTTCTACCAATGCCATTGACGTGAAAACTTAGAATAAAGAAAAGACAAAACAGAAGAAACCTACAGCTAGAAAAAGGATTTTTAGACAAGGATTTTTTTTTTTTTTTTTTTTTTTTTTTTTTTTTTTTTTTTTTTTGTGAATGCTGGCTAAAAACAGTGCCAATAAACACTGTGTTGATTTATTTTAACCAGTGAGCCTAAACTTTGTTGAAAAATGTATAAAAGACAGTGTGCAGTCATAATTAACAGAAACCTTCTGAAGTTTTACATGGAAACTCTTCTGTGTGTCGTGGCCACCTCAGCAGTGACAGGAACCCCATTTTTATATCTGGACTGAGAACTCACATCTTCTGTGCAAGGTGGGACCATTTCTGGCTTGGGTAGTTACCAGCCATGTTTAATTCTTTTGGAAAACAGGGATTTCCATGAGCCAGAAAGAGTTAATTGATGAGATCTGTGTGTACTCCTGAAGGGAATTTCTACCAATGCCATTGACATGAAAACCAAGAAGAAAGAAAAGACAAAACTGCACTGAGGGATTCCCAGCTGGGAGTTTGCTGCCCTTCCTGGGTGACCTTTTTCCCTGGACACAGGAGCTTTACTTTGCAGCTGTGCTTTGTGAAAAGTGAGTGATTGACAAATATTTATGGAACGAATTTGTCCCAGTCCAACCCAAATCCACCCCTGATCACCCATTTTTACTGGATGTGGTTTCCAGTAGGAGACTCCCTGATAAAAACCCTCTGCAAAAAGGGATGGGTGTCAGGATAGGACACAAAATAAAGGTGCTGGACTCCAGTCAGGGGCAGCAGAAATCAGAAGGTTTATTTACAATCCATTCAGCCCTTTTATAACACGCTGTGCTAAAGGCACGTTATTGGTCCAGAGCACTGACACCTCTCCATGGGCTGAGGAACAGAAATAGCAAACAACTCCTGTTGGCATGGGAAAGGAATATTGTTTACACAGGGTTTTTCTGGGGCAAAGAAAACCTGTGGAAAAGTTTCCCTTGGGGAGAGCTCAGGCTCAGAAAATTTCGGGTCCACCCCCAGTTCTGGTGGATCACTCCAGACTCTGCCCCAGAGCTGCTCCCAGCCCTCTGCTCCACCACGTCCCTCCTGGGACTGCCCAGAGCAACTTTTCCTCCTCCTGCAGCAGCCCTGCCCACACACCCCAGAGAAGGAGTTTCGAAGGGATCCAAAGCTCCAGGATGTCACAATGGGACAGGAAATAAAGGTGTTTGACTCCAGTCAGGGGCAGCAGAAATCAGCAGGTTTATTTACAATCCATTCAGCCCTTTTATAACACGCTGTGCTAAAGGCACGTTATTGGTCCAGAGCACTGACACCTCTCCATGGGCTGAGGAACAGAAATAGCAAACAACTCCTGTTGGCATGGGAAAGGAATATTGTTTACACAAGATTGTTTTGGGAAAAACTGTTGAAAAGTTTTCCTTGAGAAGAGCTCAGCAATTCTCAGGCTCAGAAAATATCGAGTCCACAGGTGGGAGAGGAGATGGTGCAGTGGAAACGAGCTGAGCCTCTCTCCATGTGCAGCAGAGCAGAGAAAGGACAAGGGCAGGTTTGGGTGTTTGTCACACTTTTGCCCAACTCTGCGTGTAGGGCAACTTGATGTGTTTAATTAGCAAATTAGAGTGAGTCCATTATCCAACTTGTGAAGGTGGAATTGTTTTCCACTTTATGCAGCGCACAAACAGGGCAAAGAAACGCAGCCATGTGGCAATAACAAACTTCTGTTTGCTCTCCCTGCTGAAAATTGGCTTTTGCAGTTTCATTTTAATATTTGGAAGTGACTCTTGCTGCCTTCCCTCCCTCCGCTGCAGCAGCCTGGGAACAGCATATGGTTTTCTAAAGGGTTGGAAGGAGAAATGCCATTTGTGTGTGTGTGTGATTCCAGGCACAGTTCCTTTGCCTGAAACCCCTGGGGATGTGTAAAATGTAAAACTGCTCAAAAAATGAAAACTGCTACAACTTCCTTTGATTAATGGATGGCCGAAGGAAAGTGTTTTGAGGAAAATTTCCAAATTGAGAAGTGTTTCTTTCAGAATATCACCAAGAAATCAAAAGTGCAGCACAGCAGCATCGTGAGTTGATACATTCCAGTAGTTGGGCCCTTCTGGACAGAAAATGAAATAAAATGTCATTTCTTCAACTGCAAATGGGCAGAATAATGAGTCTGGTTTATTATTAGGATGTTTGGCTCCTGACTTTGGAAAGGTGCAGTGTCATGTAGAAACTGTAGCTGATACAGGAGCTGTGATCTGACACCTGCTGACTCCAAATATTTAATTAAAACTCAGGGCAGGAAAGTAATAATTTACCAGCATTATAAAAGGCCTTGGCTCACAGCGAGAGGCATTGGGGGATCAAAGATCACAACCTTGCTGAATAAAAAGCGGCTTGGTTTAATGATCACTGATTCAACATCATTTAAATGTACAGCTGAAAAAAAAAAATATTAAAAACCCATTATGGAATGTAACGGAACATAAATTCTCCAAGGAGAAAATAAAGCCTCTCTATGTGTGTCCATATTTTATATCCCAAAGGTTTGACAAGGACATGGATGCAGTTCCCTGGTGCTGGGGGATTGGGGTGTTGATAAAGGAGGCCGGGAGCAATCAGGGTTTGCCTGGTGCACCCAAATTGTTGGAGCCCTGACACTGTTTTACACCACAAGGACACAGACTCTGAGATTCAGGAGGCTGAAAATGACTCCTTTATTTCTGGGATGTGTCTCCCTTTTCTACTATTTCACACAGAGCAATTGGATTGGTGACACAAAGACAAACCTCTTCACTCCCATTGGGCAGAGCAGAGGGACAGCAAGGAGAAGTCCCTCCTGGGGAAAGGAATGAAGAACAAAGTTCCAGTTCCAAAAACATTTCTCCTGTTTACAGAAAATTCCCTGGGAAAGGAATTTCAGAAAACCAAAACACCTCAGGCATGGAACCAACACACCTGGGCTGACAATATTTCCCTGTTCAGCTCTCCCAGCTCTTAATGAAGGAGTTGTTTGGAAGAGTTGGGATTGGGGAGGGATGGCAGGACAAGGAGTCTTGACACTATTTTGGCAATAATTCTGTAGGGGCTTTGCAAAGTTGTTTATCCCCAGTGGAAACACCCCAAAGTTTCCACCTCAGCTGTCAGAAATAAACTCAGTCAGGCCTTTATTTCATCTACCTGCACTCAAAACATGTCCCGCAGTTTTGGTGTGGTGGAGATGGTCCCAGCATGTCACAGCAGGGAAATAACCCCTGGTGAATGAAGTAGAGCATCCCCCAAACTGGATCTTCCAGAAAAAACTATCACCTCCTGGAAGCCTCTGTTATCCAAGAATTGAAATGGGGAGAGGATGAAGAGGAGGAAATTCCATTTTTAGGGACTTTGCGAGGAATAAATTCAGTCTTGCTCTGTCACGACCAAATCCCTTCTAAGACCTAACCCTGAGCCAAATTCCAAGTTTCAGGGGACCAGAATTCTGCTTGATGAATTAATACTGAGGTGAACCTGCCCCAAGGAGTTCACAGAACATTTTTATTTTCTTTAATTAATTCCGGGCTTGCTGCTGTTGCCAGTTTCGGCTGCAGGATCACGACTCAGGCAACACATTGCTCGTTGTCACCGCTGCAATTAGTGGTGACAACAAATAATTATGAGCAATTGGTAATCAGAGATCTATGTGATAAATCACGCTGAGCCATTCTGAGTCAGAGAAAATGCTTAAAAAGGCAATATTTATGTGGACAGTTTATTAATAGACGGCGGAATTAGGGATTTTAGGCTGGAATTTGTGAGGCTCAGTTGGTGTTGAGTTCCCACTAAATATGAGATCAACACTTTTCCCCTCATTACCCTTTTACTGTCAGATCCCTTTGCCCAAGTCTGAGCTATTTCAGCTCGGTCTGTCTCTGCTTTTAGTGCCCATCCCATAAATAAACTCTCGGCTACCAGAAATTACACCTCCAAATGCTGGAATTCCCAGAACCCATCAATCATCTCAGCAGACACGGGGAGACTTTGGTGCACTCACACCGAGAATTATGGAGCTGAACTTCCCTGGAGCCCTTGGACATCCCCAGCAAAACCCCACACACACAAACCCAGAGCATTATTTTTAATATCCCACACCTGTCGTGTTCAGGAGCTGCTGCACTGCTTTAATGCCAATTAAAGGTGTGTTTTCCCTGTAGCTCCTGTAGTCCCTTGATCTGCTGCCGTGGGCAGGAGTTTTCTATTGATTCCTCCTCCTCAGGACGAGGGATTTTGCAGGCTGAACTGTAAACAACTGAGAGTGTGGTGACAATTTCCTCCGCTCTGAATCACCTCCTGCTCACTGGGGCAGCACGAAGAGCTTTTCCTTGCTGGAATTTTTTTCTTCTCCTTTTAAAATGATGCAGGATCAGGCCTGGGAGGAAGGAGCTCTTAAAGTTAAGCACGTGCTTAAGTGCTTTTCTGGCTCAGTGCCCTGCTCCATCGATGTCCTCAGAGCTGTAATTGCCTGCCCACGTCTGCAGTGGCTGCTCAGCACTAAATCTCCGTGTCCTGTCCTCCTCCTCCTCCTCCTCCAGAGCTGCTCCCCCAGGCTCTGAAGGTCACTGGTGAGCAACAGGCCTGGCTGGATGAGGAATCCAAGCCTTGGAAGCGTCGCTGTGGCTGCTGGCAGCGAAGGGGAAAAGGTTGTGGATCGGTGGTGTCATCGTTTTCGGGATGAATTGTCATGACCTTGGACAGGCAGGGAGCACAGGAATGAAGCTGAGTCTCTTTAGCTTGGCTTCTTAGAATTCTGGAGATTTTTAGGGTGGAAAAAATCCCCTTGAGATGGTTGAGTCGAACCATCAAACTGCCAAATCCACCCTAAACCTGTCCCTCATCCACACACCTCCATGAGTTGTGATTTTTTCAGCCCCTTGTGTTTTACCCCGAGCTCATCTCAGCCTGGTTATCAATTGGCAGAACTTTTCATCTTGATTCAGTTTGGTTATCAATAAGGAGAACATTTAATCTCATTTCTGTCTGGTTATCCATAAGCAGAACTTTTCATCTCTATTTAGTCTGGTTATCAATAAGCAAAACATTTCAGCTCATTCCTGTCTGGTTATCAATAAGCAGAATTTTTCAGCTAATTTTGTTTTGGTTATCCATAAGCAGAACATTCCAGCTCATTTTAGTTTGGTTATCATCAAGCAGAACTCTGCTGCTAATTTTGTTCTGGTTACCCATAAGCAGAATTTTTCAGCTCATTCCTGTGTGGTTATCAATAAACAGATTTTTTCAGCTCATTCCTGTCTGGTTATCAATAAGCAGAACATTCCAGGTCGTTTGGGTCGTTATTATCATCAAGCAGAACTCTGCAGCTAATTTTGTTCTGGTTAGCAATAAGCAGAACTTTTCAGCTCAATCCTGTCTGGTTATCAATAAGCAGAACATTTCAGCTCATTTTGGTCTGGTTATCATCAAGCAGAACTGTGCAGCTAATTTTGTTCTGGTTACCCATAAGCAGAACTTTTCAGCTCATTCCTGTCTGGTTATCAATAAGCAAAACATTTCATCTTGTTGCTGTCTGGTTATCAATAAGCAGAATTTTTCAGCTCAATCCTGTCTGGTTGTCCATAAGCAGAATATTCCAGCTCATTTTGGTCTGGTTATCATCAAGCAGAATTCTGCAGCTAATTTTGTTCTGGTTACCCATAAGCAGAACATCTCGGCTCGTTTTGGTCTGGTTATCATCAAGCAGAGCTTCAGCCTCCTGCCCGGGGCTGGAGCAGGTGTTGATTCACTCCTTGATGAGTTTGGGATTGTGATCAAAGAGCAGGAGCTGCGAGGACACACCAGGAGCTGTCAGGGACCAGCAGAGCAGGGCATGGAGAATCCCTGGATTAGTCACACTCTGCTGGAGCAGCAGGAAAACAGCTCCCCAGCTCTTGATGTTTCCTGGAATAGAAATAAAATGCAGCAGAAAGTGGAAAAAAAAGAATTTTTTGGTTTGAGTTTGGGCCAAAGGAACCCATGTGGACAACTCATAACACCCAACTGCTGCTGCTGTGTCAGCCAAGGTTCTGCCGGCTGTGCCTGAGCCCAGGTTTCCCATTCAAAGGAACCTATTCCCAATTTTCCTTGCCTTTTCTTGGAATTTACAGCCAAGCAGGGCGTCCAGCTGTGCTCCAGGTGATCCATTCCCGTGCTGTCATTTTTGTCACTTTTTTTCTTGTTTGCTTTTCAGGGAAAAGAGGCAGCTCTTCATGTTGAAAAGGGGAATTAATACTTGTGGGAGGCAGCTTCCTTGGGAATGAATATTTATTACAGGGTTTATACGTCAAGCTCGAAAGTTGGGGAATCTTTTATTTATGAAGAGTTCCTGATACTGCTCAGGGTAGGAAAAAGGAGGAGAGAAGATGCTCATGGAATCATGGAATGGTTTGGGGGAGAAGAACATAAAAAATGATCCAGTTTCAACCCCTGCCATGGGCAGGGACACCTCCCACTGTCCCAGAGTGCTCTAGCCTGGCCTTGGACAATTCCAGGGATTCAGGGGCAGCCACAGCAAATCTGGGAATTCCATCCCAGCTCCTCCCCACGCTCACAGCCAGGAATCCTTTCCCAAAATCCCATCCAAACCAGCACATGGAACCATGGAATGGTTTGGGTTGGAAGGGACCCCAACATTCCCCCAGTCCCACCGTGGATCTCACACCTCCCACTGTCCCAGGTTATCCCAGCCTGGCCTTGGGCACTGCCAGGGATCCAGGGGCAGCCACAGCAAATCTGGGAATTCCATCCCAGCCCCTCCCCACCCTCACCCTCAGAATTCCTCCCCAATATCCCATCCAACCCTGTCCTCTGGCAGCAGGAACAAATTCCCTCTTGCCCTCTCCCTCCATCGCTTGTAAAAATTCTCTATTTTAGACTGTTTTGACTTTCTTTTGATGCTTGAGCCCAGACCGGGACTCATGGAAATCAATCCTGGGTTCTGGCCCTGCCCCCAGGGCATGTGCAGGATGTTTGGCTGCAGGGCTGGGCTCCCAAAGCAGGCAGGTGCAGCACTTGGACCTGGCCCTCCTTCCATCAGGTGCTCTGGATGTGCCCTTGGCACCTGAATTCCTCCCCATTTCTCCCGGGGCTGTTAAACCCTCACTGCATGGATTCACCAGTGTTTACAGCGTTTGGCTGAGCTGCAGTTTGGATTTTCCAGGGAACCTCCAGCCCCCAGCTGGGAAACTCTTCCAGCAGTGAATTCCACCCCCAGAGCTCCTGCTGGAACAGACAAAACCTGTCCTAAGGTGGGATATGACAAATTCTCAAGTGATCCAAAGGGTCACTCTTTCACAGCTGAGGGTTTCCTCTGGATAACTCAGTTTTCCAAAATCTCAATGAAGTAGAAGCTGATTCCTTGCCCAGTGTGGATTTCATTCTTTGGCCCAAAACTTGCTCTTCTTCAGAGAACCTGAATAAACCTGAATAAAACCACAGGTCTGGACAGGCTTTCTTTGTGTCTTTACATTCCAGGCCTTTATTTCTGTCTCTTTTCACTCTCAGTAATTCAGTTCATGGTTCTGCAGGCTGAGAATATTCAATTCCTTTTTGTTTCTGTGGGATAAGGAGGCAGGAAAATGAGGAGGTTTGATAATGTCATTTCTCCCACTGTCTCTGGAAAGGAAAAAGAGGTGAATTCCTGTAAAACTGAAGGCAAATACTTGGGTTTTGTTCTGCTCTGCTGATTTCTGTGCAGCCAGCTGGTAACATCTGTGTAGAAATGGCATGAAATTTTCAAAGGTTTGAGGAGGAAAGCGCTAAAAGGCAAAAATTTATCCAGTGCTGGGGTTACGCTGCAGATTTGAGGAGTACAACAACATTTGTGTGTGGCTTAGAGCTTTGCCAATCCTTTGAACATTCAGAATTACACCAGGTATAAATAATACTGTTCCACGATTCCCCTACATCAAATTTTTAGTTGGGCAGTTAAAAAATAATTTTTAAAAAAACCCAATTACTGCTCCCATCCAATGAGCAGCAGCAATGCCAGGAAATGTGTTTCTCCCCATCCCTGCTGGCAGAGGAGCCCCATGATGTTTGTGTCCCTGTCCCAGCCCTGCAGCCCCTCCTGTGCCCCCAAAAACATCCCTTGGCAGGGCCCTGCTGGGCCCAGAGCTGGGGATCTCATCCCTGGGATGGGATCTCTCCCCACGAGGCACAAATCCACATTTCACAGCTCCTGGAGCAGGGGGATTGTGCAGCTCCAAGGACTGGTGGTAGGAGGCAGCTCCATCCATCCATCCATGGCTGGCTGGAATTCTGGAATTCTGGAATTCAGCCCAGGCGTGGATGAGGGACGGCACCTTGGCAGGCACAGCCTGGGCAAACTGGGAGCAGAGCAGCTCATTCTGTGCCTCCTCTGCATGTAAACAACTCATTTATCCCCCCTCTGCAATCCCAACAGCCCCAGCAGCTGCACACAGGAAAGAGCCTGGAACTGTCTCTGTACAGGAGGAGAAAGGAGTCTGGGATTTGTTCTGGGCAAACCAGAACTTGCAGGGAACTCGGGAGAGGATCCTGCCCTTCTGCATGGCAGGTGTGTGTTAGGGGTGGGCTGGCCTGGTCACAAACTCCCCTTTATCCATCAGGAGTTGGAATTTGATGGTCCTCGTGGGCCCCTCCCAGCTCAGGATACTGAGCTGTGATTCAAAGGGTTAAACTGGGAGCTGTGAGAGGATTCTGTGCTGAGGCACCGATGGAATTTCCACCAGCAGGGGTGAGAGGGAATACCTGACTCTGTTTTACACCACAATGACACAGACTCTGAGATTCAGGAGGCTGAAAATGACTCCTTTATTTCTGGGCTGTGTCTCCCTTTTCTACTATTTCACACAGACCAATTGGATTGGTGACACAAAGACAAACCTCTTCACTCCCATTGGGCAGAGCAGAGGGACAGCAAGGAGAAGTCCCTCCTGGGGAAAGGAATGAAGAACAAAGTTCCAGTTCCAAAAACATTTCTCCTGTTGACAGAAAAATCCCTGGGAAAAGAATTTCAGAAAACCAAAACACCTCAGGCACGGAACCAGGGCTACATGGGCTGACAACATTTTCCTGTTCAGCTCTCCCAGCTCTCAGTTTAATGAAGGAGTTGTTTGGAAGAGTTGGGATTGGGGCCACATAAAAACATTTTAAATCTTGCATCATTTCCAACAACTTGACCAGCACGTTTTTGTGTCCAGGGGAGAAGCAAGGTGGCAGCAGCAGCTTAAAATGTTCCTCCCTTGGTGCATAAAGGTTGGGATTTTTCCTTTCTCCTGAGCCTGCAGAACCTCACAACCAACCACAAGAAGTTCAGGGGTGTCAGAGGGAAGATCTACACTCTAATGAGGAGGGATGTCTCCTCAGAGCTCTGTTAGTTGCCAAGAAACTACTTTTGCAGAAGTGGAGATCTCAAACAGCTCCTAAAAGAATTGGCTGGAGGGACAGGGAGTGACCTGGCTGTGCCTGGAGAGGTTTCCTGGAACAGGGGCTGAGGTGCCACAGCTGAGGTGCTGGAAATCCACGGGCACTGCCAGCAAAATGGGCACTTTAATTGCATTTAAATCCTTCTTGAGCGGAGGAGCAGCACAGATTCCTGGCTGACTGAACAGCCCCGGAGCCCTCTGGCTCTTCCAGCCTGGCTCTGGAATCAGGAATTAGTCCTCACTTTCCATGAGGGGACTCTCCCTGCAGCCATCTGGTCTGTCTGGGTGTGAATCCCTCAGGGCCTGTCTGGTGAGGTGTTCCCAAGGCAGGGTGGGGCTGTTCTGCCCTCACATCACACAAACCACACCGATGGGTGTCTGCTGCAGCAGCCCCTTGTCAGAGGGGAGACATGGGCTGAGACATGGACTGCTTGCTCATCACAGCATGAAAAGGGTCCTTGTCACTGTAGGACATGAAAGACTCCAAATATTTCAGAAGGTAAAAAGTATAGAAAAAGAAGGTTTTATTTTCTGAATTCTCACTACCTTTTTTAAGGGGTTCCCATCCAGACTGACCATGGTTGGGGAATAGGAACGACACCTCTCTAATGCCATTGGTTAAACCAGAGAAACAGCAAAACACCACCTGGAGAAAGATTGTTCTGGGAAAGGGGAGTTGTTTGCCAAGAGTGTTTTGAGAAGAAACTTCCTTGAGAAACTTTTCCTTTGGAAAAAGTCAGCAGCTGCCAGCAGGCTGAAATCTCTCAGACCCACAGGTCCTGGTTTATTCCTCCTCACAGCTCAGCCATCCTGACTCCAACCATTCCCTGACTCTGCAGCAGCTCCTGCTCTGGGTTTCCCTTGCAGCCTCTGACTGCTGGTTATTGCCTGATCAACTCTGACATCAGGGATTTCCTGCTGGACTGGGACTGCAATTGTTTCCTTACAGCCTCTGACTGCAGCTTTTACCTGGATAGACTGTGACTGCAGGATTGGTGTGACTGTGACTGCAGGATTGGTGTGACTGTGACTGTGACTGCAGGGATTGGTGTGACTGTGACTGTGACTGCAGGATTGGTGTGACTGTGACTGCAGGATTGGTGTGACTGTGACTGTGACTGCAGGACTGGTGTGACTGTGACTGCAGGATTGCTGTGCACACTGTGACTGCAGGATTGCTGTGACTGTGACTGTGACTGTGACTGCAGGATTGCTGTGACTGTGACTGCAGGGATGGCTGTGCACACTGTGACTGCAGCTTTTCCCCAGCCAGACTGTGGCTGCAGGTTCCACCAACAGGCTCTGACTGCAGCCCCAGACTGACCTCACAGCAGGGATTCTCTCTCTTGTTTGGCCAGTCCTTCTGGATCTCAGCATCTCCTTTCTCAAGGTCCTCATTCCCTTTTCCTCAAGGTCCTCCCTGACCAGCCAACCCACCCCTTTTATTGCACTCATCTTTATTGTTCATAGCTGTGACTCCTCAGGGTCTGTAATCCCTTCTCCTACAGGTGTCAGAACCTGTCCCGGCCATTTCAAAAACTTCCACTCCCACTTTTCTCCCTTCCCTGAGCCCGGGTGGTTTCCTGCTCTCCCTGGGGTGCTCAGCTGCCTGTGGGAGTTGAGGGGATTGGAGACACCTAAAAAACCAATGTATGGGAGCTCCTCCATGGGGCAGTTCTCAGCCTGAGGGATGGGAACAGACAGTAGAGTTTATTGAGTGGTATTTGGGGGTGTATAGAGGAATTTGGGTGTTTTTGTATGAATTTGGGTATTATGACAGAGCAGCTCATTGCTCCCCTTTCAGACTCGTGAAACTCCATGGAGTTACATCACCTGAGAGTCCCATCTCATAAGAGGGTCTCATCAGCACCTTGGAATCTGAAATAGAAAACTATTTTTGTGAAAATCCTCCACGTAAGTTTTGATCTTGGTGTTGGATAAACTAATTCCACCTTTCCAGGTAGCTGGCACTCATTTTGAAGAAGGATTTGTTTATTTCTGAGGGCGTAGAGGGTCTGCAATCCCATTTTTGCAATCCCCAATTTTGGTTTCAAAAAGCCAAAGCACAAACACCACAAGGGCTGAGATTTCTTCTCTTTTCAAGGTGTAACTTCTTTATTGTCCATATTTGGAAGCTTAAAATATATCAGAACTCTACCAAAAAAAAAAAAAAAAAAAAAAGAAACTGAGCACTTAAAATCTTGAAATGGTTTGGGTTGGAAGGGACCATGGACAGTGACATTTCCCACTGTCCCAGGTGGCTCCAAGCCCTTTCCAACCTGGCCTTGGACACTTCCAGGGATCCAGGGGCAGCCACAGCTGCTGTGCCAGAGCAAAAAAAATCTGATTTTTGGGAATGTGGATCTTGGAGAGTTAATAGTTTTTCCCTGTAGTCATCCCTCAGCTGCTGCTGCTGCCACGCTGATCCCTTGCCCTCAGCTCTGTGGTGGATGAGGCCCCGTTTTTTAAAAGGCAAAACCAATTCTACTGTAGTCGCTGTGATTTAGAGCTTTGTTCCATGCTAAAACACAAAAAACTTGTGAAGATTTAGGTGCTGCTCCAGCTTTCACAGCAGGGAGGATTTAGGCTCGTACTTCCCATCGACTTTTGGTGTTGGTGTTGTTGTTGTTGACCAAAGTTTTCTTCAGGGAAGTTCTGGGAATGAGCAGAGCTCTCTCAGGGCACAGGGTGGAACCACAGAGGGTCAGGAGCAGCACACAACATGAAATTCCCAGATTTGCTGTGGCTGCCCCTGGATCCCTGGAAGTGCCCAAGGCCAGGCTGGAGCCTAGGACAGTGGGAGGTGTCCCTGCCATGGCAGGGGTGGATCTGGATGCCCTTTAAAGTCCTTTCCAGCAGAAAATATTCCAGTATTCCATGATAAATCCTCCTGTCACTGTAGGACACAAAAGACTCCAAATATTTCAGAAGGCAAAGAGCACAGAAAAAAGGCTTTATTGTCTAATTCTCACCACCTTTTATAAGGTGTTCCCATCCAGACTGACCATGGTTGGGGAATAGGAACGACACCTCTCTAATGCCATTGGTTAAACCAGAGAAACAGCAAAACACCCCCTGGAGAAAGATTGTTCTGGGAAAGGAGAGTTGTTTGCCAAGAGTGTTTTGAGGAGAAGCTTTCTGGAGGAATTTTTCCTTGGGAAAGAGTTAACAGCTGCCAGCAGGATAAAATTCTCTCAGACCCACATCCTCCCTCCAAGGTCTCCATTGTCTGGAAAATTCAAATCCACTTCTCTGCTGTGTTCCAGTGTCTGAGAGAGAGCATCCAGAAATGACCAGAAACTTGTCCTGGGTTGTGGTGTGGGATGTGCACACAGTATTTATTCCATCCCCATCCCCATGAGCTGTTGGAACCAGGTGGGGCAGTGTTTTCCCAGGCCCCTCCTTTGGGCTCTTCTGCTCATGGCCCATCAATGCCTTGCCCAGGACTCACAGGGAACTCCCTCCAGGAGCTCTCTCTGTTTAATGGGCCATCAAGGAGCCACTGCACGACTCCTCATCCCATTGGGAGATGCTCCCAATGCCCAGGGGGAGGAGCCAAGCATTCCCACCTGGAGAGAATCTGGGATTTGGGACAGGACAAGCAGCCCTGAGCCACTGGATTCCCAGAGGAGCAGAGCTCCCAGACCTTTCTGTGGGATCACTGCTTCAGGAAGAGCCCCTCCCCTGGACTGCTCCCACCACCCTGCTCAGGGTGTGTTCTGACTCCGTCAGTGGTCTTTTGTGTTATTTAATTTATTTTATTTTAACCTTTTTTCCTTTCTTCTTATTAAATTATATCTCTGTCTTGGAGCCTCTCATTCGTTTTGCTTTCAAACCACAACAAAACTCCATCAATCCGAAGGTGAACACCAAATCCTTCCCCTCCACTCCTGGAAGTTTTTGCCCAGCAATAAAAATTAGCTCAGGAGAATTGCTAAGTAATTTCAAGTACCATAAAGTAGCTGCTGGGAATAAAAAGTGTCGTAACTGCGAAAGCATCAGCCCAGTTTCTGCAGGAATGAGTTATTATCATTAATTATCACTCTATTTTTTAGTTATTGCCTGTAATTTCAGACTTTAAATACTCCAAAGCATAAACAATGTTAATTTAATTACAGTGGGAGAGTCATAAAAATTTGCATGCAGAGGAAGAACTCATTAATAAAGTTTATTCCAAGAGAAAACTTAAAATAATAATTAGCATTTGTTGGCATTTTTAGTGTGATGGAATTAAGCATAATTTCTTACAGCTTGGGCCCCAGCTATTATTTATATTTGTTTATCAGCACCTTGAGATGGAGGATTGTGGAGAGTTGCACGACCTGTGAGTGCTGAGCAGAACAAAAATCATCCCTCTGGTTTAAATCTCTTCTCTCAGGTTCACTCCCCTCCTCGTGTCCCAGCACAACTTTGGAAAAACCATTTTTTGGGAATGGGAAAATCCAAATCCTGACCCTGCTGCTGAAAATATTTCCACAGAAAGGTGAAATGTGCCTCCGGGCACAGGCAGGGAAGGGAAATTGCATTTCCTCTGATTTATGTCATTGTTTTCCTTAATTTCATAACCATCTCCTGTCCTCTGTCAGGAGCCACTCCTGCAGGTCGTGTTTCATCTCTGTCACTGGGATGGTCACTCACATCTATTCTGGGCATTAATGAAGTGGTTAATTAGTGCAGGGCAGTGAGCAGAGCAGAGCAGCCTCCTGCTGCAAACACAGGGTTGACAGGGGGTGTTTTCTTCCCATTTGTGTTACAGCTGGAGGCCTGTTCATGTATAAAAAATATCTGTTTAATGTGGATCTTTGTAATTTAAAATTAATTTATGGGCTGGCTATATTTTATTTTCCGTTTCCTTTTCCTTTTTCTTTTTTTTTTTTTTTCTTCCTTTCTTTTTTTCTCCCCTCCCTTTTTCTTTTCCTTTTCTTTTCTTTTTTTTCCTCCCTCCCTTTTTCTTTTTCTTTAGCTAATTCTCAAAGCACAGAACACTATCACAGATAAGTAAAATTCCTGGGACTGGAGTCTCCAGCTCTGAAATCTGCCCCCTCCTCACTCCAAATCATCTGTATTTGTGTGGAGGGACATAAATCCAGCTCTGGGAAACGACTCCTGGATCCCCAGGGATGCCAAACACTGGGAATTGTGTGGTCCCAGTCCTGCCTTCCCCGTTCTTTGCAGCCCAGGATTTCTGTCCCTGCTGCTGTGGGAGTGATTTTTGGGGTGGTTAAAAATAAATCACCAGAGGGCACCGAGGTTTTTCTGCGCACGGAGCAGGGGCTGAGCTGCTGAGGCTGCACTTCTGGGCTCTGAGGGACACTGGCTCAGCTCTGGACAAACTCCAGCTCCTCAAAGGTTGGTTTTTCTTGGAGTGAGGACTCCAAAAGTGACCCAGAATTTGCAGAGTGGCCTCAGCAGTGCCCAGGACAAGGGATGGCCACTGTCCTGCTCCTGTGGCCACTCTGGGGCTGGCACAGCCCAGCTGCCCTTGGCCCTTTTGCCCAACTGGGGTCATTTGCAGCACCCCCAGGTCCTTTTCTGCCACCCCCAGATCCTTTTCCAGCCCCTCCAGGGTCTTTTCCAGCACCTTCAGGTCCTTTTCCAGCACCCCCAGGTCCTTTCCCAGCACCTTCAAGTCCTTTTCCAGCACCCTTAAGTCATTTTCCAGCACCCCTAGATCCTTTTCCAGCACCTCCAGATCCTTTTCCAGCACCCCCAGGTCCTTTTTCAGCACCCCCAGGTCCTTTTCCAGCACCTACAGGTCCTTTTCCAGCACCCCCAGGTCCTTTTCCAGCACCCCCAGGTCCTTTTCTGCCACCTCCAGATCCTTTTCCAGTTTTCCAGCTGTCACAGAAAAATAAACTCTATTAAAGAAGCCTTTCTGCAATGTCTGAGTGGCAGAAAAGACTCATTTGTGCTCTAAAACTCTTTCACAGAAAGGGGGTTAAATCGAGGTAAATCCTTCCTTAACCTCAGATTTTGGCCAAAGTTTAAATTTTTAGGAGTAACTCTGGCCCTCAAGTTCCAGCGATGGCAAATCAGATCTGTTTGTAAAAATGAATTCTTTACAAAACAGACAACAGGTGAAAGATCTTAATCAGAATTATTCACTGTGCAGTATAAAACTAAAGAACTGCCAGTAGACCACAGCAGAACATAAACCAGTGTGAGATACTGAGGTGCCTGCATTAAAACTGGCAAAATAAACAGTATTGATTAGGAATTGAACGTAACTCACCACCAAAACAAGGATTCCTTCACTCAATCCCTTGGAAATAACTGAAATACCCGTCCCCACTCATGGCAGAAACTCCACACATTCCCAGGAATTATTTTTAATTTCTTTTCCTCTCCAGAACATCAAAAGCCTCTCCTTCCCCTCCTCCTCCAGAGATGATAAACCTGAACTACCCACTTAGGAACAATGGAGTGCCCGTGTGATTCTTGTAGGTATTTCCAAGGTAATTTTCACCTCTGCCACTAATTCCGTGTCACAGCTTGTCCCTGTCTGCGGTTCCTAATGGCTTTGGAATGGAAATGAGCTTTAAGTGGCTGTTAACAGAAATTGGCTTTGAACCCATCAGCTGGAGATCAGAGACCCCTGAGCCCTCCGGGTCTTACAAGGATTTTTTTTTCCCTGCATATGTAGACAGTTATAATCTGTAAAATGTAATTATTAGTTTTATTTACCTTTTATTGTTGTTTATACCCCGTGTTTCCCAGCTGGGAAAGCACAGAGTGAGCTCTTCCTGGCTTTTCCTGCTGCCTCTTCCCAACCTGGACGGGGATTTGGGTTTTGGAGAGTGTTGGCCATTGCTCAGGGGGGTCTCGGGGTGTGTTCCTGCTCTTTTAGGAGTTCAGGCACTGATTTCATGCCTGTCCACCCTGACAGCTCGGGCTTGGGTCTGCAGAGAACACTCCAATTCCATCCAGCAAAGGAATGGATCAGCCTGGGGATGGATCCCCAAATCCACACCAGGGTCGTGGTGTTTGTGTCACAGGACAATATTCCAGACTCAGGGTGTGAGACGGACCCCAAATCCACACTAGAGTGATGTTGTTTGTTGTTGCAGGAAAATATTCTGGACTTGGAGTGTGGGATGGATCCCCAAATCCACACCAGGGCTGTGTTCTTTATTGTTACTTACAATATTCCTACTGTAAGTGTATATATATAAGTGTATATCTATATATATAGATATATAAATATTGTTATTTATAATATTCGGACTCAGAGAGTGGGATGGATCCCCAAATCCACACCAGGGTCATGTTGTTTGTGTTGCAGGACAATATTCTGGACTCACAGTGTGGGAATTGCCTGTGAAGCCTCTGGAAACTGCCCAGAGCAGCTGTGGCTGCCCCAGGATCCCTGAAGTGTCCAAGGCCAGGTGGGAACAGCCTGGGGAGGTGGGAGGTGTCCCTGCCCATGGAGGGGGATCTGGATGATGTTTAAAATCCTTCCCAACTCAAACCAATCCAGAATTCTCTGGTTCTTTGAGCTCAGCCCTTGCAGGACTGTCCCAGCTCAGTCTCAGAGATTTTCCAGAATCCTTGCAGAGATTTCCATGTCCTGACCTGTGGGCCTGATATTTCTGGGCCTGAGAGATTTTATCCTGCTGGCAGCTGTTAACCTTTTCCCAAGGAAAAATTCCTCAAGAAAGCTTCTTCTCAAATCTTGGCAAACAACTCTCCTTTCTCAGAACAATCTTTCTCCAGGTGGTGTTTTGCTGTTTCTCTGGTTTAACCAATGGCATTAGAGAGGTGTCGTTCCTATTCCCCAACCATGGTCAGTCTGGATGGGAACACCTTATAAAAGGGAGTGAGAATTCAGAAAATAAAACCTTCTTTTTCTATACTTTTTACCTTCTGAAATATTTGGAGTCTTTCATCTTCCTTTGGTGTCCTGCAATGACACTGACCCTCTGCCCACATCAGCACCTCACATGTCTCAGAACTCATTTCTACAAATGTATTTGAACCATCAGTTTATAAATCTGCTGCAGGGCTGGGCTGGAACACCACAGGACATCCTGTGAGGATTCAGTTGGCACCAAAATGGGGACATGTAGCCCTGGTTTGTGCCTGAGCTGTTTTGGTTTCCTGAAATTCTTTTCCAGGTAATTTTCTGTAAACAGGAGAAATGTTTTTGGAGCTGGAACTTTGTTCTTCATTCCTTTCCCCAGGAGGGACTTCTCCTTGCTGTCCCTCTGCTCTGCCCAATGGGAGTGAAGAGGTTTGTCTTTGTGTCACCAATCCAATTGGTCTGTGTGAAATAGTAGAAAAGGGAGACACATCCCAGAAATAAAGGAGTCATTTTCAGCCTCCTGAATCTCAGAGTCTGTGTCCTTGTGGTGTAAAATGGCATCAGGGACACAATCCTTGCCTGACACAGCCCCAGCTCCAGCCCAGGCTGGGAGCAGGAGCTCCAATGTTCCCTGTTCTCCCTCCTGAGGAAAAACGCACATCCCTTAATTCTCCTGGCTGGAGGGGACCTGCAGGTGGCCTTTTTTAAAAAGCAATATTGATCTTTGCTCGTCACACGCGGCTCACTCATGGCTCTCACAGCCCCGGGAGGTGACAAATGAGGGAAGGTGAATGTGTCACACCCTGACGAGATCTGCTGTCATTTCATTGCCAAAGAGGGTTTGTTTTTTTTCTTTAGTTCTACTTCAGTTTTTTTGAGGAGGCAGGAGATTGCAGAGGCTGATCAAGCAGCCTGTGTTTATTATTATTTACATGATCCGTGGTAAAAGCTGAGCTGCCAAATTCAAACGAGGAACAGGATTGCCTTGGAAATTAATATAGAGATTGATTTTTTTTTTTTTCCTTCGGCTGTCAGGTCTGTCTTGTTTCCTGTGGGGTTTTTTTTGCATTATTGAGAGCATCATTTGGGTTTGGGGAGTGGTGGGAGGGAGCTGGAGCTGGATGTGGGTTGTGCTCACAGCAGCCACCCATGTGATCAGAGACCAATATTGGCATTTAAAAAAATAAAATAAAATAAAATAAAATAAAATAAAATAAAATAAAATAAAATAAAATATCGGCATTTAAAAATAAATGATCATTTAGTTTTATTTTGATTGTTGTGATATTACACCTGGAATTTTTTTTGCCATGTTTGAGGTGCTCTGTTAACCTGCTTTTATTTTTTTCATTTCTTTTTTGACACAGGCAGTGCCTTGTTCTGACGAGTTCAGCCTGTCCCTGCTGCTCTGCTGACACGACAGAAAATGAGATTTATCCACTCGGAGACTTCCAGAAGTATCCAGGTCAAACAGCGTTAAAAATTGTCAGGAGGAGAAGGAACAAGCACAGTTCATTAATACTTTAATTTGGAGGTGAGAGGTGCAGGCACGATAATGTTTAATTTTCATCAGCCCTCACGAGCTCAAGTAAAACAGAGGAGAAATTGCTCAGGAGTGGGAACAAGTGCTCTGGGATGTGAATTCATTAATAAGTGTTTCATTATCATTTGTTTGTGCTTCCTGCTTTCTTTTGGTAAATTATTAAAGTGATTTGAACTCGGCTCTCAGCACATTCACTTCTTATAATTGTTAACGGAGGATGTAACCCCTCGGATTTATTTAACAACAAACAAAAGGCAGTAAATTGAATAGAAATGTTTTTATGGCAAATGATACCAAATCAAAGCTATCTTCTATTTTTTTTTTTTAAGGAAAAATCAGTGTTTCAGGAAGAAAAAGCTCTCCTTTTCAGAAGAAAACTCATTTTTTTTTTCCTGCAGCCACAGGATGGATGAATTTGAAAATGCTTTTCGAACACTCTGGAGCAGGAGTTGGGCTGTAAGAGGGGATTGAGGAGCAGGGGGGTGCAACCCAGAGCCTGATGGGATGGGGAGATGTGCTGGTTTGAAAGCAAAACCAGTGAGACACTCCACGTCAGAAATACAATTTAATAGGAAGAAAAAAAAAAAAAGAAGTAAAATAAAATAAATGTAATAATACAGAAGACCGCTGACAGAGTCAGAACACAACCTGACCCCCTGTTGCTCAGAGTGCTGGAAACAGCCCAAAGCAAACCCTCCTGGAGGGGCAGGTGTGTCCTGTGGGAAGCAGAGATGGTCCTGTAGAGAAAAGGGCCCAGAGATGGGTCTGGTCTTCCTTCAGGATCCCGTGAGAACACTGGATGTCTGGGGACACTTGGGGCTCCTTTTTATCTGGGTGGGAATGGTTTGGCTCCTCCTCCCTGGGTGGAGCATCTCACACTGGGATGATGAAATGTGTGATGACACTGGTGAGCCCTGATGGCCCATTAACGGGAGATAATGAACATTGGGATGATGAAATGTGTGATGACACTGGTGAGTTTTAATGATCCATTAACAGGAGATAAGGGACACTGGGATAATGAAATGTGTGATGTCACTGGTGAGCCTTGGTGGCCCATTAACAGAAGATATTCCTGTAGAGGAGATAAGGAACACTGGGATGATGAAATGTGTGATGTCACTGGTGAGCTTTAATGGCCCATTAACAGGACATAAGGAACACTGGGATGATGGAATGTGTGATGACACTGGTGAGCCTTGATGGCCCATTAACAGGAGATATCCCCATGGAGGAGATAAGGAACATTTGGATGATGTAATGTGTGATGTCATTGGTGAGCCTTGATGGCCCATTAACTGCAGATATCCCCATGGAGGGTGGAAAGAGATAAGAAACAATGTCCCACTCATTTTTAACAGGTGGTCTGTTATCAGAGAAGGTAGTTACCAGCTTCCTTCTAGACTTAGAACAGATAAAGAAAAAAAAAAACTCCTCCCCAGCCAGGTTTCAACAGATTTCAACAGATGGAATAGAAGAAACCTTTTTTGTTGTTGTTGTTGTTGTTGTTGTTGTTGTTGTTGTTGTTGTTGTTGTTGTTGTTTTTGGTTTGGTTTGATTTGGTTTTTAATTTTGGTTTTGGTTTTGGTTTTTTTGTTTGTTTGGGTTTTTTTGTTTTTTGTTACAAAACCCAAGACAGGAGAAAAAGGGAGAAAACTGGGAGTGTTGAGATGCCTGAGCAACATCAGGGAATCAGGGAATTAATTAGGAAAGGACCCCTCCTGGCAGAGCTCTGGGGACTGCTCTGGGGGCAGGTCCATGGTGAGCTCTGCCCCACGTGGGTAAATCCTCCAGGATCGAAAGGAAATAAAGAGAAAAAAAGAATAAAATCTATGTAAAAATAATTACAGCTGTATAATATTAAAGTTGTAATAAGTTGTATAATGCAACTTCATTTTATATTCACTGCCAAGGTGTCACACCTGGCTGATGGGCTGAAAAAAAAAAAATCCACAACCCCCTTTTATTTCCAAAATAACTGGGTATTTCAACAGTTTTAACCAAAAAAGCGCAGATATTTGGAAATTTTGAACAAAAAAAAAATAAAAAAATCTCCTTTTTAAAATTTTCAAAGCTCAAAAATCAGCATGATGGTGTTTAAATTGAGGTTTTTCCCCACCTGCTGCTGCTGTTAAACCTCTTCCCATCCTTAATTCACAAGAAAAGGAGGAGAAAAAAACCAACCAATGGCTGCTCATAACTTTGCAATTTGTTGTGGTCGTTGCCAACCTGAAAGAAAAATCCATTTCCTTATTGACAGTTTTCTCTCTGCCCAGCGTGGAAATTCTGCTTTATTGCCAGTGGTTTGCCCGTTGTGGGTCTTGCATTGATCGTTCTGGTTTTGGTGAATGGGAAACATCAATTTGGGAAACCAGCAGGAAATATTGCATTGAAAACACCATAAACCCATTAATTTTGGGGAAACCAGCAGGAAATATTGCATTAAAAACACCATAAACTTGATAATTTTGGGAAACCAGTAGGAAATATTGCATTAAAAACCACCATAAATACATTAATTTTGGGAAAAAAAATGCCACCCTTAAAAACTGCATTGAAAACATCATAAATCCATTAATTTGGGAGAAAAAATACCAGCATGAAATATTGCATTAAAAACACCATAAATCCATTAATTTGGGGAAAAAATACCAGCGTAAAATATTGCATTAAAAACAATTAATAAACCCATTAAATTTGGGAAAAAATACTACATGAAATATTGCATTAAAAACCACCATAAACCCATTAATTTTGGGGAAAAAATGAGCATTAAATGCTGCATTAAGAACACCATAAACCCATTAATTTTGGTTAAACCAGAAGAAAACATTGCATTTAAAACACTATAAACCCATTAATCTGGTAAAACCAACAGGAAATATTGCTTTGAAAACACCTTAAACCCATTAATTTATGGAAACCAGCAGGAAATATTGCATTAAAAAACACCATAAATGCATTAGTTTTGGGGGAAAAATACCAACCGTAAAAACTGCATTAAAAACACCATAAACCCATTAATTTTTGGGAAAAAATACCAGCATGAAATATTGCATTAAAAACCACCACAAACCCATTAATTTTGGGGAAACCCATAGGAAATATTGCATTAAAAACAATTAATAAACCCAATAATTTTGGGGAAAAAATACCACATGAAATATTGCATTAAAAAACACCATAAATCCATTAATTTTGGGGAAAAAATACCACCCTTAAAAACTGCATTAAAAACATCATAAACCCATTAATTTTAGGGAAAAAATACCAGCATGAAATACTGCATTAAAAACCACCATAAACCCATTAATTTTGGGGAAACCAGAATGAAATATTGCATTAAAAACGCCATAAACTCAATAATTTTGGGGAAAGAAATACCACATGAAATATTGCATTAAAAACACCATACACCAAATAATTTTTGGGAAAAAAATACCACCCTTAAAAACTGCATTGAAAACACCATAAACCCATTAATTTTGGGAAAGAAATACCAGCAGGAAATATTGCATTGAAAACACCATAAACCCATTAATTTTGGTTAAACCAGAAGAAAATATTGCATTAAAAACCTCCATAAACCCATTAATTTGGTAAAACCAACAGGAAATATTGCTTTGAAAACATCTTAAATTCCCATTAATTTGGGGAAACCAGCAGGAAATATTGCATTAAAAAACACTATAAACCCATTAATTTTGGGGAAAAAATACTACCCTTAAAAACTGCATTGAAACCATCATAAACCCATTAATTTTGGGGAAACCAGCAGGAAATATTGCATTAAAAACACCACAAACACAGGCCATGCTTTGGGGACAAGGCTGGGTTGGTGCAATATTTCTAAGGAGAAAAATTAGGTGACTATTTAGGAATATTTAAAAATCAAAGAGAAGAATTTATCCAGTGACTGGATAGGATCCTGTTTAAGGCTGGGGGGGTAATTTCCTGTTTTTTCCCCAAAAATTGTGGCAGAAAATGCCGAGTTTGGAGCAGGGATGGAACAAAACTCAGGATCTTGGCATTTTTAAAGACATAAAATTGCTCCCCATGGGTGAGAAACCCAAATTTTTCTTTATTTTTAAAGGAAAAATCATCCTTTCCCCAGAGTCATTTTTTGTTTGATTTGGTTTGGGTTGGGTTTCTTGTGGTTTTTGGTTTTTTGGGGGTTTTTTGGGGGGGATTTTTTTTTTTTTTTTTTTTTTTTTTTTTGGTTTTTTTTTGGGTTTTTTTGTGGGGGAGGAGTTAGTTTGGGTTTTGTTGGTTTGGGTTTTTTTTGTGTTTTGGAGTTTTGTTTTGTTGGGGTTTTTTGTGGATTTTTTTAGTTTTTTGGAGTTTTTTGTTTGGTTTTGGTTTTGTGTTTTTTTCTGTATTAGTTTGGTTTTCTGTTGTTTTTTCTTTGGTTTTTTGGGGGGGTTTTCTTTTTTTTTTTCTTTTTTTTTCTTTTTTTTTCTTTTTTTTTTTTTTTTTTTTTTTGGTGTTTGTTTGTTTGGGGGGTTGTTTTTTGGTTTTTCATTTTTGTGGGGTTTTTTTTGGTTGTTTTTTTTTTTTTTTCTTTCCCCAGAATTAAAGATTTTGGCTCACAGGGATTTTTCTCCAGGTCTTCAGCCCCTCTTCCTGTTTTTCCCCATGTCCTGCTACCACATCCCAACCTGTCTTTGTGCACCATCAATCCTGGGAAGAGTGTAAAGGAAATTCCTGGAATTCTGATTTTCAAAGGGCACCAGATTTTAGTGAAGGACTCTGTGGAGCGGAGCCCAGCATGAGGAATGGACTAAAATATTGGTTTCCCTGCCTGTACACAGCCCCACCATAAAATCAAAAATTATCCTCCATAAAAAAATCTCCTGGAGCAACGTCTGGAATAGAGGAGGGAGGAAAAGATTGTTTATTAAACAGCTGCTGTGAATTTAATATGGCAACATCGTTGCCACCCAGGGTTTTATTAAGGATATCTTCTTATCTAGAAATTTATTGTGTCTGCAGCCACTCTTATTTAACCCTGATTTCCAGAAAAAAAAAAAAAAACAATTAATGAGCCATTATCTGGAGAGGGAAGAAGGGGGTGATTTAAATCAAAGCATCAGAGGCAAACACACATCGGGAGAATGGCGCTTTCTGTCTTTTATTTTTTAATATTCTAACAAAGAAAAATATAGAGAGGAAGCAGCTTTAGGGACTAAACTCTGCTGGGGGTTCTCAGCACTGAGGGATTCCAGATTTAAAACTGACAGAGAGGAAGTTTGGGTGAGATTTTAGGGGGAATTCCTCCCTGTGAGGGTGGGGAGGGGAATTCCCAGAGGAGCTGGGGCTGCCCCTGGATCCCTGGAAATGTCCCTGGAGCCCCCTGGGACAGTGGGAGGTGTCCCTGCCCATGGCAGGGGTGGCACTGGGTGACTTTAATGTCCCTCCCAACCCAAACCATTCCAGGAGAGCTGGAGAGGGACTGGGGACAAGGGATGGGGGGACAGGACACAGGGAATGGCTTCAAATGGAAAAATGGAGATACTGGGAAGGAATTCCTGGCTGGGAGGGTGGGGAGGGGCTGGGCTGGAATTCCCAGATTTGCTGTGGCTGCCCCTGGATCCCTGGCAGTGCCCAAGGCCAGGCTGGAGCACCTGGGACAGTGGGAGTGTCCCTGCCCATGGCAGGGGTGGCCCTGGGTGGTTTTTAAGGTCCTTTCCAATCCAAACCATTTTGGAATTCCCTGGAGAGGGACTGGGGACAAGGGATGGAGGGACAGGACACAGGAATTGGCTTCCCACTGCCAGAAGTGAATGATAAGAGTCACCTGAGTGTGTTCTCCTCTGGTTAAAGCCTGACAGGGCTCTGGGCTCAAATCAGATACAGAGCGAGTTATAAACTTTACCCATCAATTTATTACATCAAAGAACCCTCAGACTTTGCAGAGAGCTGGAGAAGGACTTTGGACAAGAGTTTGGAGTGGCAGGACACAGGGAATGGCTTCCCACTGCCAGAGGGCAGGATTAGGTGGGATATTAGGAAGGAATTCCTGGCTGTGAGGGTAGAGAGAGACTGGGCTGGAATTCCCAGATTTGCTGTGGCTGCCCCTGGATCTCTGGAAGGGCCCAAGGCCAGGCTGGAGCACCCTGGGACAGTGGGAGGTGTCCCTGCCATGGCAGGGGTGACACTGGATGTTTTTTAAGGTCAATTCCAACCCAAACCATTCCAGGATTTTTGTGTTTCGGGGCCGGTGGGATTTTGTGCACCAGAACAAGAACTAAGATCGAGCTATAATTCTGCAAGTGTGATTTTGCCAATATTAAGGAATCACAGCCTCGGAGTAAAGGTTATTAAATACAGAGCAGCAGTTAAAATGTAAAAATGTGGAGATTTTAATCAAGATATGGACGCGCCTCTCGTGGCTGTTTTAAGGGGAAAAGCCACTTGAATGAGGATGAGCAGATGGATTTGGGCTTTGAGGTCCTTCCAACCCAAACCATCCCAGGATTTTGTGGGAAGAGGAAGTTTCCTAAAGTCTCCCACACCCTGAGTAGCCCTGGTGAGCCCCCTCAGGCTGGGCCCTCCCCACGATCTCAAGGATGTTTGTGACCCTCCAGAGATCCAGAGACAAATCCCAAACTCACCCAGGCTGGGGCTGGAACTCAGGAATTGTTCCAGTTTGAGAGGGACAGGAGTTCCTGCTCCAGGTGTGACCCACCTGAACGAGGCTGATCCACCCTAAAACCTGAGACCTCCATGTTGGGTTTTCCTGCAGCCCTGATTCCATGCCTGAGGTGTTTTGGTTTTCTGAAATTCCTTTCCCAGGGAATTTTCTGTAAACAGGAGAAATGTTTTTGGAACTGGAACTTTGTTCTTCATTCCTTTCCCCAGGAGGGACTTCTCCTTGCTGTCCCTCTGCTCTGCCCAATGGGAGTGAAGAGGTTTGTCTTTGTGTCACCAATCCAATTGGTCTGTGTGAAATAGTAGAAAAGGGAGACACATCCCAGAAATAAAGGAGTCATTTTCAGCCTCCTGAATCTCAGAGTCTGTGTCCTTGTGGTGTAAAATGGGGTCATTTTCCTGCTTGGATTTGGCTGAAATAGAAATTAAAACCTGTCTTGGGATGGCCAAGGGGAGCAGGGAGGGTCCAGTGTTTGTGTCCCCAAAATCCCATTTTCAGGAATGGCTCCATCAGCCTCTGCTCTTCTGGCGAATGAATCGTTAATTTTTTATTTCACTTAGAACTTGTGGCTGGCCAAAAAGCTGTGGATAAATTCTCATCTGTAAACATCTTAAAAATCGACCTTTTTTTTTTTTTTTTTTTTTTTTTTTTTTTTTTTTTTGTGAGTTTCAACAGCTAAAAAAAAAAGAATAGTTTCTCTTCTCTGGAAGAAAAATATGTGAAATAAAAAGATGAAATCCCAAGGCTGAGACGCTTTGAGATTTTCACATTTGATGTTTACACACCTCAACTCTTTTGTAACAGTTTGAAGTGGCAAAAAAAAAAAAATTCTTTTTTACTTCGAGGGTGTGGTAACTTTTATTTCCTTAAAAAAAAAAATAAAATAGCAGAGGAAACTTTGCCTACACTTTTCAGGGAGAACTTCAGCTCTGCCCTAAGTCGTGGTGCAACATCCCAGTGCTGCCTCACTGCTGGCAATGCTGATTTATTTATTTATTCAGGCAGCATTTAATGCAGATGCAGCTCCTGTGTCTGTGTTGGTGGAGCTCTCTGGAGGAATTTCAGCAAATTCCCAGCCCTTGTTCCCCGAGCAGGAATAACAAAACCTGTTCCATCACTGCCTGCTCTGCCTGCTGGAAACCTCTGCCAGAAAAGTCATTTCTTCCCGTGTCTCATTTTAGGGTGAAGCCCCAGCAGCGTCTTGAGGGTGTAAACACTGGAATGAATATTTCAGGTTTTTGTAGCAGAACCTTCTGACTCATTCAATCCCAGGCCAGAATTCCTTCCCTAGTGAAGAATTTTTTGTAAGTGTGTTCTGCTTCATTCTGAATATTTACCTCGGGATAGAAAAGGGGAAATCCCTGTTTTAGGAGAAGAAATCAGATTAAATCAATGGTTCAGAATGTTTCTTTCTCCTTTTCATCGCTGCCTTTGACACCTCAGTGGATTAATGCTCCAGCCTTTGCTCTCTTTCCTCCCCTGCTCTCTCTCACAAGTGCAAGGAGCAATAATTTTAATACCCAACACTTCGGAGCAGCTCAGGTCCTGTTCAGTATTACGTTGACCTTTTCAGTATTCAGTATTTTGATTATCTGGTGATCTTTTCCCTGCTGGGAGGCTGGGGAGGGCTTTCAGCAGCACCATGCAGGGGACAGGCAGAGTAAACAGCAGAACAGATCCCAGCAAAGCTGCCGACACAATTTGCAAACCGCAGGACACGTCCAAATATTTGCTGTTGTCTTTTATCAACTTGCCAAAGGGAACAGCAGCTCAGGAATAGATTGCTGTGGAAGGACAGGGGGAAATGATGAAGATTGAGGGTTTGATTTATAAAGAGAGATTAAAGTGACAAAGGAGGAATGGCTTGACTAAACAATTTTTGAATTGGGCTGTAAAAGTTGTCTGAGGGCAGGAAAAAGACACCTGCACCCCCAGGGACAGGACCAGGGTGGGCTGGAGGGTCCAAAGGGGACAGAACTTTCTGTGGGGCATTAAACAGCAGAAAGGAAAATTAGAGAGTGTGAAAAACGAGTTCCACTTTCTTAGAGAAATTTATAAGTTTAATAAAAAAATAAAAGCGGACAATTGGGAGACAGAAGAGCAAATGTTCCAGCTGGGTGCCTCACCAGAAAGCACACCTTTACTCTTCCAAATTCTGTGTTTTAAGGATCCCTGTGTTACATATTCAATAGATCTTAATGCGTGATTCAAATAATTCTTTTTGAGTTTTTATCTGTTTCAAGTATTCTCAATCATCTTATCTGGTAGATTTATTTGTGTGTGGCTCCACTCTGTCTGGTAACGTGGGTCTTATAAAACTTTCTCTTGAGGTTTTTGGTTATTTTCATTTTGATTAAAAAAAATCAGAAAGTTAGCAGTCTTTCTGCAGGGTTACAAGATGACAACCCCATTCCCCCAATACCTTCTGGCTTGGTCAGTTTAGATGTTACAAAGAAGAAAAAAAACAAACAAACAAACAAACAAACAAAAAAAAAAAAAAAACTCCAAAACCCCCTAAAAACCCACTAAAAACCAAACAAAAAGCAAAAAAACCCAAACCAAACCAAACCAAAAACAAAACAAAACCAAACCAAAAGAAAAAAACAAAACAAAACAAAGAAAAACAACAACAACAAAAAAAAATTAAAAAAAAAAAAACCAACAAAAAGCCACAAACAAAAGAACCAAAAGAAACAAACCACCCCAGGTTTTTTATTCTATTAACCTTCTAGTACAATCAAAAAAATTACGTTCATTACCTTTCTAAACTCTATTAATAAAACAAAATACCATACAATTATACATACAGTATTCATGTTAATATCTGCAAAAAGCCAACTATATAAAATGCATTTATAACAAGAGGAATAATTCAGGCCAATGTGAGGGATTTCAGTGCACTGTTGTCTGTCTGTCCCTCATGTGGAGTGAGAGGGGTTTGAGCATCTCCTGCACCACAAGTCCTGGATGAAAAGATATTTCTGGGGTGTCTCACACTCTGAGCTGCCCAGTTCAGAGCTGTAAATGAAAGCCATAAATCCCTTTTTCCTCCCTGTTTAATACCCCTTTGGTTTTCAGCTCTGCTGGTGTTCTCAGCCCCTCTGTGTGAGATTTCCCAGCTCTCATTAATCCACAGACTGGGGCCACTCATGGGCTGTTCTTTAAAGCTGTTGGGAGAGGTGAGGAGGAGGCAAAAGGGATCTGGTGATGGGGGTCAGAATCTACAATCAGGAAAAAGGGGTCTGGTGATGGGATTCAGAATCTGCAATCAGGTTCCATTTGTTCGTTGCTGATGGGGAACAGCTCAGCTCCAAACAAACAAAAACAAAAGCGGAATTTTCTCTGCTGTTCCTCGGGCTGTTGTGTGGAAGGTGCTCAGGACAACTGCAGTGCTGATGGAACAAGCCTTGAACATTGCATTCCTTCTTTAAACATCCTTAAAAAGTGATTTTTTTTTTTTTTTCTTTTTCCCCTCTGGTTGAGAAGTTTGTCCTGAGAAAGGGGCAGAGAAGGGGGGGGATTCTCCTCTGTGAGTTTATAACCACAGTGTCTACATAGGAAAAACTCCCTGGAATGAAGGGGGTTTTTGCCCTGCACGGGATTTGGGATGAGCCTGGCAGTGTTTTGTAACAGGAGCAGAACATGGAGATGCTCATGTGTGGCCCTGGTTCCGTGCCTGAGGGGTTTTGGTTTCTGAAATTCCTTTCCCAGAGAATTTTCTGTCAACAGGAGAAATGTTTTTGGAACTGGAACTTTGTTCTTCATTCCTTTCCCCAGGAGGGACTTCTCCTTGCTGTCCCTCTGCTCTGCCCAATGGGAGTGAAGAGGTTTGTCTTTGTGTCACCAATCCAATTGGTCTGTGTGAAATAGTAGAAAAGGGAGACACATCCCAGAAATAAAGGAGTCATTTTCAGCCTCCTGAATCTCATGTGTCCTTGTGGTGTAAAACAGGGTCACCCCTGCACCTGGAGAGGTCTGAAAAAACCGATTTTATTTCCCTCTCCCCTTGAAAACACCTCCCTAACCTGAGGTACAATTTATGGGGCTGTTTTTGGGATTCTGGCTGGCAGCAGCTTGGCTGGATTTATGGCTGGGGCTCTGGGGCAGCACTCCGGGGTCAGCTGGAGTAAATCAGGAGCTGCAGCAGCTGATCCCAACCCCACAGGTGACCCCACAGGTGATCCCAACCCCACAGGTGACCCCACAGGTGACCCCACCGCAGATCCCAGCCCCACAGGTGACATCACAAGTGACCCCACAGGTGACACCACAGGTGACACCCCACCCCGAGGGTCTTTCCTCTGCATTTCCCCTGCTGACCCCACACTCAGCCCCACTCACTTTATTCGTCCTTTTCCTCTCCAGCTCAATAACAATTTCTGTCCCCACCATTTGAGCTCTTTGGGGCCACAATTCACTATTTTAAACCCCGAACAAGCTGGGGTTGCTCACTGGGTTTGCAGTGAAGGGCTGGGACCTGCCCTCCCCTGGTTCCTCATCTCTGGAGGACACAATTTATTGTAAAGGTTTTTGTCTACAATTTTTAGGTGATATGGAACTGATAAATTGATAATTGAAATAATCTGAAATATTCTGCAACAACCACACTGATCTGGGAAATGTCCACTCTGGTTTTACCCAGGTTTTTATTCTGTTTTTTTAGGAATTTCACTCTGTGTTTAGGGAAAGGTGTCCAGCTGAGGGTTAGTTCAGCTAATTGCTGTAGGAAATGGCTGTGGGGTAATTCCAGTTACCAATCCAGGCTCCAGTCCTCCAGCAGGGCCTGGAACAGGCCGTGCTCCTCTCCCAGGACTCTCGTGTCTGTTTTCATGACGTTGTGTCACTTCCAATTAAAATGTCACATCTGTGTGTTCTCCAGTTCCTTCTGTGCCTCAAATTTGTGGTGAGGTTTAGGATTTACCTGGGAAAAAATCCCATTTTTAATGCCTGGCTGGGACCTGCAAAACTTGGTGCCTTCAGGATACTACTGCTACTACTATTATTACTACTTACTATTAAATATTTTTATTATTTATTTATTTACAATTAAATATTATTATTATTACTATTTACTATTAATTCTCTTTTTTATAATGTATTTTATATTTATTTACATGTGTCTATAATATATAATATATAATATATAATATAATATAATATAATATATATAATATATAATATAATATCATACATTATATATTATAGATCATATATTATACTATATAATACATACTACTATGTAATATATAATAGATAATAGATAATTTATATTATATTATATTTATAAATATTATAAATATTATTAATAATAATTCATAGCATTGATTTTTTGTATTAATTATTATTATTGTTGATTTTTATTGTTCCAAATATTAATTGTCTTTGTTTAATCCTTAGATTTTTATTAAAATTCATCCCTTCCAGCCCCTCTGGACACAGGGGACTCTATTTTGTGGGACAGCAGCAGGAAATCCAGGGTCACTCAGCACCCCTGAGCTGCTCCTGGGATTTGTTTTAATGTTTCCCTTTATCCATTAGCACCCTGCCAACCAAAGCAGAACAGCAGGAACTCCATAAATTATATTTTTTGGGATATTTGTTGGTTTTGTGGCTGTTTCTTTGGGTTTTTTCCAAACCCTGAGGTTTTGGGATGATGCCTCCAACAAGATCTGCCTTTAATTGGAAATTTGCTTCATATTATGGAAAAAATCTGCCTGAAAAAAAACCAAATCTGCAATTTCTGCTCCATCATTAGAGCTGGTTGGGAATTGGGAACACCGATATCTCCAAGTGAAACTAAGGACTCGGCGAAAAAAAAAAAAAAAATTAATTGAGAATCAAAGGTTCATTCAAAATTAAAGTTTGTATGGATTTTCAGTTAGGATGAAATCCATCTCTGTCAGTGGGGAGGCACGTCTGAGGTCCTGCTCTGCCAGTGTTCTCATGGCTCCTTTTATTTGAAGGAATAAAAGCAATTTATCTGCCCTGTGCTGGAGTGGGATGAATCAGGCTGGGAAAGGGCCCATTTCTTGTTCTTTCTTTCCTTTTTAAAACCAATTCTAAAGCCCACTGAAGAGGTAACCTGGGTGAGGTTACTCCTTCCTTCATTCAGCTGAAGTCAGAGGAAAAAATTGAGATTTGTAGGTTTATCCTGACCTGGCAGAGAAATTCTTTCATTTACTGAAATGAGAGAATTAAAATTCAAATTTTCAGAATTTCAAAGCACTGCTAAGTGTTTTGCAGGATAATAAATCCCCTCCTGGGTTGTTTCCATCCATTGCTCAGCCCAATAACATTTGGGATCGAGCCATGGCCAGTGTTGGGCCACCATCCCCTCACTGGGGTGTTGGTTTGATCCTTTAAATTTTATCTTTCATGTATTTCAGATTCTGTTTTGTATTTTCCTGTATTTCAGGTTCTGTGGTGCCCAGGGGGGCAGCTCTGAGCTCACAGTCAGTGTCACTCAGCTCTGCACACAGCAGGGACACAAAACAAACCCTTTTCCTGCTGCACACCAAGGACAACTCTCAGCCCAAAAGCACAAACAAGGGGGGCTGGAGGGAGGGACAAGAAGGAAATTCTTATGGATTTAAGGCAATGCTTATGGATTGAAAGCATTTCTTGTGGATTGAAGGCAGTTTTTATGGAATTGAAGGAAATTTCTTATGAACTCTAAACAGTTCTTATGGATTTAAGGTAGTTTGATGGGATTGGAGGCAGCTCTTATGGAATTGAAAACAATTCTTATGGATTTAAAACAGCTACTATGGGATTGAAAACAGTTACGATGGACTGAAAGCAGTTCTTATGGATTGAAAGAAGTTCTTATGGATTGAAAGAAGTTCTTATGGATTGAAGGCAGTTTTTATGGAATTGAAGGAAATTCTTATGGATCTAAGACAATTTTTAAGAACTGTAAACAGTTCTTATTGATTTAAGGCAGTTTGATGGAATTGGAGGCAGCTCTTATGGGATTGGAAACAGTTCTTATGGATTGAAAACAGTTCTTATTGATTGAAGGCAGTTTTTATGCAATTGAAGGAAATTCTTACGGACTGAAGGAAATTCTTAGGGATTTAAGGCATTTTGATGGGATTGGAGGCAGCTCTTATGGGATTGAAAGCATTTCTTATGGGATGGAAAACAATTACTGTGGATTGAAAACAGTATGGATTGAAAACAGTTCTTATAGATCGAAGGCAGTTTTTATGGAATTGAAGGAAACTCGTATGGATTGAAGGAAATTCTTATGGATTTGAGGCAATTCTTATGAACTGTAAACAGTTGTCATGGATTTAAGGCGGTTTGATGGGATTGGAGGCAGCTCTTATGGGACTGTGAGCAGTTCCTGTGGATTGGAGTCAGCTCTCATGGACTGAAGGCCCCCAGTGCTGTGCCTGGTGTCTGATTTTCAGAGCTGCTGGAATTCTGTGAAGCACATCCTGCTCTGAGCACGGATCCTGCAGAGAGAAATCCATGGAAATGGGGGGAGGCTGGAGCAGAGACAGCTCAGACCCAACGCCACAAAATTATTTATCCTGGCATGTGCATATTAGGAAAATACAGCAGGGAACCTCTTCCTGAAATGCCATTTCCCACATTTCACGTGCCGTGGGATGGATTTGGGAAATGGTGATGCCTTGGGGAGGCTGAGCTGGAGCAGAGACTGGACAGAGCTGGAGAATAAAGGAGAGATTTATTGAAAGGCCTTTAGGACACACCTTGGGCAGGACAAGAGCCTGGCCAGGGCTACACCCAAGGTGGACCTGAAATGGTCAGAAATTGGTCACAAAATGGACCCAAAATGGTCAGAAAAAATGGACCCAATTTGGACCTAATTTTTCCCAAAATGGGCATAAAATGGTCACAAAATGGACACAAAAAGGATGCTCAGTCACCAGGTCTCACACTTTTATCAGTTTTGGTCCATTTGCACATTGGGGTTTAATTGCCCAATCCCAGCTCCAGGCTGGGAGGTCCCATCCTTCTTGTCCCTCCCTCCCTCCAGCCCCCCTTGTTTGTGCTTTTGGGCTGAGAGTTGTCCTTGGTGTGCAGCAGGAAAAGGGTTTGTTTTGTGTCCCTGCTGTGTGCAGAGCTGAGTGACACTGACTGTGAGCTCAGAGCTGCCCCCCTGGGCACCACAGAACATGAAATACAGGAAAACATAAACTTAAGGCATCATTTATACCCTCAATTGTTTAATTTCCACCAAATCAGCAAATTTATGTGGGATTATTTGCATGGGACAGGACGACCTGCAGGCTCCCTGCACACCTTTGAGGAAGAGGAGATTATTTGGGGAAATAACAACCACACGCTCCTTTATTTCCACTTTAATCCACTCCAGCTTTGTGCATCCTCTTAAAACTTCAGAGACTGTATTATTTTATCTGTTAACAGCACGTCCTGCTCTCTGTGTGTGTATATTTTAAAAGTCAGATGATAAACCAGGTTTCATCATCTCCAAGTGACAATAGATCTTGTTGGAGACAAATTTATGGCCATTCCATTTTTGTGCTGGTGTCAGCTAACCTTGGCAAGCAGAGCCCCTCTTGCTGTTGGGATGAGTCGAATAAATCTTGGCTCTTCCACTTTCTCTTCCTCCTGCTTTTGAAACCTTGTCTCAGACCTTGTCTCCTCCTTTATTCATGGCAGCCAGAGCATCCTGTGGGCTGAAATCCCTTCAAGGATTTGGCGGTAATATTTCACCCCTTTTTTTTTTTTTTTTTTAGCCTTTTTTTAAAAAAATTTATTTCTCTCTCTCTCGCCTTGATGCATTAAAAAAAGAAAAAAACAAACCCTGAAAGGTTCTGTGACGGCTTCAGAAGCACATTTTGGATATTTGTTTATTGTCATGAATTTCCAGGAGCTGAAAGTAATCTCCAAATGCTTCCGTTCCAATGAGGGGTTTGATCAGTGAAAGTCCTTGGTTCATTTTATTTTCTGCCTCAATCCTTTGGGTTCTGCAGCTCTGAAGAAGTTTTTTCCCTGTGCCACCCTTGCAGTAACTCCTTCAGCACAGGGTGAGGATTTTTCTGCCTCTGGACCCATTTTTTCTGCCTTTATAAACCAATAACAAAATTTTCAGGGCATTTTTTAAGGTGTTGGAGCAATTTAATGAAGGATCTGCAATAAGAGAAGTGGCTCGCTCAGAGCTCAGTGAACAAAACCTGCCCAAATCTGGTGTGGTTTTAGTTCTTGGCAAATTAAAGGAAAAATCAGAAATTTGGAATGCGTTTGGTGGAGATGTTTTTTTCTCTTTTCAAGGCCAGCTTTGAAAATAAAAGATAAAGGATGGGTTAAATGATAATTTAGATTTCAGAGTCACAAAATCCTGGAATGGGCTGGGTTGGAAGGGACATTAAAGCCCGTCCAGTTCCCCCATCCCAGGTTGCTCCAAGCCCTGTCCAACCCAGGCTTTTTTCAGGAAAAAAGTCAGAAATTAATTTGAATTTACCCTTAAAAGAAACCCCAAACTTGTGTTTTGAAACATTTGGCTTTAATTTCAGGAGCTCTGGCTGAACCTTGAAGGTTTTACTGGAAATGTCCTGGGAATAAAGAGTGGAATTCTCCAGCCCCTGGTCCCCCAGAGTTGCATTAATCCCAAATTTCCACTCAAACCTGCCCAAGAACGTGGAATTACACATAAATAAACTCCTTCACTGCTGCAAAAACAACTTTCCAGCTACAGAAATATACTGTAAATAGAAAAAGGGAAGGAAATGCCAAGATCTGGAGGTGCCTCTGTGGATGTGGTGCCACTTCACGGCAGCAGGTTCAGCTGGGTATTAAATATTATTGATTTTTATTAAACAAATCCCTCTGGATGAGAATTTGATTTATTTCCTTCCTCTGACAAAGCTTTTTGAAAGACCTGGAAGTACCAGCTCAGTTCAGATGTTTGGTCTTTGCAGTACAAAAAAAAAAAAAAAAAAAAAAAAAAAAAAAAAAAAAAAAAAAAAAAGGAGGAATAGAATTAAGGGTTTGAAGTGGTGAAAAAAGCAAAAAGGAGGGAAAAGCACAGGGGCGTTTCCACCTTGAAAATTAAATGTAACATTTGAAATTTGCACTCAGCCACAGCAGGGGATGATTTCCTGTGCTTTTTTTTCCCCTTGATGGATTCCAAGAATCAAAATATTTGTAATTTTTGACCAAAATTAGGGCTGGAATGTGGCTCAGCACAAATTTGCCCAGAAAAGACTTTCAGATTCTTAAACAGAATTTCCTGATTCCAACTGGGACAGGAGGTGGCTTTATGGAAGTGGATTTGTTTGGCATCAGCACTGCCATAACCTTTCACCCTTTTTCAGAGCTGTGGAGGGGAAATAAAATAAAATAGAATAAAAATAGAATAAAAATAGAATAGAATAAAATAAAATAAAATAAAATAAAATAAAACAAAATGGAACAAAACGGAACGAAATGGAATGAAATGGAACCGAAACAAAACAAAACAGAACGAAATTAAATGAAACAAAACAAAACAGAACAAAGTGAAACAAAATGAAACTAAACGAAACGAAGCAAAACAAAACAAAACAAAACAAAACAAAATAAAATAAAATAAAATAAAATAAAATAAAATAAAATGGTATTTTGGGGAGATTTGATGGCTGCAAGTGCCAGGGAAAAGTTCTGTAAGGCAGTGACACCTCTCATGATGAACCTCGTGCACAGACATGGGAGCTGTGGCTGAATTTTTGGATAAGAACAATCCACAGATTAATTTGGACAAGAAATATCCACAGAATATTTATTCTTAATTTGGATAAGAAATATCCACAAAATATCTATTCTTAACCTGGATAAGAAATATCCCCAGGAACAACACTGGGATCGCCTTGGAGGAGCTCCCTGTGTGTTCCCTGAGATTTTTTATTGTTTCAATTTTGCTTTGAGGGGTTTTTGGTCTCAGCTTTTGCTGACAACAGGCACTTGAGGTGAACACAGAGCTTCACAAGAAATCCTTGTTTTCACAGGAAATCCTCGCCAGAGGCCCTGATTTGTGTGAAATGCAGGAGGCACCGACCTGCTGGGATGAAAAGGAGGAGGGATAAGGAACTCTGGGCAGGTTTCTGGTTTATTGGTTTGTATTTTCCTCCCTTGGCACAGCCTGAGGCTCCCAATAAGGTCAGCAGAGTTCCCCAAACCCCCTGCCTGGTTTTTGCTTTCCCTGTTGCCATAAAAACCAACAATTTGGTAAATAATGGCAATTTTTAAACACTCCCCTCCCCGTGCTGCAGCAAGAGGTGGGAGTGCTGCTTTGGTGTAGCCCTGGTTTGTGCCTGAGGTGTTTTGGTTTTCTGAAATTCCTTTCCCAGGGAATTTTCTGTAAACAGGAGAAATGGTTTTGGAACTGGAACTTTGTTCTTCATTCCTTTCCCCAGGAGGGACTTCTCCTTGCTGTCCCTCTGCTCTGCCCAATGGGAGTGAAGAGGTTTGTCTTTGTGTCACCAATCCAATTGGTCTGTGTGAAATAGTAGAAAAGGGAGACACATCCCAGAAATAAAGGAGTCATTTTCAGCCTTCTGAATCTCAGAGTCTGTGTCCTTGTGGTGTAAAACAGCGTCACTTTTCACTGCTGAGAAATGAGAATTTTCCCCTCTCCCAGCATGGAGCAGAGGGTTTGTACTGAAATAAAAGGTTTTTACTGGAACAAACTGAGGATCACCAGCTCTGGAACCACCCAAATTTTCCTCTTTCAGGGTCCACAACCCCCTTTCCCATCCCTGTGTGGATTCACCTCTAAAACTCTGCCTGTGGAAGGGAACAGCAGCAGATCCTTCCCCTGGCACTGATTTTTTTCTTTTTTTGTCACCTTCCAGTGATTCCCACATCCCGAACAAAAGCCAAGGTGCTGATCTGGGCAGGGAATAAACACATTAAAAGTTTCCTTGAATTGCTGGGGAAATTGTTTTCTCTTCTGGGAATTAAACAACGTGAAGCCAGGCTATCAAATAATCTCCATATATCCCGATGAAGTCTGCAGGGATTTTGTGTCTAAATAAGCACACAAATAATGACTGGAGAGTGGGATAAAAATAAAAACTAGCTACTGTTTTGTTTTTTTTTCTTTTTTGCTAGATTAAAATTTTGTTTTCAACTTCCTTATGCAAATATTCTAAAGTTAATGGTGCCTTCAGTGCCAGCAATAATAATATTTATGACTCTGACCATTAAGCCCTGGTTTTGTTCCGTTCACTTTGGCCTGGGTAATAAATTTCTTGTAACAACCAAGTGTGGGCTCTCTGCTGACCCTCTGCCCATTATTTGTGTTTTAATTCTGGCCTAAAATGCCAGGTTTGGTTTATCACAGAGGTGCAGCAGCTCCTCAGGAAGCATCATCAGCTCCCAGGGAATTCTCCAGGGAATTCAGGTGCTGGGGAGGCAGGAGGGGTTTAAAAAAATCATTTCTGAACAGGAGTTGGCTTAATTTTGGTCACAAATTGTCTTGGTTTGGAAGACAGGTGTCTGCTTCCCATTTTCCTTGGAATGGAAAAGGTGACCCCCTTCCCTCTGAATTCTATTCCAAATATTGGTGAGGCAGGATGGAAAATCCAAGTTCTTGATGCTTGGTTTCAGGTGAGAATTCCAGAGCTGGATTTTTCCAGATGCTGGGCAAAAACACCTGCCTGGAGGGCTGGAGTGAAGATTATTATTATTATTTTTATTAACATAATCATCATCATTATTATCATCATCATAATTGTATATTATTATATAATATACATATATGTGCACATATATATATAATGTGTATAATCATACATATATCATATATAATTATATATTAATAGATTATATATAGTTAAATATACTCAATTGTATATAATAATATATCATATATAATTATGATTATTAATATTAATAGCATTAAATTATTATAATTATTATTAATATTACTATTGTTGACATTGATGTTATTGTTGATGATTGATGGTATTGTTGTTATTGTTATTATTGTTATTATTATTGTTATTGTTGTTATTATGATTTTTGTATATTATGTTTTTATTATGATTTTTATTATTGTTCTTATTAGGATTTTTATTGTGGTGTTGTCACATCACAGACACATGGAAATGTTTCTAGAAATCCATACCCGTGTCTGCAATGTGGAAACTCCTGCAAGACCCAAACAAGGAATTCCTGAGCCCCCTGTCCAGGCTGAGGCTTAGGAGGTGCTGCTTGTAGCCCTGGTTTGTGCCTGAGGTGTTTTGGTTTTCTGAAATTCTTTTCCCCAGGGAATTTTCTGTAAACAGGAGAAATGCTTTTGGAACTGGAACTTTGTTCTTCATTCCTTTCCCCAGGAGGGACTTCTCCTTGCTGTCCCTCTGCTCTGCCCAATGGGAGTGAAGAGGTTTGTCTTTGTGTCACCAATCCAATTGGTCTGTGTGAAATAGTAGAAAAGGGAGACACATCCCAGAAATAAAGGAGTCATTTTCAGCCTCCTGAATCTCAGAGTCTGTGTCCTTGTGGTGTAAAAGAGCTCAGCTGCTCTTTGCTCAAAACTTCCCCAGTTCTGGCCCTGTAGGACCTTTATTTATGGCTTTGGGGGATGCCCCACACGTGGCTCCACTCCCACCCCAGAGCAGGACACGGGAACGGGATCTGGTGGCCTGGAGCGAGAAAAACAGGAGAGAGGAGAGGAAATTTTTACAGACCCATCCAGGTTCAGTCAGGACAGGCCGTGGCTTTGCAGGATCACAGGGATCTGCCACCAGCTGCCTCAACACTGAGATTTTGGAAGAAAAGAAGAACACATTTATTTTAGAGAAGGGGGCTTTTCATCATCCTCAACTACAAGAGGATGAAATCTTCTTGCATCTTATTGTGATGGGCTAAAGATCAGCTTCTCTGTGCCCCTGAGGTGTTTGCCCAGCCAACCTTTCCCAATTCCTCTTTTTTCCTGTTTTTTTTGGTTTTTTTTTCCATTCTCCTGACCTGCAGATATTTAATATCCACCTGCAGATATTTAAGATCCACCCTCCACTTTCCAAGAACAGTCAAATTCCTTTCTACACAACCAACATCAATGGTATTCAAAAGATTCAAGTGAGAAATATCTCTGAATATCTCAAAAGTTATCACTGTTATTCAATGTTATTCAATATCTCAATATCATAGTTATTTTTGTTATCATTTTAGCCCCTCCCTCTGAATATTCATATTTTTTGTTATAATTTTAGCCCCTCCCTTTGAATATTCATATTTTTGTTACCATTTTAGCCCTTCCCTCTGAGTATTGTTATTTTGGTTATCATTTTAGCCCCTCCCTCTGAATATTGATAGTTTGTTATCATTTTAGCCCCTCCCACTCAATAATGTTATTTTTGTTTTCATTTGAGCCCCTCCCTCTAAGTATTGTTATTTTTGTTATCATTGCGACCCCTCCCTCTGAGTACTCTTATTTTTATTTTCATTTTAGCCCCTCCCTCTGAATATTGTTATTTTTGTTTTCATTTTAGCCCTTCCCTCTGACTATCGCTATTTTTACCATTTTAGGCCCTCCCTCTGAGTATTGCTATTTTTGTTATCATTACAACCCCTCCCACTGAATATTGTTATTTTTGTTTTCATTTTACCCCCTCCGAGTACTGTTTTTTTTGTTATCATTTTAGCCCCTCCCTCTGAATATTGATATTTTCGTTTTCTTTTTAGCCCCTCCCTCTCAGTATTGTAATTTTTATTTTCATTTTAGCCCCTCCCTCTGAATATTATTATTTTTGTTACCATTGCAACCCCTCGCTCTGATTTAGGCAGTGGAATTCAAGCTCCAGGCTCAGGAAACATTTCCTTCCCTTATCACAACTGAGCTCCCCCTGGAATGGGAATGGCTTGGGGGGGAATATCAACAATTATCCCGCTGAATAAACTCAGAGAACTGAACATCTCCTGCCTCCTCCAAACAAACGAGCTCCAGCTGAAGATTTGAGCAATCAGATTTGCATAATGAACACGTTTATGCCACATTACAGTCACCTGCTTTACAAACTCAGAGATTATTTCCCCGCCGTTATCTGCTCTCAGGGCAGAGAAATGGAGCGTTTGGGTGAAAACGGTTTGCGAGGAAATTCCAGTTTTGTTTTGTGCTTTTTAACATCTGATCCTCGAGGAGCTCCCCTTAGCTGGGGGTTGGATTAGTGCCTCAAGTTTTGGGGGATTTGGGAAGGGGATTTTTGGGCTGAATCCTCTTCTTTAAGATGACTTAACCTGAGCACCTGCCTGTCTTCTGTATCTTCTAATATAGAATTTAATCCCCTATTTTCTATTTTTTATAAAAGCTTTTCCACGCAGTTAATTATTTTATTAGTATTATTTCCCAGCTTTAGCTGTGCAAAAGTTTGGGAGTCCAGCACGGTTACTTTGGTCCCATTTTAAGCAGATTTTCCAGAGCACAAAGAGGAATTTAAACACTTGTATCCAAAAATCCTGCAAATCCCACTGTGCTGGTTGGGCAGCCTGTCCAAAATCAGGGTTTTCAGGTATTTCTGTGAGATATTTTTCCTTGTAGGCCTAAATTGATTTCTCTCTGACCTCTGGAAAGTCAGTGCACAAAATGTGAACTGCACTTCACTTCTTCTTCCCATACTTTGTTAAATTCCTCAGGGGGAAGCGTTCATGCTAAAATTTTCAATTATGACTCTCCCCGTATATATTTTCATCAATAAGGTGATGCATCTGTAATTTACTGGAAATTAATAATGAGCAGCTGAGTGAAAATTTGGGCTTCTGTGGGTTGGTGGTTGAAATGAAAAGTGAAATAACTTAATTTCTTATCCAGATGTTGGATCCCCTCCTCTTTCCAATATTTTACTTTTCAGGGTTTTGTGGTTTGTTTGTTTTTGTTGGGGGGGGGGGGGGGGGGTTTTGCTTTGTTTTAGTTTTGGGTTTTGAAGTTTTTTTCCCTTAAAGAAACCCAAACAAAACCCCTAAAACTAAAACCCCACAGAGACAGAAAAACAAAGAAACTCCTTCAAACAAAAATTGCCATAATTGATGCAAATGTTTGCATTTCCCCTGGGTATTTGCCGTTCCCTCCAGGCATGTCTGAAACCTGGGCTTGATGTTCATCCCTTCCCTCCCCCTCCTGCTTCCTGCACTTTTCAGGATCTGCTAAAAATATTTTTCCAATTTGACTGAGGGTCAAGAGCTGGATTTTTTTTTTTTCACTTTGCTTTTTGTTGCTCTGGCTGGAGGCAGAAATCCCAGGGACAAAGCCAGTCCTGCTGCCTCCTCCAAGCTCCTTGTGCAAAATAATGAAAAGCACACACACACACAAAAAAACCTGCTCCTGGAGGAATAAATCTTATATCAGGGTGAGAATCTAATGTGGGATCCACAGAACAGAAATTCTGCAGGGTGAGGGACCAGAGGTGTCTGATTCACTCCAAATGAGCAAAGTTAAAATGTCCAGGCTCCAAATAAAAGACAAATTCAGTTCCCAAATCCTCGGTATCTAATGGACAATCCCTAACGCAGTCCCAGGGACTGAAGTTGACTGATTTATTCTGATTTTATGATGTTATAATTTTCAAACTCGGTGTAAAGGGCAAATTTAGCATCCTGGGTTTGTTATTTTTTAATCTCCTATTTGCAGACTGGAGGTGACAGTGTCAGATTTTATGAAGTGCAGCCTCTTCCACCCAGGTTTTGTCGTGATTTATGCACTGGGTTTATTTTCCTTTACAGATCTTTGCTTGTGTCTTCCTCTTTTTATCCTTTTTTCTCCTCCAGCACAAAGTCGATTCCTACACTTGTGATGTATTTTCTTGTGCAGTGGCTTTTAATAAAACTCAGTGTTGTTAAAAAAGGAAGAAAATAAATAAAACTGTGCAGTGTGAACAGAGGTGGTGGCACCGTTTGGTTCCTATCCAGGGTGAAGGGGTCAAACCCCACGACTCAAATTTGAATTTATTTGCCATCACCTGCATCTGATACTGTTTTTTAAACCCTGGGATGGGTTTTTTGGGAAGGTTTGTGCCTGTCTGTGCTTGAGCAAGCTCTGATGCTGCAGCCTGACCTGTGTTTGGTTGTTCCATTGCCTCAGAAATAATGAATTGATATTTCATGTGTTATTTTCCAAACTAACAAGGCTAGAAAAGACTTGGGCCAATTTTTTTACACCAGAATCCCAAACTATTTATGGATTCAAGTGCCCCATCCTTTTAACTGTCTGGGTTTTAAGTTGGTTTTATTTTCATAAAACTTTTGAGGTGAAATCACCCCACTGACCTCCAGGCAGCTGAGTTTGGTGTCCAGCCAAAGGATGAAACATCCCAAAAGGAAAATATTTTCCAGCTTTACAAATCTCCCCTGGTCCACTGCAGCTCTAATTACAGGCTCCCATCACTTCCCATAGTCAGGAGTAAGGAAAAAAAAAAAAAAAAAGAAAAAAAATAAAATCTGTAAAATATACAAAGCTAAAGGAGGTGATTGCAGCCTATAAAGCCACCAATTATGCAAGATTTGCTTGTTGGTGTTTGAACTTATTACCACGGAATAAAATCCAGGTTTCCAGGCACTCTGGCACGGTCTGGTGCGAGGGAACAAATGGGAAGCCCTAAACACACAGCGAGGCTGGAACCATTCAATTGCCACTGACAGTTCTGGCCAATTAAGCCCCTGCAATAACGATCACATCAGCAAAAATTACTGGAGTTTTTATTTCCAGAGCGTCCACACAGCCCCTGACCGGAATTTGGTTCCAATGAAATCTCTCCTCTCTCCTGTCACAAGAGGACATGAAAAGAGCTACACTCACTTGTCAAGCTGAGAGTGAGAAAAAGAAGAATCTTAATTTTAGATTTAGGGTTTAAATAGAGTATGGACTTTGATTGGGGGGATGAGGTTGAGACTCCTCAGACCCCACTGGTCAAATTAGCAGTTTATTAATTTGTTCTTTTCTTTGGGAGGAATGTATTTACGAAATATCAGGTTTTGGTTTTGTTACAATGCTTGAGAACTTTCCAGTCTAAGAATGAAAACATCAGAAGGCTGAAAACATCAGGGTGACACTCTCCTGAAGCACCACTGGGGATCAGAGGGATCTGTGGGTTGTGGGCTTTGCTGAGGGTGAGGAGGGCACAGGGGATATTATAACACAATTATGACAGATATAGCCAGACTGTATCTGCACAGATAATTTGGTTTAGCACATAGAAATAAACACAACAAATTTAGGTCAGATTCAAACCCAGTCAACCCTTGTAAAGCACAGACATACCCATTTCATCAGCCAGTAAACCAAGCAGAGACCCTTAAACAATCATATCTGTAAGGGTGAGAAATTTAAAAACCCTATAAAAAGAGTTACCAAACAATAAACAAAACTGTTGCCGCATGATCCTCAAGGTGTGCATGTCACATTGCTGTCTCCAACTCCATTGTGACAGGAGACTGCTGGTGGAATTTGTGCTAGAGTGTGTTTAAAGTGAAGAAAATATTGCTGCCCCTCCACACGTGTCTCTATTTTCCCATGGGTATTTGTATTTTCATGTGGATTTGTATTTTCGTGGCTTTTTGCACCTCTGAGTGTGGGTTAATGAGAAAGAGCTGAGCCTGGGCTCTTTCTTCAAAGGGAATTATTGGTCCGATGTCACCCTGGTGATTTCTGGGCAGAAAGATATTCCCTCCTTGCCATATAAACTTTGTTTATTCCTAATTTCCAGTGGATACTGTGCAGACAAAACTTTTTTTTATTCCTTAAACCTGTATATGTTTCGGTGCTTTTACATATAAATTCACACTTATGTCAACAGGCTCAGGATGGGATTGCTGGGGTTTCTGTGCAGGGCCAGGAGTAGAACTGGATGATCCTGGTGGATCCCTTCCCACTCAGGATATTCCATAATTCTACATGAAAATTAAATTATAATTCCTGCTTCATGTCCTTTAATGCCTGTAAAGAAATCACAGCAGCGTGGCACTCAAAACTGGTTTCATACATCTTTTACATGAAAATATCAGCAAAACCCCTTGATCAGCCCCAGGTTCTGCCTTTCATGCCTTGTGGTTCCTCTCAAGTGTTTCCTAGAAAACCCTCGGGGAGGGGACAGGCTCAGCCCCTGTCTTGGGTTGCAATGGAATATGTAGCCAAAAGTGTGTGTTCTATTTGTTGAAACCAGTCAGGGAGGTGTTTTTTCTTTGTCGCTTCCAGGCCCCACCCTCCCTCCAGGGTGGATTTTCTGTCCCTGGCCCATCCAGGCTCACTGCAGGGCTGAGACAATTCCATCAGCCCATGGGGAGATGCTCCACCCAGGGGGAGGAGCCCAGCATTCCCACCTGGATCAAACCTGGGAGTCACAACCCCAGCACAGCCTGTTTGGATTCCCAGAGGGAGACCAGACCCAGCTCAGCACCACTGGACCTTCTACAGGATCATCTCTGCTCCAGCAGAACCACAGCTGGCACTGCAGGAGAACTTGATTTGACTGACAACAACACCCTGACCAAGAGGGAGTCAGGTCACATTCTGACTCTGTCAGTGTTTCTAGGAATTTTTAATTTTTTTTTTTTACTTGGGGATTTTTTGTTCGACTACATTTTTTTTAAATATTCCTAGTAAAGAACTGTTATTCACATATCTTTGTGTGAAAGCCTGTTAATTTCAAAGTGATAATAATTTGGATGGAGGGGATTTACATTCTCCATTCCAAGGGAGGCTCCAACTTTTCCCTGCAGACACCTGCCTTTCCCAAACCCAGCCAGCCCCCAGTCCCCCTGCCCTCCCTCACCAGTTGTGCTCAGTTCCCCTCCCTGCATCTCACCAGAGGTGGGACTGCAGTGACCGAGCTCCAGAACCACCTGGTGCAGGTAATGAGGGAGCCCAGAGAGGGAAAATAAACTGGGAATGGGATCCTGGAATCATCCAGGACCATCAAGTCCAACCATTTACCCAGTCACTGCAAGTTCTCAGGTGGACAGAAGAGTCCCAGCAGCAGCAGCTGAGCACCATCTCAGTGGGTCAGGGCCTTGTGCCCCTTGTCTGACTCCCCCTCTGCTTGTCTGGGATTTCATGGTGTTGGTTGGTACTGGCAGTGCCGTGGCTTTTCACTTTTATCTGTCCCTATGAGGTTTTTATTCTTTGGATTTCAATTCTAAGCTCTCTTCCTTTCCAATTCATCCCTCATCCCTTTTAAAGTGATACAGGCTAATTTAATCAAGCAGTCTCTAGAATAATAGGGAAGTTATGCTAATTCTGGGAGATTAAATTGTCTCTCGTTTTTGGCTCATGAAATAATGTGCTCTTAACTCAGGAGAAACTTGCTCCTTTTTTTTTTATGGAGAGTTGGAATTGTTTCTTTAATACATTACAAGCCCATCAGGAAAGGATCACAGGGAATGTGAGCAGAGGAAATGGACACTGCAGCAGCTGGAGCTGCAGATTTTTGTGCCTGTCAGGAAAATCCTGAGTGGGAATGGAGTTTGACAGGAGGAGTTCAGGCCAGCCTAAAATCTGGATTCAGAGGAAGGAACCACTGGTACCATGGATTGGTTTGGGTTGGAAGGGACATAAAAGTTCATGTAATTCCCACTCCCTGCCATGGGCAGGTGTAGCCCTGGTTTGTGCCTGAGGTGTTTTGGTTTTCTGAAATTCTTTTCCCAAGGAATTTTCTGTAAACAGGAGAAATGTTTTTGGAACTGGAACTTTGTTCTTCATTCCTTTCCCCAGGAGGGACTTCTCCTTGCTGTCCCTCTGCTCTGCCCAATGGGAGTGAAGAGGTTTGTCTTTGTGTCACCAATCCAATTGGTCTGTGTGAAATAGTAGAAAAGGGAGACACAGCCCAGAAATAAAGGAGTCATTTTCAGCCTCCTGAATCTCAGAGTCTGTGTTGTTGTGGTGTGAAACAGAGTCAGGCAGGGACAAATTCCATTATCCCAGGGGGTTCCATCCTGGCCTTGGGCACTGCCAGGGATCCAGGGGCAGCCACAGCTGCTCTGGGCACCCTCTGCCAGGGCCTGTTCGGACTATTTAAGGCTCTTCATTGTTCAAAAATCCCACAGTTGTCACCAGGGATGTTACAGGTGTGTTCATTTACAGGCTCTGGGATACAGCCCACAATCATCTTTGCCCCTCACTCGGCTGCTTTTATCAGGGATATGAGCAGAGGGGATTTCACTGGTCTGAGTTTGAGGGATTTGAAATCAGCTACAAGAAGGAAACGACACAAAAAGGAAAGCAAAACAAAAAAAGAAACAACACCAAGAAAAACAAACAAACAAAAAAAAACCCACAAAAAAAGAAACACCAAACAAAACCCAAATAAAAAAAAAACAAAAACACAAAAAAAACCAATACAAAAAAGTAAACAACACTCAAAAAAAAAACCATAAAAAAGCAACAACACACAAAAAAACCCCCAACCTAATAAAAAAACAACATAAAAAAAAAAACTACACAAAAAAAGAATCAACTCCAAACCTCATGGTGTGGTGCTGCTGGGGTTTCCCACATTGCTCAAACACACATGTAGGCTTTTTTACCTTTCTGTGGCATTTCTGTCAGCACCAGAATGTTCTCACAGCAAGATTTCCACCCCCAGCAGGAACCACATCAAACCCCTGCCAGAGCCTCGGCTGCACTGCTGGTGCAGGTAACAACACAAGGCACCTGCTAATGGGGCCTGAAAATAACCGTGTGCTCCCCAGCCCTGCAGGCAGGGTGGCTGTTATAAATAGGGCCAGGGAAAATCTCCCTTTTAATGCCTTTATTAGGACAGCTCTGGGTGGGGAACCTGAGCAGTCTCACACACACCACCAATGATCCCTGGAGCGACGGGGAGTAGGGGAATCAGCTTAGTGAGATGATTGACAGAGCTGGAGTGTAGAGGTGTCTTGTCTCTCTGCCTCTGACACCTCGACAGGAAAGGGTACAGCTTGGGAACTGGACGAACCTCACCTGCTGCAGTGTGCATTTTGGGTTTTCTAAAGTTCTGTATGATTTTTTAATTGAGTTTCTGTAAAAGTTCATCCATACCCACCCCCTTTTCCTTAGTCCCTGTCATTAAACTTCTCAATAGGCCTGGCCCTCTCCATTGTATGTCTCCTCAACAGCCTCTCCCAGTGTATTGTACCTTCTGTTGTATCTTATCAATGGACACTCCCTGGTACTTGATGGCCCTGGCAAAGCCAGGTGGTTCAGCCAAGGCTTCAGGTATCCCCAAACCCCTTTTACCCCAAAATGCCCATGTCAATGCCCCCTGTACCTAAATCATTCCCCCTCATTTCCATCAGTAACGCCGCTGTCCATAAGGGCAAGTAAAAGCCCAAATCAGGACTCACACTGACAGACTCACACTCACAGTGACGAACAAACGCCTTCCTTACCACCCAGTGTGAGCCACTCCTTCTTCCAAGATAAGTCACGTCTCGGTCTGAAATCTGGACCCAAAGGAATAACCCGTTTATATGGGATCTGAAGAGCAGAGCTAGCCAGGGAACAAGCTCCAAAGAACCGTACTCAACCATCCCTTGGGTTCTTGTTTGCCCAAAGGAGTCAAGTGAAGACAGCAGGAAAGAAAGAGGGAATCTGCTCAGGGTTAACTGCTGGCTTTATTCATCCCCCAGTGGGGATAACCTCAGCTCAGGGTATCTGCCTCAGCAGACACCCCTCAGCAGAAGTGACCCCTTGGCAGGAGCAGTGGGAAAAAAGGATGGGAAACCCCCCAAAGTAACATCTTTTATTGGGAGGAGGAACTGAGGGATGGGTTTAACTGGGGACAAATCAGGGAGCAAGGGGGTCTGGCTCTGCAGGTAAATGACACACATTGTAACAAATCAATGACTCGGGTGGGGAGGCAGCTGAAGTCTTGACTAATCACTCGAGGCCCTCACTGGAACTTTCCAGACTGTTGGGAGAGACCCCAAAGTGACAGACAAGGCCCAGGGGCTGGAAAACTTCTGAGTGACACATAACTGGGGTTGGGGTAAAACCAAAAAGGGTTGAACATGGGTGACATGGGGGCCAACCATTACAACTTACAACAAACAATATAAAACAAGGAACAAATACATACATAAAACTGATAAAACCAAAAAAACGCCACTACACTGGAGATTCCATCTTCATGATGTTGGGGGTCATTGTCTAGGGGTGCTCTGCTTGTACAGAGCTTCTTAAGTTATAGCAAAAAGGTGACAAATCTTTGGCTAGTGGTCTGTTGTTTTCTTTGCCTGTGTCATGGTTTGAAAGCAAAACGAGTGAGAGGCTCAAAGTCAGAGATACAATTTAATAACAAGAAAGGTAAAAAGGTAAAATAAAATAAAATCAATGCAATAACACAAAGGAGCACTGACAGAGTCAGAACACACCCTGAGCAGGGTAGTGGGAGCAGTCCAGGTGAGGGGCTCTTCCTGAAGCAGTGATCCCACAGAAAGGTCTGGGAGCTCTGCTCCTCTGGGAATCCAGTGGCTCAGGGCTGCTTGTCCTGTCCCAAATCCCAGATTCTCTCCAGGTGGGAATGCTTGGCTCCTCCCCTGGGCATTGGGAGCATCTCCCAATGGGATGAGGAGTCGTGCAGTGGCTCCTTGATGGCCCATTAAACAGAGAGAGCTCCTGGAGGGAGTTCCCTGTGAGTCCTGGGCAAGGCATTGATGGGCCATGAGCAGAAGAGCCCAAAGGAGGGGCCTGGGAAAACACTGCCCCACCTGGTTCCAACAGCTCATGGGGATGGGGATGGAATAAATACTGTGTGCACATCCTACACCACAACCCAGGACAGCCTGGTGGCACCACTCTTTGTTTTTGATGTGGTGCTGGCTCGTTGTTTTTTGAGGTTTTCTGTCTGAACGGTGCCCCATGAGCACTTGAGGTCGCCTTGTTTGCATGTAATGCCATTTTGGGGAACAGTGGAGGCAAAACCCCACTGGAGAGGGGATATAATAACGAGGTAGGGGAGATGTGAAAGGGGATACAATTTACAAGGTAGGGGATAAACAACTTGGAGCATTAACAAGGGTGTAGTTACAGGGTAGGGGATGAGCAACTAGGAGCATTAACAACTGCCACTAACATTAACAACGAGTAAACATTAACAACACTGATACTTAACTAGACACCTTATAAGAATTTTGTGGTTTGGGGATTTATTCCCCGCAGTGGGTCCAGCTTTATTTTGCTGCATCCCTAATTGCTCAGCACAGGAGCCACGAGCTGCTGTCAGCCAGGGCAGAGCCTGAGCCTCTCCTCAGCTCTCGAGTTATTTATTCTGGAGCTGTGTGAGGAGAGAGCTTGTCAGGGCCGTGCTTGTAGGGCTGCAGGAACACTTGTACCTTTTAATAAACAAGCTTCCCTAGGAGTGCTCAGTGAGACATCAGCTCAGATTCCCGTGATAAACAATACGAAGAAGCCCTTAATAACACTTGACTTACAGCAGAATTCCTTGTAAAGCCAAATGAATTTCTTTGCCTGGGGTGCAACACGGAGAGAAAATTATGAGAACAAGGACATGAGGAGTTTTTACACTTTCCAGTGTGATGCTTTTTTTGTTGTTGTGTTTTTGTTGTTTGTTTGGTTTTTTTGGTTGTTTTTTTTTTTTTTTTTTTTTTTTTCTGTGAAATGCTTGTTAGGTTGTGGCAACAATTAAAGTGGAGACATGAGGCTGCAAGCCCAGGTCGGGTGAATAAACAGAGTTTGGAGGCTGAGAATGTGCTGGCAGTCAGCATTTGGAGCTGATCGAGTGAGCAGCCCTGGGGAGCTCTGAACAGGGACAGGACTGTCCCAGACACACCCTGGGGTCAGCCTGGGGGGTGTTGCTCAGACACTTCTCTCCCAGGATCCTCTTTTTTATTTTTCCCCCTTTTCCCCTATTTTGTCTGACAGCAGACTGCAAAAATCCACGGGTGTTGCTCTGATTTTTCAGCCTTCTGATGTTTCACATTTCTGTACTGGAGTTCTCAGCTTCTAACATAAACAAAGATTGATGTTTTGTAAATAACACGTTCCTTTCCAGGGGGAAGGACAAATTGATGGACTTCTGGCTTGACCAGTGTGGCAGAGAGGTATCAACCTCATCCCCCAATCACTGGTCAAAGTCTAAACCCTATTTAAACCCCAAAATAAACTTTCTCTTTCTTTTCTCGCTTCTCAACTTGACAGGTGAATGTGGTTTTTTGGTTTTTGTCTAGCGACACACGGGAATACCAAATCTTCCATTATCCATCTATCCTTACTCTGACTGTGATCCCTAAGGAATAAAATTGAAAATCCAGATATTAATTCAACACCTAATTCCACTTCTGGTGGGAAATTGAATCTGTTTGGTTGTTTGGCTGTTGGGAGCAGGACTGCATTCCTTCACCCACTTGTGAAATCCAGGTCTGTGCCCAGTGCTGGAATTCAGGACAGAAGGCTCCCAGTTCAGGCATCCCACACTAGAAATGCTTTATTTTGCTGTTTTCATTCCCAGTTTATTTTTGATGTGCAATTCAGAGCCGTTTTCAGCCGTTCCCTGGTTCTCATCCCCTGCCCGGAGCCCTCTGTGCAGGGCTGGGTGTTAAATGGCTTGACAGAATCACTGCATCCTTTGATGGCTGTAATTTGTAAATCAATTAGCTAAATCAGGAGATAAAAAGCTGAATTGGCAGCAGGGCCCAGATGGGGGTTTTGTTATTCCTTTTTCTAGACAGAGACACAGGTTTGCCAACACCAGAGGCAGATCCTGGGAGCTGCTCGAGCTTGGAAACACCAGGGACTGAGAAGAGACAGCAACGCCTGGAAACTCAGTGTGGTTAAATCTCCTGTTTTGAGGAGTTCTACACAAATTCCTACGAGTCCTACACACCTTCCACTAGCCCAGGAGCATCCTGGATTCATGGAAGGTTCCCTGCTCATGGCACTGGAGGGGATTTAAGGTTCCTTGTAGCCCTGGTTTGTGCCTGAGGTGTTTTGGTTTTCTGAAATTCCTTTCCCAGGGAATTTTCTGTAAACAGGAGAAATGTTTTTGGAACTGGAACTTTGTTCTTCATTCCTTTCCCCAGGAGGGACTTCTCCTTGCTGTCCCTCTGCTCTGCCCAATGGGAGTGAAGAGGTTTGTCTTTGTGTCACCAATCCAATTGGTCTGTGTGAAATAGTAGAAAAGGGAGACACATCCCAGAAATAAAGGAGTCATTTTCAGCCTCCTGAATCTCGGAGTCTGTGTCGTTGTCGTGTAAAACAGCATCAAAAGTCCATGTTCTCCCTGCCCTGTGCTGATTTTCTCCCAATTCCTGGGTTTTCTGTGCTGTCAGAGGCAGGATGGGGAAAGCTGGGAGCTGCACTGAGCTCTTCTCTTACCAGCCTTAATAATTCTCATTTTCAGGAGATGGTAGGAAGTTATTGGAATTGTAGGAAGTTGGTCCCTCCCAACCCAATCCAGTCTGGGACTCTGATTCTAAATGAAGCAGCTCCTTTGAAAAATCCCCATAAAATCCTCAATCAGGTGTCCACCAGCAGATGAAGAAGATCACAGAGAAAGTTTTCTGAAGGAGCTCTGAAAGGCAGAAATCAGAACTCTGCTGTTCACTCCTTTTGCTTTATCCTTCTCCCTGGAGTTCCTTTTTCTGCTTTTCCTTATGGTTCAGTGCCCCCTGCAACTAATTCTACCTCCTTCATAAGCAAATCCGTGTTGAATGAAGCATTCCACACGAGCAGTTTAAACCCAGACAATGGGCTAAAAGTGCATCTTTCCCTTCAGTTGCTAATTCATCTGTTGCTAATTAGAGGAAGGACCAGATCAAACATTTGTTTTTGCTTTCCAACTCCGAGGCACCTGTTGGTAAAAGCAATTACAGTTTCAGTTCAATAAAACAGCCTCTGGTTTGTTTATGCAGAGATTTGATGTGGGCACATTACTGGAAGTCCATCCACATGAATGAAGTCCAAATGGTGAAGGGGAGGTGGGGGGAAAATCCAATTTCTTTTGTCTCAGCCAAAAGAAACCCGTGCTGCTCTAATTAAAAATCTGCATGGAATATTTATAACCGAGGAGAAGGAGCAAAACTCCCCACAGCGAGTCTGCCAGAAATAATGAGAGCAGAGTGGAAATCCTCCGAGTGAGGGAATCATAAACTTTCCTGTAATGTTTGTCTTTGTTTTCCCAGCTCTGAGGGCCTGAATGACAGTTTGGATAAAATATATATGGTGTTATTAAAAAATAAATCCGGTTCAGTGCTGAAACTACCAGATGAAATCGTGTTTTCTGCATTATGTAGGAGGTCAGGAGATGTTGTAATGTCGCTTCACTGGTGTAAAATGGGAACAAAAGCCTCTGATGGGCAGAGTCAGAGAATCCCAGTGTTAGGAAAATTAATCCACAAACAACAGAGGTTTGTGTCCAAAAAGGAGACAGAGGAAGCTTTGACTTTATTCCAATAAAGGGAGAGGCCATGGGGCATTTCCCCTGGGCTCTCTTCAATTTTGGAGGATGCAGTTCCCCTATTTATCCCCATTTCCCGGCCCCATTTCCCTCTCTCTTTCCCCATTGGCTGCGGGACCTGAGAGTTCCAGACTGCCCAGAGTGCCCAATACCTAAAATTCCCCTTTCATGTATAACCCCCCTTTTAATTTTTAATTCTTATAGAATTTATGGGTTTTCCCCATTGTCTCTTTCATATTTCAATATCCAATTTAATTTCTCAGCCAACCCACAGTTGGTTTGTAAAGGCAAAAATCTTCTTTTCCATCCATCGATCAGTGGAATCCTCCCCATTGGTTTTTTTCTCTCTCAGTGCTGGTTTTATCAACCAGCAGAGCCAGAGTTTGTTTGTAAAGACAAATCTGTCATTGCTCGCATCAGGGTGATTTGGGTTGGACAGGACCTTAAATCCCACCCAGTCCCTCTCCTGCCATGGGCAGGGACCCCGTCCAGCCCTGACCCCTGTGGCTGACTGGAATAAAGTTTCCTTTTCCTCACAAAGCTCAAAATGCCTCTTAGGGTCCTTTTCATGAGTGGATTGTGAAGCATCATTGCCCCCATCCTGCAGATCTGTGGGGACAAGGAAAGGGAATTGTCGTTAAAATACTCAAAATATCTGAACAACTTTTTCCTCAGTGATTGCCAACAATTGGTAAATTATTCTGAGAACTAGTGAAGGTGTTCCTGTCCATTGCAGGGGGCTGGAACAAGATGATCTTTAAGGTCCATTCCAACCCAAAGCATTCTGTGATTCAGTAATGTGCAGTAATTTTGTGCTGTAATTTCCAGGGTGGTTGTGCCTGTGGTGTTTTCCGAGGTAACCCTGATGCTGCTGGAAATGCTCTGATTTTCTGATTTCTTTTTTAGCATCCCTCCTCGAGGTTTCTTTCTCTCCTGTCAGAGACACATTTTAAGAAAATCCAGAAATGCTTTTCTTCTAACAAAGAAAACCAGGAAAGGGCAAAGGGGAACAGTTTTGTTCCTCAGTGTAAAATTATGGCTGCTGTGAGGAGGGTGGCTCGGCAGAAGAAATTTCACTTCAGGGAAAAAAAAATCCTAAAAGGAACGCTTTTTTCCACAGTCATTGCAGAAAGTGAATTTTCCTGAACTGGCTACAAGCAGCAAAGAAGCTGGAATTTGCTTTTGTATAGGGGAGAGCACACAAATCTCTGCCAAAGGACTTTTTTCTCTGTTGCTGATGGAAGTTCATCACGGATCTTTGCATATTCTCCTCTTTGCGTATTCTGCTCCACGAGGCCACCTCGAGCTGCCCCAGCAGATCAATTAACTCGTCCTTGCCATCTGTTCCTGCACCAGCAGTTCTGGCCACCCTGCAGCTCCCGGAGCCCCCCAAGCCCAGCAGGAGCTGCAGCGAGGAGGGTGCTGGGCTGGCTCCGGGGTTTGGGGGCTGGAAGACCTTGAAAAGAGCAGCAAAGAGGACTCAGGGATGTCAGAGCTGGGATTTGATCCTCAGCCTGTTCTTTCTGTGAAATACGGGTTGGATTTGGCACCTGGCATGGTTTCCAGGCTTGTGGAAGCAAATCTGTCTCTTCAGTCACAGTTAGGGCAGAAACAATTCTGAGTTTTTTAAAAGGTGATGTTGCCTCATGTGGGCTTGATATTTCTGGGTCTGAGAGATTTTTATCCTGCTGGCAGCTGCTAACATTTTCCCAATGAAAAATTTCCCAAGTTTCTTCTCAAAACACTCTTGGCAAACAACTCTCCTTTCCCAGAACAATCTTTCTCCAGGTGGTGTTTTGCTGTTTCTCTGGTTTAACCAATGGCATTAGAGAGGTGTCGTTCCTATTCCCCAACCACGGTCAGTCTGGATGGGAACACCTTATAAAAGGTGGTGAGAATTAGACAATAAAGCCTTTTTTCTGTGCTCTTTGCCTTCTGAAATATTTGGAGTCTTTCTTTGATATCCTACAATGACACTGACCCTCTGCCCACATCAGCACCTCACATGTCCCAGAATTTATTCCTACAAATGCATTTGAACCATCAGTTTATAAATCTGCTGCAGGGCTGGGCTGGGACACCACAGAGACATCCTGTGAGGGTTCAGCTGGCACTGAAATGGGGATACAATCCTTGCCTGACACAACCTCCAGCTCCAGCCTGGGCAAGGAGCAGGAGCTCCAATGTTCTGTGTTCTCCCAGAACACCTTATAAAAGGTGGTGAGAATTAGACAATAAAGCCTTTTTTTATGCTCTTTGCCTTCGAAATATTTGGAGTCTCTCATCTTGTTTTTGTGTCCTAAAATAACAGTGTCTTCCTGATCTTCAGTGGGATTTGGATCAGCCCAAGGGAGACCAAGGTAGACTCTTGGGCCTGATGAGTTATGGAAGGACTCTGGTCAGTGCTCAGAAACTCCCACTTGGAGTGCCAGGGCTCTGTCAGGAAAAGCTGTGGGCCCTGAGAACACATGGAGAGCTCAAATCTGTCTGAAATCCGTCTGAAATCCAAATGCTGAGAGCTCTGCCCCGAGGTCCCCCCTGTGCTCGGGCAGCTGGGCAGATGTTTCTCATCTCCTGTGGAACAGAACACAGAGATGGAGCTACAAAGGGTTTGCTACAGCTTGTATGTAGCCCTGTTTTCGTACCTGAGGAGTTTTGGTTTTCTGAAATTCCTTTCCCAGGGAATTTTCTGTAAACAGGAGAAATGGTTTTGGAACTGGAACTTTGTTCTTCATCCCTTTCCCCAGGAGGGACTTCTCCTTGCTGTCCCTCTGCTCTGCCCAATGGGAGTGAAGAGGTTTGTCTTTGTGTCACCAATCCAATTGGTCTGTGTGAAATAGTAGAAAAGGGAGACACATCCCAGAAATAAAGGAGTCATTTTCAGCCTCCTGAATCTCAGAGTCTGTGTCCTTGTGGTGTGAAACAGTGACACTTGTACATGCTGGAGCTGAGCCACCTGCAAATCCCGGGGTAGGAAAAGGGAGTTTCAAACACAGGATGGATTTGGGCACGGTGTCTCTGCAGAGCATCACCTCTCTGGGGCTGAGCACAGCTCAGCATTTCCTCCTCTGTTTGAAGAGCAGCACAGTTGCTTTTGACTCCCGAGTTTTGTCCTGCGTTCCAAAATTGGATTGTTCAGCCCTCGCTGCTCCCAGTCAGAACAAAGGGGGAGAGCACAAAGGGCAGAACAGAAAGAAACTTTGGGAAAGAAATCTGTTGACTCTTTGAGAGGATTCTGACACAGAGAAAAGAAAAGAGAAGAGTTTTATTTTAAAATCATGAGGGAGCTGTCAGGAGTCTCTTAAAACACGGGATCATCCCCAATCCATTGTGTGCCAGGCCAAGTAATTGAGCTTCAGCTCCAAGCACTTTGCAGATGCTTCAAACTCAGTTATCAAATCACAGAATCCTGGAATGGTTTGGGTTAGAAAGGGTTTTAAATCCCATCCAGGGCCACCCCTGCCATGGCAGGGACACCTCCCACTGTCCCAGGTGCTCCAGCCTGGCCTTGGGCACTGCCAGGGATCCAGGGGCAGCCACAGCAAATCTGGGAATTCCATCCCAGCCCCTCCCCACCCTCCTAGCCAGGAATTCCTTCCCAATATCCCATTTAAATCTCCCCTTTCCCAGTGGGAAGCCATTCCCTGTGTCCTGTCCCTCCATCCCTTGTCCCCAGTCCCTCTCCAGCTCTCCTGGATCCCTTTAGGCCCTGCCAGGGACTCTCAGATCCCTCTGGAATATTCTCTATTCCAGGTGAACATCCCCAGCTCTCCCAGCCTGGCTCCAGAGCAGAGGGAATCCTCTGAAGAAGGGATTTGTGCCCAGGGAAAGTCTGGAGTCTCCAGATCCCAGGCTGGAAGAGGAGCTGATGTCCCTGGCACTGCCACAGGGCTCCCACCTGGTGGTGCTTTCAGCCAGGTTAACTGGAAATGCCCAGGTAACCTCTGAGATCACATATCTAAGTGTGTAAATATCAAAATAGAAACATAAAATATGCAAATAATGCTGTTACATAAAACAATGCTGTTTTACATAAAATATGCAAACGATGCTGCCATAATGTTCGTGTGGCAGGAAGGACAACTTGTGGAACTGACCCAACTAAAGAACAGCTTTTTTTGTTAAATGTTGGGGGTGATTTTAGGCCCCATATTGAGATTATTTTAGCCCCCATTCCTCACCCAAAGCAGTTCTCTCTCAGGTTTATTGTTTTTTTTCTGCCCAAGATTCCAAGGCTGGTGGTTCTGGTGGGCTCAAGGGAGTGTTTTTCCCTCCTCGACCTCTGAAGGTTTTGGGTCTGACTCTGTGCTGAGTCTGTGCTCGGTGCGAGAATGAAGTGGAGTCTCAAGGTCTTGGTTTTCTTGGTTTCTCACGTTGTTTATTAATTTTATCTTACAAATTCCGTGTGCCCAGCCAAGGTGTTCACAGCAGCTCGGACACGAGGGGACTGCCCTGTGATGGGAGGTCACTTTGCTTTTATTCAGATAATTATTACTTATTATTTACCATTTCATACCAATGTCTATCACCTGTACTAACAGAGTCATCTCTACTTTGTCCCAATCCACTGAAACTCCCTTTTGCCCCCGTCACTGCAGACAATGGAGGCCAAGGGAGAAGAAGAAGAACCCAGGGCACCACCCTAAAATCTCCATCTTGTCCCCTTGCACCTACATTCTAAAAATCCCAAACTACAAAATCTTCCACACGGTGATAAACTGCTGTCACTGTCACTACTACCACTGTCTTTCACACATTTGTGACTTGTAATTCCTCTCTGTGCTGGAAGTTTTTCCCATGGACTGAAATCCAAGCCTGTGTCCTCCTGGGCTCTGTGCCAGGCAAACCCCCCTGCACAGACCCCAGACCCTCTTTCTCGGGTCCCAGGCCCCTCTGCTGAGCTCTGTGACCTTCCAGAGTGCCCAGAGGGATGTCCTGGACTCCGACACTCCTGCAGGCAAACAAACAGGCTGTGGCAGGGGAGGGCTGTTGTGACAGGCCGAGCGAGTGGTGGGGACACAGTGGGACACAGCCCTGAACACGCTCTTGTCTAATCAGCTTAAGGTGACACCGAGTGACCTTCTCCTCTAACACGGCCCATGAATTAATGTCAGATTTGTTCTAACGAGGAAACCCTGCGCTCACAGAAAAGGGAGAAGAAAAGCGGAAGAAAAAAAAGGTCTTTTTTCCTTATTTTCTTGCTCCGTGAGGGGAGTGACAGCAACCCGGAGGAGAAACTAAATGGTCTGGAAAATTATAATGAAGGGGAAATGTACGGTTTGTTGTGAAAACAGAGATGCAAAGCAGATTGAAGGGAGGAGGCGAAGCACTCGTGGCTGCCGGTGAAACATCAGGGATTGTTTCCTGTACCAGTGTTTGGGTTTCCAGGACAGCTGAATTCCAGGAAGAAATTCCATGTAATTCACTCCTCAAGCCTTTTATCACTGTGTCCTTTTCTTTTAAAAAATGTTGGTTTAATGGGAGGTTTCGCCTCCCAATGACTTTGAGGGGAAAGTGGTTGTTTCCAGTCTCTCTTTCTGGAGTTTGAGGGCTTGGGTTTGTTTTAAAAGCTCATCAGGCTTTCACCCAAAATGTGATTTCTTTAGACAGCTGACAGAATTTTTCTTTAGATACATGAAGTTGCTTCTGGTATTTTGCCTCAAGGTTTCTTATTCTTGAGCTGAAGTTTATTCTTGACATGGAGTTCTTTAGAGAATAGGATGCTCTGAGAGCACAGAGAGGCACCAACCAGGACAAAACCACTCCTGATGTTCCAAAATATCCCGTATTTTCTGGTATGAACACATGACACCTGCCCTTAATTTTGAACAGATATGAAATTAGAAATTCTGTCTCATTTTCTGCTCTGTTCCTCTTCTCTCACAGCACCATTAATAAAGAATTAATAATAACAGGAATCAAAAGAGCTTAGAGGGAGTTTTTTCCTTGCAGAACAACTTGAACAAATAAGGAAGGAAAACTCCATCTATTTTTGGGGATAGTAACATCACCCAAGGTGCTCAGCAGCATCACAGACCTCTGGCTTTCAGAGGTTTTCTCTCAGCTCTGCAAGAATGAATCAATAACTACAATATAATTGTTTAAAATAGTTATAATCCCCCCCCAAGTTTCTGTTTCCTTTAAGATAAATTTACTTCTCCACTCAAATGGGGCCTTTCCCAGCTGCCATTTCACTCCCTGCACCTGGATACCCAAATAAATCTATTCCTAAATGAGATTTTACCTGGATTGCCAATATTTTACCCAGCTGGTTGGACCCCTGAGGTTTCAGGTCCTGTTGATGAGTCCTTCAGAATTTCCCTCTTGCTCAGACTTCAAAATGAGCCCCAAAAGAAGAAAACAAAACTCTCCAGCTGCAAATTCCAGCTGGCAGCAGAACTGAAAGGGTTTTAAGGGTCCCTTAAGAGGCATAATAAGCTCTCATGGGAAGAGACAGGAGCCCTTTTTTTTGAGAAATCATAAATGCAGCTCAGAAAACACCTGGGCTCCTCCTGCACTGGGAATGTGCCATTGGCACAGGGAACTTATTGGGGTAATAACAGGAATGAGCAGTGGGGAAAGAAGAAAAGGCACCAAACACCAAATCAACCACATTTATTGGGAGTGTGAATCAAAGGTTTGTTGTGTGGAGGTGATGCTGAATTACCAATGAAAATTGACTGGGGTAACCCAGTGTCACCTCTGCTTTATAGGACACAGCACCAGGAGAGAACTGTGGAATTCCAGGATGGTTTGGGTTGGAAGGACATTAAATCCCATCCAGTGCCACCCCTGTGGCTCCAAGCCCCATTCTGGTTTGGGCACTTCCAGGGATGCAGGGACAGCCACAGCTGTTGCAGCAGCCCCTTGTCAGAGGGTAGAAATGAGCCCAGGCACAGACTGTTCATCACAGCATGAGAAGGGTCCTGGTTTATTCCTCCTCACAGCTCAGCCATCCTGACTCCAACCATTCCCTGACTCTGCAGCAGCTCCTGCTCTGGGTTTCCCTTGCAGCCTCTGACTGCTGGTTATTGCCTGATCAACTCTGACATCAGGGATTTCCTGCTGGACTGGGACTGCAATTGTTTCCTTACAGCCTCTGACTGCAGCTTTTACCTGGATAGACTGTGACTGCAGGATTGGTGTGACTGTGACTGCAGGATTGCTGTGACTGTGACTGCAGCTTTTCCCCAGCCAGACTGTGACTGCAGGTTCCACCCACAGGCTCTGACTGCAGCCCCAGACTGACCTCACAGCTGGGATTCTCTCTCCCTCCCCAGGGTCCTGCTTCTTCATGATTCCCCTCTCCAGCTCACCCACTCCCTTTTATCACACTCATCCTCACTGGACAGCTGGGACTCATCAGGGATGAGACTGTACAGGGTAATTAACACAGCCTTTACATGTCAGGGGCAAGGTCACCTGTATTCCCTTTTCCTACAACAGCTTCTCTGGGAATTCCATCCCAACCCCTCCCCACTCTCACAGGGAAGAATTTCCTCCCAATATCCAAACTGAATCTACCTGAGGATGCTGAATCTGGGCAGATGAACAGCAGGAGGGGCTGTGGGGAGGGGGCTGCACCCAAAATCCTTCCCTGAGTGCTCCTGGACCCTACCCGGGCACCCAGCCAGGAAGAGAATGATCTGCTGGAGCTCTTTTCCCAAACAATGGGAGATGTGAGGATGAAAGGAATGAAATCCAGGCTTTTGGCGTCCTGATAAAGGTTTAATAGCGGGGTGTAAATGCCAATCTGATAAGGTGTTTAGTGAATTTGAATTCCATTGTTGACATTAATCCCTGGAGGAGGATTAGACTGCAGTGAGCAGGAGCCACTTGGCTGCTGAATGGGGATGCTCACACTCCTCCTGTGTTCATTAACCTCACCATTTTAATTAATGCTTCTCAGACCTCCTGAATGTCCAGCTGAATGGGGTTTTCAGATCTGCGTGGTGGAAGGTGTGTGATACTTTCCAAATTGTGCTTTTTGTTTTTCAGAGCTTTCCTAAATGAATGCAAAGACAATGCACAACAAGCTCCTGTAAAACCAAAATTAACATTTAAAAAAAAAAAAAAAAAAAAAAAAGGATACTTTTGATTCCCGTTCCCTCAGTTTTATCAGGGGAATGAATAGACTATTAAGGCTCAATATTCTTATATCATCTCCTGCCATCAGGACAGGCAGGAAATAAGTACCCAAATCACTAAATTGCTTCAAAGCTGCTTGGCAACTGCAAATTGCAAAATTGATCATCTGACTCCTTTATTACCTTTTTCAAAGGAGAGGAGAAGGCAGGGGAGCAGCTCGGGATTGTCACCAGGAGTAAACCCTGGTGCAGCCACCAGGACTTGGGCAGAAGAACAGCAGAATGCAAAATGTGCAATAATTCCATCAATAATCATAAACCCAGCTGGGTTTCTCTTTGGCTTTTCCCTTTCCACTCCCTTTCAGCCCAGCCTAGATGTGAATTTAACTTAAACTTGGCTGGTTTTGTCCACAACCACTTTCATGTCCCAATATAATAATTTGGATGCACAGAGAACCTGCTGGGAAATTTCACAAAAATTATGGAGAGATTGATTTTCCGATGCAGCAAAAACTGGGAGCTGAACTTTTGCTTCTCCCATCACCTTTCTCTGACCAGAGGCTCCTCTCTCCTTTCCAGAATGATCCAGATGTTCTATTCATTGTGCAGGAGGCTCAAACCTCCTTCTGCTCCTAAGAGCTCTTGAAATCCCTCCTTGGAGGTGGGAAATTACTCAGGGTGTCTTTTTGTGCTTCATGGACATTTCCAGGTCATCCCAAAGGAGCTCTGCAACCCAGCCCAGCTCCGTCCCTTCCTGCTGCTTGTCCCAAACCCTGTTCCTTTGGTAAAATCAAATATTCCATGTTTGTAGAAACATCTGGTGCTGCAGATGTTAATTAGATCTTCACCCCTTGATATTCTTATCATTCTTTTCTGGAGGGGATGTCTCCAACTCTGCCAGAGGCAATTCTGGGGTAGATGTTCATAGATGGCCACTGATGTTCCATTTATGGTCACTGATGTTCCATTATTTTTTTGACTATTCCCAGTCTGTTGATGTGTTGAGCTCATCAGAGCCCACCTGGTGGAACAATGCCTTGAAAAGAAACTTAAAATTCTTTTTCCCAGGGCAAAGGCAAACAAAACCCCTTGACTAAAGTTATGTGAAAATGTCACCCTGATTTTTCAGCCTTCTGATGTTTTACATTTTTGTACTGGAGTTTCTCACGCATTGTAACATTTAAAAAAAAAATGATGTTTTGTAAATAATACATTCCTTTCCAGGGGGAAGGACAAATTGATGGGGTCCTGGCTTGACCAGTGGCATCAGAGAGATGTCAACCTCGTCCCCCAATCGCTGGCCAAAGTCCCAATCCTATTTAAACCCAAACCCCAAAATAAACTTCCTCTTTTTTTCTCATCTCACAACAGGACAGTGTGAGTGTCCTTCTTTCACGTCCATCAGACGACATGAAAATATTTTAACTGGTGTGTTTTCCAACACCAGGATCACCCCACGCTGGCAACAGAGATGTCTGTGTGAGCTGCAGCTTAAATGGTGCTCGATGTGGAGCTCAAAAATGTGAAACAAACCCCTGACAGTCCTCTTCCTGCACCTCAAAACCTGCAGGATCTTGCTGAAAACCCAAATTTCACCTCAAAACTTGTGAAAAGACATTTGGCAGTGTCAGTAAAAGATTCCATCACCTCGGCTGTGCTCACCCTCTGCTGTGGCTTCTGAGAGCAGGTTATAATTGCATAATACAAAGTTGGCTTTTCACAAATATTAAAATGAATACTATATGTATAATTGTACTGTATTATGTTTTATTAATAGAGTTTAGAAAAGTGATTAATTATTTTCTGATTGTGACACAGTGTAAATAGTAAAAAGACTGGGTTTTTTCTTCTTTATAACATCTAAACTGACCAAAGCAGAAGACATGGGGGAAGGGTCATCACTTGTAACCCTGAATAAAAAACTGCTAAATTTCTGTGTTTTTTATCAAAATGAAAACAACCAAAAACTTCAAGAGAAAGATTTATAAGACTCACGTTACCAGACAGAGTGGAGTCACCTGCAAATGAATTGTCGTGGGTTGCAGTGTAGGATGTGCACACAGTATTTATTCCATCCCCATCCCCATGAGCTGTTGGAACCAGGTGGGGCAGTGTTTTCCCAGGCCCCTCCTTTGGGCTCTTCTGCTCATGGCCCATCAATGCCTTGCCCAGGACTCACAGGGAACTCCCTCCAGGAGCTCTCTCTGTTTAATGGGCCATCAAGGAGCCACTGCACGACTCCTCATCCCATTGGGAGATGCTCCCAATGCCCAGGGGGAGGAGCCAAGCATTCCCACCTGGAGAGAATCTGGGATTTGGGACAGGACAAGCAGCCCTGAGCCACTGGATTCCCAGAGGAGCAGAGCTCCCAGACCTTTCTGTGGGATCACTGCTTCAGGAAGAGCCCCTCACCTGGACTGCTCCCCCCACCCTGCTCAGGGTGTGTTCTGACTCTGTCAGGGATCTTTGGTGTTATTGCATTGATTTCATTTTATTTTTACCTTTTTACCTTCCTTCTTATTAAATTGTATTTCTGACTTAGAGCCTCTCACTCATTTTACTTTCAAACCATGACATGAAACTATCAGATAAGATGATTTGGGATACTTGAAACAGATAGAAACTCATAAAGAATGTTTTCATATCTATTGAATATGTAAAACAACAATCCTTAAAACACAGTAATTGAAAGAGAAGGCTGTGCTTTCTGTTGAGACACCCCAGCTGGAACTTTTGCTTTTCTGCCCCCTAATTGTCTATTTTTAATTTTTATTAAACTTATAAATTTTTCTAAGAGAGTGGAACTCGCATTTCACAAACACAACAAAGAGGCTCAATTTTCACCCCTTTTTTTTGAGATGGGTTTAAGCAGTCAGCTCCTGTTTACGTTTTCTCTGCAATGCTTCTGTACAGAAACACTATCAGGGAAATGGATTTTCCTCTGGGTTTATCTTTCTTTCGCCGTGACTCACAGAAAACCCGCCAGGTAAATGTTTGTGGCCTCACACAGGTCTGCAGATTGCTGCTATCATCTTGATGGCAAAAATACGGGACTTCCATTCCTGCCTTCTGGGAGTCAGGAGGTTAAGAAAATTACTTAAATTTTTCCTTCATTTCCCAGAGTGTCCTTTGAAGTGAGAAATACCCACATCAGTCCCAGAGCCACAGAGCAGAGCCCTGCTCTTTCTCACCCCTCCAAATGGAACGACCAGAAAATTGACAGCCAGGCTAAAAAACGGGGAGGAGAAGCTTGAGGGGTCAGCAAAGGACAATTTTAGCTCCTCAAAAATCAACCTGTGCTGAAGGAAGGGTTGGGCACTCACTTAACCTGTGGTTCAGACTCAGTTCTGCTCCTCGTCTGACAGATCCTAAACATCCTGTGGGGATTTTCCCCATCACTTCCATTATTCTGAGTTTTGCAGGATGCAGAAGATCTGTATAAATCCAGTAGGGAGATTTAGGAGCCATCCATTTGCAGGAGCTCTGAGTTGGTTACAAGGAGTCAGATTTCATCATCATCATCATCATTTATTTTTGGTGATTAACAATTCAGGGCTGCTGAAGAGGATCCTTGGTTGGTTTCCATCTGGGAGAATATGGGTTGTGTAAGAGTGTGCCTGTCCTGGCACCAATCACTGTTGGTAAAAGTGTCTTCCCCTTTCCTAAATATTGGCTGAATTTGCCCCCTTTTTTTTTTTTTTGCCTCTGAGTCTCAGATTGGCTCTTGGCACTTTTAAGGTCCTGCAATAAAGGATCTATAGAAGAGCTGCAGCCTACCTGGATTCCTGAGCATATTTTATTTGCATTGGCTGGGCTTCTCCTGTTTGGATTTTGCCCAGATCAGGTGAGCCGGGAGTGATTATCCCTGGCAGTGACAATCCACTCTGGGCTCCAGGGAATGGGGAAAAGGGCACTGCTCTGGCACAAAAAATAACCATTTGGGGGAGAGAAAAAAAAAAAAAAAAAAAAAAAAAAAAAAAAAAAAAAAACCAGAAAAGGCAAATCTGGCTTTCCTTTGCCCTTGTGTTTGAAGCTGCATGAAGCACCAAGAGGGATTAGAATGAAGTTATCTCTAAGGCCTCTTCCAACCCAAACCATTCCATGATTCTTTGATTTATACAGAGAGAAGGAATGTAATCCATTGGCAGTGGAGGGCTCAGACATGGAGGATATTGCTGGAAATTTTCTCCTCCTCCTCCTCAGCACAGAGTGAGGAGAGGGTGGCCCAGCAGCCCTCGTGGATCATGGCACAGGTCAAACACATCCAGGAAGCTTTTTCCCTTTTTGAGCTTCTTCCTGTGCTCACAGCTCCAGCATAAAATTCATTTCCTTGTTTCTATATTTCCTTATTCCAACCTAATTTCCTCATTTCTGTATTTCCACCTCACAGAAGCACCAAAGAGCAACATTGAGCTGAGAATGGACCCAGAGCTTCAGAGCCCTCAGAGGAGGAGGTGCAGATATTTCTGGTAAATTTGGAAGTATTTGTGGTAAATTTGCAGATATTTCTGGTGAATCTGGAGATATTTTTGGTGAATTTGGATAAATTTCTGGTGAATTTGCAGATATTTCTGGTGAATTTGCAGATATTTCTGGTGCTGCAGGAGGAGCAGTGACAAAGAATTCTGCTGGGGGAGAAGGAGCCCCCAGTTTGTGTCCATGGCTGGGGGGTCTGGGCTGCTCAAATGGTGCCTGTGGCAGCAGGACGGACATGGGGATGTGTCCTCTTCTCGCAGAACTTTTCAAAATGTATTTTCTGTGCTTTATCATTCTCTAAATTGCTGCTGCAGACTCTGATCATTTCTGTAATTTTTAATGGATGCGTCATTGAAAAAAATCTCCAAACAGCAGCTTGCTCTTGTCTGTCAAATTCAGTGTTTTGTGGTTTGGATGCAGGGGAAAAAAAAAAAAAAAAAAAAAAGCCCTGGAAGTGGTCATTTCAATGAAACCACAGGCAGTGTTTTCAGAGGGTTTGTTGTCTTCATTATCTCAGTTTATCCTGGAGCAGGAGAGAATAAAAACCTCCTGGGAGGGGGGTAATTAGGCACAGGGGGGTAATTACAGTGATTAGGCAGCTGGCTGGGCGCTGCCCCTGAGCTGTGCAGGTTCTGCCTCTGCAGCACTGACCTGGCTCCCGGTGATGGATTGTTGGAGGGCTGGGACCAGGGCTCTGTTTGAAATCCATGGAAATACTCCGTGATTCTCAATCTAAACCTCTGATCCTGCACAAACTTGGATTTCTGGGGTTGCTGCTCTTTTGGAGAGCGTTTTGTGACCAGGTGCAGAGAATATTTGTGTTCAGAGGCGTGGGTTGGTTTGGGATTGTTTTATGGGGTGTGAGAAACAAGGTTCACGATTTAAATTTTTTTATAAAAGTTTAATAAAGGGTAAAATAGACAATAAATATCCAGCACTGGGGTGGTTTGGCAATCTTCCAAAGGCACACCTTAGTGAGTTAGTTAGTTAGTTAGTTAGTTAAAAACAATGTTAGTTAAAAACAATGTTCTTATAGACATTTACATTACATGGGTTTAATGTACATCCATGAGATCCATCCACATTCAAATAGTCCTTGGGTTTGCATCTTCTGTGAATCCTTTTGCTTGGTTTTGACCTTTGACTTGTCTGCAGGCCATCCTGTGGGTTAGAACAATGTGTTTTATTTCTTCTCCAGGCTCCATTCTGTTGTTTTGACACAACCCAGTAACAGGAGAGTCCGTAGTGAATTTTTCTCCTGGACTCTTGTTTTTTGTCACTGTTATCTCAGGTAAGACAGTCCAAAAATGTGAGAAAAAACATGGTTATTTCACACCATTATCAGAGTTAGTTACACAAATAAAAGCATTTTAACATTACATACTCTCTATTTTAATATTACACAAAGGCCTAATATATATGTTTACATTAATTTATATATGTTTGCATTAATTTATAATGTATCACATAATATATTATATATGTTTATATACTATTTATATATATAAGCTATACGGTGCATACATAAACTGACAGATTATACTATACCAAAAAGCAGTTAAAAGGAATTATAAATTGTGCTGTATCAGAGTCTTTGTGATCAATAATAACTTGCAAAAGCTAAGACATAAATGTGAAAGCCAATAACTATATTTGTAATTTTAACATGGAGAGTTGGGGTGGTCCCATGTTTATATCCAAATCCTGGAGCTCAAAACCATAAACCAGCCACAAAAGAGAGGCCAAAGCACTCCTGTACAACCACTTCTGCAATATATTTAAAGAAATATGATTTTTCAAAGGAATAAAAATACAGGGAAGGCCAGATTCCCACACTGGGTGCTCACAGACCCCTTCAGGTTTTCTGCTTCCTCTCCTCACAATGAGAATGAGCCTTGTGTCCTTCAGGTGAATGAGAAATTTTCTATGTTAAATGTTAAGAAAAATGCTTTTCAAGCTCATAAACTTCTTGGAGTCCTTAATAGTAAAAATTACAGGTGGTCAAACAGATCCTCAAAGAGATAAACAGAGATTTCACTGGAGGCAGTGCAGCCTGATTTTCAAGGCAGGTTCTGCTGGATCATTGAAAAATAATCTCATTTAGGGGTTTTATTCTTACGGCTAATGTTGGTTTTAGAAATCTATAGTTCACTGCTGCATCTTTCCCAGATTCGCCTCTTAATTCACCAGCCCATGTGATGTTTCACATTTTAGACATCGGAGAGTTTTTCCTGGAATAAGGAAATATTAAAAAGTTATTTGCAGTCATTCAGTGTTCCCTCCCGTAATGGATTCTGTGGCACTCAGTGTGCACTTACCTCACTGTTATCTCTGCCCATCGCCCTGGCATCGGAGCCTTTCCCATCACTGCAAAATCTCCTTCCCTGAAATGTGCTGGGGAGGACACGGGGGCTGTTTGCTCTGGGGGAGAAATCCAGGAGGGTTGTTGTACAAAGAAAGATGAGAAACTTCAAATATTTCAGAAGGCAAAGAGCACAGAAAAAAGGCTTTATTGTCTAATTCTCACCACCTTTTATAAGGTGTTCCCATCAGACTGACCATGGTTGGGGAATAGGAACGACACCTCTCTAATGCCATTGGTTAAACCAGAGAAACAGCAAAACACCACCTGGAGAAAGATTGTTCTGGGAAAGGAGAGTTGTTTGCCAGGATTGTTTTGAGAAGAAACTTTCTTGAGGAATTTTTCCTTGGGAAAAAGTCAACAGGTGCCAGCAGGATAAAATCTCTCAGGCCCAGAAATATCAGGCCCACAGGGCTACACCCAAGGTGGACCCAAAATGGTCACAAAATGGGCACAAAATGGACACAAAATGGTCACAAAAATGGCTGCCTGGTCACCAGGTCTCACACTTTGATAAGTTTTGGTCCATTTGCACATTGGGGTTGAATTGTCCAGTCCCAGCTCCAGGCTGGGAGGTCCCATCCTTCTTGTCCCTCCCTCCAGCCCAGCCTTGTTTGTGCTTTTGGGCTGAGAGTTGTCCTTGGTGTGCAGCAGGAAAAGGGTTTGTTTTGTGTCCCTGCTGTGTGCAGAGCTGAGTGACACTGACTGTGAGCTCAGAGCTGCCCCCCTGGGCACCACAGAACCTGAAATACATGAAAGATAAAACTGAAGGCAGCACTTCCATGTCCCAGGGTGCTCCAACCTTACCTTGGACGCTTCCAGGGATCCAGGGGCAGCCACAGCTTCCCTGCGAATTCCTTCCCAACCCCTCCCCACCCTTGCAGGGAAGGATTTTTTCTCATCATCTACTCCAAGCCTACTCACTCAGTTTGAAACCATTCCATGTTCCCTGAATCCTGAGGAACTTCAGGCTCCTGTGGAATTTATGGGGCACTTGGAGCCCGTGGTTTAACAGAGCAGTGCCAGGCACTCATCACTCTCTGCTTGTTTCTCCGTGCATTTCTCCTGGTAATTTGTGAGCCTGTCCTTCCAGCAGGTGCTGCAAGCCAAGCCTATCCCAAAATCCATCTTTTTCTCTGGGAATGCAGGCACGGCCATGCTGTGTCACTTCTCTGGGACGAGCATCTGTGGTGACAATGCCACTTGAGCTGGTGGCCCCTGTTCCTCAGCCCTTTGAATCCCTCCAAAGGAGCCTTTTTTAAACCAAACCCTCCGTGACCTTTCCAAGAGATCTCCAAAGTTTCCATCCATCGCCCCGGGGCTGTTGTGAAGCTTAATTAATGTTTGTTAAGTGCCACGAGCTCTTTGGATGAAAGTGCTGGGGCTTATTAATATTAATAATAACAGATGAGCCCCGGCGAGGCTGTGGTACAGTAGAATGAATTAACATGAATCAAGCAATCAACAACAACAAATCGAGCGCGGAGCCGCGGGCAGGGCGTGCAGCTGGTGGGATGTGACAGCTGAGCCCGCTCGGCTTCTCCTCAGTCATTTCCACTGGAATTCAAACTGTCTCCGCTGGCCCCGAGGCAGCCACCAGTCACCTGCTGCGCAGATTTGCTTTTTCCAGTCCAGGCTTTTCATTGTCATCGTCTGCGAGTCGTCTGGTGAGGCCTCAGCTCGAGTGCTGTGTCCAGTTCTGGGTGTCTTAGTTCAGGATGGACATTGAGTGCTGTGTCCAGTTCAGGATGGACATTGAGTGCTGTGTCCAGCTCTGGCCCCTCAGTTCAGGATGGACATTGAGTGCTGTGTCCAGCTCTGGGTGTCTCAGTTTAGGAAGGACAAGTTTACGTGAGATATTTGGGAGAAATTTGTCCTTGTGAGGGTGGGCAGGGGCTGGGATGGAATTCCCAGATTTGCTGTGGCTGCCCCTGGATCCCTGGCAGCGCCCAAGGCCAGGCTGGAGCACCTGGGACAGTGGGAGGGGTCCCTGCCATGGCAGGGGTGGCACTGGGTGGGATTTAGGTCCTTTCCCACCCAACCCATTCCATGATCCCACAGTTCTATATGGGCTGTTCAAGTATTTTAGCCCTAAACCCCACCATTCCAACTGCAGCACCCTCCTTCCCTGGCACAACAGGGAGTGTGGAAGAGCCCAAATGGAGCAGAAATGGGCTCTGAGGATTTCACTCTCATCCACTGATGTCACACAGCTGCTCCAGACCTGCACAATCTGATTTCCTTTCCAGTCCCCCCCTCTCCCTTTGCTCAGCAAAATGCATCCAGACAAGAGAAATTCATCTGTATAAATTACGGAGTGAGAAGATGCCATAACCTCTGTAGATCACAATAAAAATCTGCTGCACAGGAAAAGAAATGAGAAAGCCTCAGGGCAATTTCCCTCAGAAAAATGGGTGGGAAGGAATGTCTATATTTTCTTGGATTATTGAGCACAAAGTTGGGCAATTTAGGAAAGCATATTAATGATCTATGGAAAGGGCTTGGAAGATTTTCACTGTTCCTGTCTCAAAGAGCAGTTGGAATCACGGAATTACTGTGGCTCGGGATGGAGACTTTCGTGCCATGGAAAATGCTGAAATTCCAGGAGAAAACTTCACGTGCTGTTGGAGCAAGTTTGAATTCTTTGATTGAATGTGACAGTAAAATGTTCTCTCCTTGGATTTGTGTGAGATGAGAAAGGATCTGGGAGGGAGGGGCTGTGTGAGGCTGTTTTACACCACAAGGACACAGACTCTGAGATTCAGGAGGCTGAAAATGACTCCTTTATTTCTGGGCTGTGTCTCCCTTTTCTACTATTTCACACAGACCAATTGGATTGGTGACACAAAGACAAACCTCTTCACTCCCATTGGGCAGAGCAGAGGGACAGCAAGGAGAAGTCCCTCCTGGGGAAAGGAATGAAGAACAAAGTTCCAGTTCCAAAAACATTTCTCCTGTTTACAGAAAATTCCCTGGGAAAGGAATTTCAGAAAACCAAAACACCTCAGGCACGGAACCAGGGCTGGATTGAGCCTTTCCAAGTGTTATCCCGAATTTCTGAACCCTGCTCACTGAATTTCCATGTCCAGCCTCTTTGGAGAACTGCTGGATTTATTTTATCCTGGCAACTTTTGCTTCACTCTGTGCAAATCTTTGCTTTAACACTCTTGGCATTTGGCAGGAGCTGACCCGGAGCTTCCCGTTTAATTAAGATAACTTGGATATGGAGTGAAGCTCTAACAATGGGTGAACAATTCCTCTTAACCTTCCTGCCTCTTCTCTTCCCAAAGTGTTTCTGCAATCCTGAATTTCTAATTATGGACAGCACAGATTTCCTTTAAAAGGGCTGAATTTTTTATGCCATTGGCATAAATTTTCCATGGTTTTTTTTTCCCAGTGTGATCACGCAAAACCCAACATCCACCTGGACACACTCCTATGTATCATAAATATATATATAAATGTATATATGGAAGAAATTTCTCCCTGTGAGGGTGGAGAGGGGCTGGGATGGAATTCCCAGAGGAGCTGTGGCTGCCCCTGGATCCCTGGCAGTGCCCAAGGCCAGGCTGGAGCACCTGGGACAGTGGGAGATGTCCCTGCCATGGCAGGGGTTTGGAATTAAATTAACTTTAAGGTCCTTTCCAACCCAAACCATTCCAGGATTCTCTCCATGGAACTGCAGTGTGTTTCCCTCCTTTCCTGGCCATCCTTCCACCTGCCAGATGCTCTGGAAGTTGAAGTGCCCAACAGATTCCCCCTCACTCCTGTGCTTTGGTCATTCCTTGTGGCAGCTCTTCCTCTGGAGGACAAGATTTCCCACCACAGACCATCAGTTTTTCCCTGCAGTGTTTCCCCTTGGGGAATAATTTCCCTGTAGTCCTGTCGAGTTATTTATTTAAGGAGACAACTCAGACAAGCCCTGGGTTGATGCTTTTCAGCACAACTGGTTGGAGACAGAGCCCCTGAAGTGTTGTGGGGAGACATTCAAAGACATCAAACCTGTAATTACAGTCGTGGCCATCTTTTCACACCACACACCACTGCCAAAATGTTCATTTTTTTTTCCTTCAGCACAATTTCCAGGATTTTTTTGGACCCCACCTTTGCTGTAACAACCCACTGGGGTGAGTTATTGCCCCAGCCTGATTTCATCTCCCCTGTCTGTCCCCATGGAGTTTGCTGTCATTTGAATTTTTTTGCTGTATTAAACTGCTTTGTATTAAACTTTGCTGTACAAAAGTCCTTTTTTTTCTTTTTTTTTTTTTTCCTGCAGCAACAGCCCAGTCACTCGGTAAGGTTCTTGTTTGTATTGCTTTTAATTCCCACTGAGAACATTAAATCCCAAAATCTCAAATTCCACCCCCAAGTAGCCCAGGGAACTCCAATGTTTACGAGCTTAAGAAATTATTGTGGCTTGCAAAGACATTGCTGTTACTTTAAACAATTCTGCCCAGCAGAGATTAGCTTCTAGCAACATCATATTGAGGATAATCAGGATGATTACATGAATATCCAGTGTTTTCTACATGAATATTAAACAGCCCCAACTTCAGGAAAGGCTCTTCCACTGCAGGTTTTTTAGTTTGTTTTTTTTTTTTTTTTATTTTGGCAAACTGCTTATTTTTCCCTCTCAATCTCTGACGCTGTGAAATGAGGGAGAAAAAATGAAGTGGGCTGGGAAGTGTCTGAAGTGGGGAACGTATCCCTGTCCTTCAGTTTTGTGACAAATAATTGGGCCCTGCAGGAATTGGCCGTGGAGCTGCTCTCTTGGCTGAGCACTCAGCCCTGGCTGCCTTTCCCAGCCTTTTCCAGCCTTTCCCAGCCTTTTCCAGCCTTTCCCAGCCTTTCCCAGCCTTTTCCAGCCTTTCCCAGCCTTTCCCAGCCTTTCCCAGCCTTTCCCAGCCTTTCCCAGCCTTTCCCAGCCTTTTCCAGCCTTTCCCAGCCTTTTCCAGCCTTTCCCAGCCTTTCCCAGCCTTTCCCAGCCTTTTCCAGCTGCCTCCCAGCCTTTCCCAGCCTTTCCCAGCCTTTCCCAGCCTTTTCCAGCCTTTTCCAGCCTTTCCCAGCCTGTCCCAGCCTTTCCCAGCCTTTCCCAGCCTTTCCCAGCCTTTCCCAGCTGCCTCCAGCCCTGGATCTTGGCAGGAGCCCCGAGGAGTGGCACCCCAGAGGAGGAGGAAAGGGGGACTCAGCTCAGCCAGAGTTCATTTTATTTCCTCCCACAGGGGAGGAAAAATAATAATAAAAAAAATTGAAATATTTTCATCAGTTCTCTTTAGGAGGGGGAATTCCCTGCCAGGGTTTTGTTGTCCAGCACTGGGCACCTGTCACTTGTTTGGTTTTCTCAAGCGAAGCAAATAATTTCTTTTAGTTATAAATAAATATAATTCTATAAATATTAATTAAAATTATATAAATATAAATATAAATATAAATATAAATATAAATATAAATATAAATATAAATATAATTCCTTTTGCTCTATTTCTGTGTGTGTAATTACGTGGCCTTGTAAACTCATGGGGATCTTTGGGTTTGGGGTTTGCTGGGCTCAAATTCAGCTGGAAATTTTGCAGGGAAATCTTTTCCCAAGCCCTCAGCAGTTTAAGAGCAGAGATCCCCTGTTAGAACCCTGGAAATTGAGAATTTCAGACTCTCTGTGCTCACAGGCTCTGACCCCCAAGCAAACCCTGCATTGACCTGAGGCCGTGGAAAAGGCTCCCAAAATTGAGTGACAGCCCTGGGATTGTGGGTGTGGGGTTTGGATAGAAGTGTGTGATAGCACAGGGTGGAAAATTAGAGTTTAAGGGGTTAGAAAATAGTAAAATATATAAAGCAAGATGGAGGATTTAGGGCAGAAGCTGAGTCCTTCTTCTTCAAGTGACTGGGCACTGTCACTTGTTTTCTTTTCAACATTTATAATTCCTTTTGCTCTATTTCCGTGTGTGTAATTACGTGGCCTTATAAACGTGTGGGGATCTTTGGGTTTGGGGTTTGCTGGGCTCAAATTCAGCTGGAAATTTTGCAGGGAAATCTTTGCCAAACCCTCAGCAGTTTGAGAGCAGAGATTCCATTTATGAGGTGCTGCTGCCCAGGGCTGGGTGCTCCACGTGGAGAGCAAAGGGCCCAACCAGAGACAGCTCTGGATTTTAGGGACGAGGACAACACTTGGCTATTTTGGGGCTAAACTTAGATGTTTTTTAACATTTGCATTCTCTTCCTTGAACTTAAACTCTGCTGAATCTTTAGGATTGGAAAAGACCTCCAAGATTGAGTCAAAGCTTTGGCTGATCCCAAAATTCACTTTTTTTCCCCCAATTTGTCCAAGGGTAGTCACATTTCACAGTCTCTTCTCTGCACGGCTGAACCTGGTGGAAGGACTTTCAATGGGCCCAAACCCCAGAGGAATTCAGGCTTTTTAATGCTCAGATTATGTTTTAAAGATTGAAACGAGGCTCTGGAGGAGCATCTTTATGTTGTTAAAAGCAGAAAATCCTCTGCACTCACCCATTTTCCTCAGCGAGCCTTAAGCCAGCTCGAGGCTCCACTGGTTAAACCCAAAAAATGCAGCATTCTGGCTTAATGCTGAGCATTATAATAAATGGGGGATGTTGTTCCACATTCCAGCACTTTTACAAACCTCTTGCCATGCAATTCTTCCATATTTTCAAATAACAACACCCAATTAAGCACTTGAATCAGTGCTGCCCTCAGCAGAGATGTAATTAAGCAGGTGTTTAAATCCCTTGTTAAATTAGTCTCTTATATTTTTCTTTCCTAATCTCCCATTACTATTCCTGTGCAGAAAAATAATGGGAAAACAAATGAATCCTGAAGCTCTGGCTCCAGGCTTGTAGGGGTCAAACTGCATCAGCCATGCAAAGAAGATCTATGGGATCTAATCAAATTTGGTTGGGGAAAAAAAAAATAAAAAAATAAAAGCAGCTTTAAAGAGGAGCTGGTGGATAACAGCAGCGAATGGAAAAAACATCACTTCCCTGGGAAGGGGAAAAAAAGTTAAGTGAAATAAAAATCCACTTGCAGAAGGGCATTATGTGGCACTTTTCCCAAGTAATGGCTCGACTGCTGTAATTCTGAATGCTCACAAAATGCATCCGTGGCCCGGCCATAAAGGGAATAGGGAAACAAAGAGGTTGCTAATTCAATTACAGATGTTAGAGATCAAGCTCTCTGCTATTCATCCAAATGAAAATTTACACTAAATAACATTCTCATGAATTGGCTCAGAGGCTTAATGGACTAAAACTCTTCCCCACTAAACAGATTGCCCAGGCTTGGAGAGAGGTCCTGAAAATTGTCCCTGTGGTGGATACCTTTAACCATCCTGCTCTGATGGGATAAATGGAATAAAGTCACATCATCACTTGCACTGCTCTCACAGCTGAGAGAGGCACGCAAGAGTTCCTGTGGAAAGTTTGTTCCTCTCGTGGTTATGGCCAGAGTGGAAGATTCAGGGTCTTACAGAGGTCCCAAATTTTGGACAACTTTCCAGACATGTCTTTAACCAAATCTGCAGATTGGATCTCAATTTTATAATTTTATATTATATATAAATAAAACAAGTGACATAAGTAGGCTATATTTTAGATAAATATAAATAATTACAAAAATAAATTTTTAAAAGAGACAAAACATCTCATGAAAACATCTCACGACCCTTGAAAAATTCAATTACAGATGTTAGAGATCAAGCTCCCTGCTATTCATCCAAATGAAAATTTACACTAAATAACATTCTCATGAATTGGCTCAGAGGCTTAATGGACTAAAACTCTTCCCCACTAAACAGATTGCCCAGGCTCGGAGAGAGGTCCTGAAAATTGTCCCTGTGGTGGATACCTTTAACCAGCCCCCTCTGATGGGATAAATGGAATAAATGGAATAAAGTCACATCATCACTTGCACTGCTCTCACAGCTGAGAGAGGCACCCAAGAGTTTCTGTGGAAAGTTTGTTCCTCTCGTGGTTATGGCCAGAGTGGAAGATTCAGGGTCTTACAGAGGTCCCAAATTTTGGGCAACTCTCCAGAGATGACTTAAACTAAATCTGCAGATTGGACCTCAATTTTATAATTTTATATTATGTATAAATAAAACAAATTACATAAGTATATTTTAGATAAATATAAATAATAACAGAAATATGTTTTTTAAAGGGACAAAACATCACATGAAAACATCTCATAAAAGACATCTCATGACCCTTGAAAAATTCAATTACAGATGTTAGAGATCAAGCTCTCTGCTATTCATCCAAATGTAAATTTACACTAAATAACATTCTCATGAATTGGCTTAATGGACTAAAACTCTTCCCCACTAAACAGATTGCCCAGGCTTGGAGAGAGGTCCTGAAAATTGTCCCTGTGGTGGATACCTTTAACCATCCTGCTCTGATGGGATAAATGGAATAAATGGAATAGAGTCACATCATCACTTGCACTGCTCTCGGAGCTGAGAGAGGCACCCAAGAGTTCCTGTGGAAAGTGTTTTCCTCTCGTGGTTATGGCCAGAGTGGAAGATTCAGGGTCTTACAGAGGTCCCAAATTTTGGACAACTTTCCAGACATGTCTTTAACCAAATCTGCAGATTGGACCTCAATTTTATAAATTTATATTATATATAAATAAAACAAATTACAAAAGTATGTAATATTCTATATAAATATAAATAATAACAGAAATAATATAAATTAAATAACAATAAATGACAATATAAAATAAATAAATAATACATAGATAATAACAGAAATATTTTTTGTAAAGTGACAAAACATCCCATCAAAACATCTCACGACCCTTGAAAAATGTTGTGGGAAATGATGCTGGAGCAGCTCTGCTGCTGCTGTTGGAAAAAATTAACCAAAAGTTGGGCCAAGAAGTCATTTTCAGGTGTTTCAAAGATTTCATTTCTCTTGTGCTGATTAAGCTTTGTTCAGATGGATTTGGGAAAGAAAAATGAATGGTTTGGTAGCAAAGGGGCTCAGATTTCAAACTGGTATAAAAATCATCCCCTGCATGATGTTGGTTCTCTCAAAAAACGAGACTCGTTCATTGTTTTACCCTGATTTTTACACAACTGTCATTTACTCCGATTTTTGCACAACTTCCTTCCAGGGTAATTTGGATGGGATCAGTATCTCCAGGAGTTTCCCTGTCCCTGTGACATCCAGTGCTTGTGGTCACCTAAAGATCTTTCAAAAATCTGCTTTTGGATGTTTGTGTCCCCGTGAAGTGACCAGGGGAGGTCTCTGGAGGCAGCTCAGCCTCTTCAGCCCTGAGAGGAGAAAGATAAAGGTGCAGGCCTGGTTTGTGCCTGAGGTGTTTTGGTTTTCTGAAATTCCTTTCCCAGGGAATTTTCTGTAAACAGGAGAAATGTTTTTGGAACTGGAACTTTGTTCTTCATTCCTTTCCCCAGGAGGGACTTCTCCTTGCTGTCCCTCTGCTCTGACCAATGTGATTGGTGACACAAAGACAAACCTCCTCAATCACATTTCAGAATTTCAGAAAACCAAAACACCTCAGGCCAAAACAACCAGGGCTACATAAAGGTGCCTTAATCATCCTGATCCCTGATGGGAGGGAGCTGGAATTGTGGAGCTGGAATTGTGGATCCAGGCTCTCCTGAGTCATTCCCAGCCACAGGGAGGAGACTGAAAGATAGGAAATAATTATGTTAATTGTTGAACATAATTAAAATTCTCTGCTCTGAGAGAGGCTGAACCTCAGAATACATTTCCCACAGAAATGGGGAATACTCAACATTTCCCGTTCGTGGGCAGCCTGTCCCAGCTGGGCTTTGGATGGAGGAATTTCCAGAGGATTTGGATTCCACTTCCAGCCCACAATTGCTCGGTGCCTCTGAGATTTAGGACCCAAATCCATTGGGAAAGGCAATAAATGTCCCAAATTTTGAAACGGCTTTGAGAGGGAGAGTCAAGCTCCCAAATCAGTTACAATTCTCAGAGTGGGAGTGATGTAAAACCCAGGAAAAAAACTGATTTTGGTCCATTCACTCTTCTAAAAGTTTACACATCAATGTGTGATTCTGGAGCTTGATATGAAACACCTCAAACCTTTTTTAAATATATTTTTAAATTCCCCAAATTCTTCCACTTGTGCAGCTATGACTTAACACTCAAACCCTTAACACTCAAAACAGCTTCAATTCTTTTGGGTAAATTCTGCATCCTAAACCAAGCAGCAAATAACACATTTCTGCTTAATCCCATGATTATTAAATATAGAGCGTGAAAACGCTATTGATGAAGAGAGTTCTTTGCTCAAAAGGTTACTTTCCTAAAAATAAAAAGGAGCCCAGGCACGTTTGCAGCGCTGAGACTCGTTTCCTCTGCCTGCCAGGGACAAAAATCTGCCTTGAAAGGTCATCGGTTCTTTTGTATGTTAATAAACAATTAGTGTGGCTGGGGAGGAGAGCAGCACGGGCTCCTTCAGAAACGGGTTCCTGAGCAAATTAACCATTCCTGACAAGTCTGGGGTGCCGGGATGAACATCTCCTGGATGACTCCTCAGCCTGCTGTTTAATCAGCTCCGGATAACAATTATTTTTCTCCTTGACAAGCGCCTTCTGCCGCTCCAGTCCTCCTCCTCTTCCCCGAGATTATTATTTTTTATTATTGCCACATTTTACGGCCGATAAGGAGAATTAAAAAAAAAAAAAAAAAAAAGGGCATTTAGAAAAAAAAGGAAATAACTGCTGCTTCTATTTTTTTTTTTTTTTTTAATTTTTTTTTTTTTTTTTGCCCTCGCAGGCAGCTCTGCTGCTGTATGAAGATGAGATGGATGTGCTGGGAATCCTGATGGGATGTTCCTCACACCACACATGGGGCAGGGGAGTTGTGCTCCCACAAACCCTGAGCTGCTGAATCTGCTGCTCATGAGGCACAGAAATTTTAGTTGTGGTGGCCGGGAGCCCATGCAGGTTTTCAGCCTGGAAATCTCAGCAGTTTGACCCAGCCAGGAGTTTGTCCCAGCTTCAGGAATCCTCCAGGGCTGAACAAGGTGCAGAGAGGTTTTGTCCTGGGTGGAGGAAAAGTTCAAATTGGTGTGTAATAAATGTGACAAATGTAAAGTGAGAGGACCCTTAAAATAATTGGGAAACTGGATGGGAGCAAACGTAGATCCAATCACTGTGATTAATGCTACATTCTCCATTTATTTAATCTAAAATGGCAGGTTATATACTCTTCTAGATAGTTGACAAATGCAGATTGGCACACAGCACAGAAAGAATGTAAATAGATATTGTTTCACTTGTTCCTTAAGGTGGCTGAAGTGTTCACATGTCATGGTTTGAAAGCAAAACGAGTGAGAGGCTCCAAGTCAGAAATACAATTTGATAACAAGAAAGGTAAAAAAAGTAAAATAAAATAAATAAAATAAAATAAAATAAAATCAATGCAATAACACAAAGGAGCACTGACAGAGTCAGAACACAGCCTGAGCAGGGTGGGGGGAGCAGTCCAGGTGAGGGGCTCTTCCTGAAGCAGTGATCCCACAGAAAGGTCTGGGAGCTCTGCTCCTCTGGGAATCCAGTGGCTCAGGGCTGCTTGTCCTGTCCCAAATCCCAGATTCTCTCCAGGTGGGAATGCTTGGCTCCTCCCCCTGGGCATTGGGAGCATCTCCCAATGGGATGAGGAGTCGTGCAGTGGCTCCTTGATGGCCCATTAAACAGAGAGAGCTCCTGGAGGGAGTTCCCTGTGAGTCCTGGGCAAGGCATTGATGGGCCATGAGCAGAAGAGCCCAAAGGAGGGGCCTGGGAAAACACTGCCCCACCTGGTTCCCTGGGAAGGGAATTTCAGAAAACCAAAACACCTCAGGCACAGAACCAGGGCTGCACTCCAGGGATAATGTTGGGATGTTGTAATTCCCAGCAGGATCTGGAGGGACTGGAGTGACTCCTGCTGCCCCCAGGACACCTCAGAGCTGGCAGGAAAACCCACCGGGAGATGGTGATAGTTATAGGGTTAAAATGATTTCTGAGGCAGCAGGGCCAGAGAATGGGACATTGGCTCCACTGCAACCAGGATGTTATTCCATGTTATTGTTTTAACCAAATCAAGTATAACTTTGCTCAGGGAATGGGGGAGAAGGGGGAGATGATGGTGATTCCTTATAAAGCACATAGGCCTTGAGAATAAAGTTAGGTCAGGAGGATATGTACCTGTACAATCATCAGTACAATAAATGACATTATTGTTAATTGTAACATTAGTTTGATAACTAAATATGGTTTTGTCTCAAACCAGAATCTTAAGCAAGAACCACGAGGATCATTGTTCCTTGGGTAGAACCAATGGGACAATGGGGTTTAATGATTAACATGAATCCTTATGGAACAAGAAAGGTATAAAATTGTGTCCATTTTGAACGTCTGATACAGCCAAGATCTGGGTCCTGGACACCCCTGGCTCCCAGAGCTCTCAATAAAGCACCACACCAAATAATTCCATGATTGTGTGTTCTTTCCTGCGCTAACAAAGGGATGGGGCACAAAAGCTGCCCCAGCTCAGGTCAATGTGAACACCAGAGTTTTCCAGGGATAGAAATTCCCCTCGGAGCCAAGGAGATGATTCCTGCCAGCCCAGCACCTCCTGCACTGCAAACACAGCCCAAGGCAAACACTGGCAGTAATTATCGTTATCTCTGGGATAGTTTCCTATCTCCTCCTTGAAATATCAGCCCCTTTTGAAATTCCAAAAAATATTTGGGTATTTCACAGCAGCACCTCGTGTTTGGGGGAGATGCTGGAGCAGCTCCAAAACAGCATCTCAAAGGGCTTTTGCTGCTTCTGCTACACTTAATATTCAGTTTACATTTGTGTGCGGGTGGAGCAGGGCTCCGCTCCTCTTGTGTCTGTTTGTTTGTTTTTAATTAACTTTGTTGTTTCCAGTACCCAGAGCAATCAGGCCACGGCAGTTTGAGACCATTGGTGGGCAGATATTTTTTTAGTATATATAAAAATACTTTTAAAGAAATACATGTAAAAATGTTTTTGAAGAGCCCCACACAAACCAGAAACAAGGGAACCATGTCCATTCCTTGGGCAAGGTGTGTAAAATCCCTGCCAGAGGTGAGACCCCCACTTTGCACAAAGGTGGGACTAGAAACACCAAAAGGGAGAAATCATTGGGGAGAGGGTGGGAGAGTCCCACAAGAAACTGCAATTTCTGCATTAATTACCCTGGTCAATGCAATATGGAAGGAATACAGAGGAGATGCTCTCAATGCCAGAAGAACTTTCCAAAAATCCTCATTATAAAGTTTGTATTTAGATTTAGTTTATAAATGAGTGCTGAAGTGCTGCCTTCAGTTTGAATTTTCATATTTTCAGGTTCTGTGGTGCCCAGGGGGGCAGCTCTGAGCTCACAGTCAGTGTCACTCAGCTCTGCACACAGCAGGGACACAAAACAAACCCTTTTCCTGCTGCACACCAAGGACAACTCTCAGCCCAAAAGCACAAACAAGGGGGGCTGGAGGGAGGGACAAGAAGGATGGGACCTCCCAGCCTGGAGCTGGGATTGGACAATTCAACCCCAATGTGCAAATGGACCAAAACTTATCAAAATGTGAGACTTTGTGACTGGGCGACCATTTTGTGACCATTTTGTGTCCATTTTGTGACCATTTTGGGTCCACCTTGGGTGTAGCCCTGTCCAGGCTCTTGTCCTGCCCAAGGTGTGCCTTAAAGGCCTTTTAATAAATCTCTACTTTATTCTCCAGCTCTGCCCAGTCTCTGTTCCAGCTCAGCCTCCCCAAGGCACCAAAAGGATGAACACCAAGGGAACAGGGAACTGGGTTTGGTTCTTGGGACTGATGAAAGTTGGCACATGAAGATTTAGTTTGGATATTGGGAAGAAATCCTTCCCTGTGAGGATGAGGAGCGGCTGGGATGGAATTCCCAGATTTGCTGTGGCTGCCCCTGGATCCCTGGCAGTGCCCAAGGCCAGGCTGGAGCACCTGGGACAGTGGGAGGTGTCCCTGCCATGGCAGGGGTGACACTGGGTGGGATTTCAGGTCCATCCAACCCAAACCATTCCAGGAATTCTCTGAAATTCCCCCCAAAAAGAGTCTGGTACAGGACATTTGACTACTCAGCTCTGCCTGACCCAGGTTTGAACTGGAGCTTCCCAACATTCAATATTTCCCCATTTTCCAGGAATTCTAATGGGGAGCAGCTGCTCCTGGCGCTCCCTCCCCAAGCTCTGGGAATGGAGTTTTGTCTGGGTACGATTCAGCCGTGGAAAATTTACATTACACCCCAGAGTTTCATTGAGCACGGAGCATTTTTCAATTCCAGAGTGAGCTGCAAAAGCTTAAACCGGGCAAAGAATTCATTATTTTAATGATAATAATTTACACTTGCATGGGAGCTTTCATCCAAGAAAATACCACCTTAGAATTTTCCCTTCACAGCCTCCCCAAGATGGGATAATTTCACCTTGATAAGTGTGTGCATTATGTTTGCCTTTGCTGCTTCTGAAGGAAAAAAAAAAAAAAAAAAAATGAAGATTATTATAGTTTGTACAGTTGAGTGTTTATTATAGAAATATTTTGCATTTATATTGTAGTTCTCTTAAAATCTGGATGTGGTTTTTGAAACCCTGCTTTAAAAGCCATCAATCCCCTCTTAGGGAAGATTATCCCAGTGCTGTGTCCTTGGAGAAATTGAGGGAAAAAACCTCCTGGGGCTGCTCTGGGTCTTTTTTTTTGCTTCTTTTTTGAAGGAAGGAGTGGCTGATTTGCATCTCTGGGAATGGGGATCCATTTACTGACATCAAATCTGCTGGTCCTGCTCAGCTGGGACCTTAAAAATCAAATATTTTCTCTTAAAAAAGAGATTTCTCCATCTGCAAGCCTCAGAGTGGGGATGTTTTCCATGGTTTCAGTCCAGCTTTTAATATCTTTTTGTCCATTTAAAACACAGCAGATCTTCCTTTTCCTTCTAAAGTGGCAAATTGAGCCAATTTGGCCTCTTTTGATGAGTAATAAATTCCCCAGACCAACCAAAGCTGATTTCTTTCAGCCTTTTCTTTTTGGACTCTCTGCAGAAATACACAGAAGTTTATTTACATTTCTTTTTTTTTCCTCAGCAATTCTCTTGGCACTATTTACTCATTTTTAAAAATTAAAATTGCCTTTTTTTTTTTTTTTTTTTTTTTTTTTTTTTTTTTGTTTTTATTCCCCCAAAAAACAGTTTGGAACTTTTTAATTCAAACATTTGGGAGCAGCAGAAGGCAGCCCAAAAACACAGAGGCAAAACTATTTCATGGCAAGGGGTTTATAAATCCTAAATGAGCCAAAGTCGCCTTAAAAAGCATTTTCCAGAGGAAATATCCCAATTTCAGGACAGATTGAAGGATTCATCCCCTTGGTGATGGATTTGGAGTGTTGGAGTGTTGCTGAATTTATAAATAAATTTAGATTTGATTGGGTCATCAAGAGTTCATGGATTATTTTGGGTGATTTTCTTCTTTCTTAACTGGTGGGAGTGATAAAACTTGTTCAGATTTGAACTTTAATATAATAGTGATGGAATACAGCAATTAAAAGAGGAATAAAATAGTGATTAAAATAAAATAGTAATGTATAATAGTAATAGTAGTGTAAGTATAATAATGTAAGTGTGATAGTATAATAATGTGTGATAGAATAATGTATAAATTACAATAATAATTATTAGTAGTAGTAATAATGAAATAATAAAACTGATATGATTTAATTAATGGACAGATACAACCTTTTTCTGCCTTTTCCCATCACTGTCACAGCTGTTCCACTGCTTTAAAAATAAAAAAACCCAACACTTTGACTTAAAATTTAGCAAAGCCTGAGATAAACTTAGAAAACTCTTTAATGTCAGAACTGAGGACAAAACCATTATTTCAGTCACATTTTACATGGCAAAGAAATAATTAATATGTTTGCATTCTTTATTTTCATGAATATTTTTTTTAAAAAAAGGTAATTTGGGGCCATTTGTCCATTTTACATGGATCGAATTATTTCAGTCACATTCTACATGGCAAAGAAATAATTAATATGTTTTCATTCTTTATTTTCATGAGTTCATTTTTAAAAAAGGTCATTTTGGGCTATTTCAGTCCATTCTACATGGACTGAATATTTTCATTCACATTCATGGCAGAGAAAGAATTAATATGTTTGTATTCTTTATTTTCATGAGTAAATTTAAAAAAAAAAAAGTTATTTTGGGTTACTTCAGTCCATTTTACATGGACTGAATTATTTCAGACCATTTTACATGGCAAATAAATAATTAATATGTTTGCATTCTTCATTTTCATGAGTAAATTTTTTTAAAAAGGGAATTTTGGGCTGTTTCAGTCCATTCTACATGGGCTGAATTATTGCAGTCACATTCTACATGCCAAATAAAGAATTAGGATGTTTTCATTCCTTTTTTTCATGAGTAAATTAAAAACAAAAAGGGAATTTTTTGGCTATTTCAGTCCATTCTACATGTTATTTCAGTCCATTTTACATGGCAAAGAAAGAATTAGTATGTTTTCATTCTTTATTTTCATGAGTACAATTTTTTAAAGGTAATTTTGGGCTATTTCAGCCCATTCTACATGGACTGAACATTTTCATTCACATTCTACATGGCAAACATAGAATTAATATATTTTCATTCTTTATTTTCATGAGTAAATTAAAAAAAAAAAAAAGTTATTTTGGGCTATTTCAGCCCATTCTACATGGACTGAATTATTTCAGTCACATTTTACATGGCAAAGAAATAATTAATATGTTTTCATTCTTTATTTTCATGAGTTTATTTTTTAAAAAAGGTAATTTTGGGCTATCTCAGCCCATTCTACATGGACTGAATATTTTCATTCACATTCGACATGGCAAACATAGAATTAACATGTTTGTATTCTTTATTTTCATGAGTAAATTAAAAAAAAAAAAAGTTATTTTGGGCTCTATTTTACATGGACTGAATTATTTCCGTCCATTTTACATGGCAAAGAAAGAATTAATATGGTTACATTCTTTATTTTCATGAGTACATTTTTTTTAAAAGGTAATTTTGGGCTATTTCAATCCATTCTACATGGCAAAGAAAGAATTAAAATGTTTGCATTCTTTATTTTCATGAGTAAATTAAAAACAAAAAGGGAATTTGGGGCTGTTTCAGTCTATTTTACATGGACTGAATTATTTCAGTCACATTCTACATGGCAAAGAAGGAATTAACATATTTTCATTTTTTATTTTAATGAGTTAATTAAAAATTAAAAGGTAAGTTTTGGCTATTTCAGTCCATTCTGCATGTTATTTCAGTCACATTCTACATGGCAAAGAAAGAATTAATATGGTTGCATTCTTTATTTTCATGAGTAAATTTTTAAAGAAAGGCAATTTTGGGCCACCCACAGGAAGTCCTGCAGGATTTCATGGTCTGGATTCACAGGTTCGGTGTTATTCCAACTGGAAAAGCAAAAAGTGGGTTTTTAATTTATTTTCCTCACAGCATTTGAGGCACAGGAGTGATTAAGGTGCTCATTAATTGCAGTTATTAATGACAATAATCATTAATTAAACGAGGTGGTTCCATCCAGCAGGACGCAGTCACCAATCCATGGAATTGGCCTCCAAAAAAAAAATAAAATATTTTGGATTTCCCAACCCATCCGTGGACTAAAAACATTAACTAAAACTACTCCTTCCCTGCCAGGCAAGTTTCTGTCTCCCCATCCCCACCTCTTTCTCAGCTTTTATTTATTTTTTTCCACCTTATTAATGAGCTGTGAAAGCTGACATTTCCAATAAGGAACAATTAAATCTGCGACTAAATGAAATGAAGTTCGTTCATTAACAAAATAATAACTAACAAGCACAAGGAGGAGGGGGAAAAGTGATTACAAGTCAGGGGGAAGGGAAAAAAAAAAAAAGGAAAAAGAGTAAATTAAGTCTGACTCCATTAATGTTCTTTAAATAATTCTGCTGCTCCAAAAATTAAATGGGAAACGTCTTATTAACGTCAAGGGGGAAATTCAGCATGACAAGTGTTAAAGGCAGAGATCCTGCTGAGGTGTTGGGTGGGGAAGGGATTTAAATCGTTAATTTTCACCCTCCCGTCCTTGCAGAGTGTTGGAGCAGGTCTGGAGCACAGAATGGTGGAATTGTGGAATGGTTTGGGCTGGAAGGGAACCCAGATCCCATCAGATCCCACTGTCCCAGGCTGCTCCAACTGGCCTTGGGCACTGCCAGGAGTGGGGAATTCTCTGGGCAGAGACCTGATAAATGAATTTCACCTGAAAATGCTGCTGAGATCAGCACTGAGGGTGCAGCCCTGGTTCTGTGCCTGAGGTGTTTTGGTTTCCTGAAATTCCTTTCCCAGGGAATTTCCTGTAAACAGGAGAAATGTTTTTGGAACTGGAACTTTGTTCTTCATTCCTTTCCCCAGGAGGGACTTCTCCTTGCTGTCCCTCTGCTCTGCCCAATGGGAGTGAAGAGGTTTGTCTTTGTGTCACCAATCCAATTGGTCTGTGTGAAATAGTAGAAAAGGGAGACACATCCCAGAAATAAAGGAGTCATTTTCAGCCTTCTGAATCTCAGAGTCTGTGTCCTTGTGGTGTAAAACAGTGTCACTGAGGGTCCTCCCAGCCCAAAAAAACCTTTCCATGGGGCTCCAGGGCTGTTGGATCCAGGGAACAGGAACAATGTGGGATGTGGATGGAATTACCCAAGTGACAGTGAGGGAGGAATCCCCCGGGTCCTGCTCCAGTTCAGGATGGGCAGAGCAGGGACAAAAGCAAGAATTCCCCCTGGAGGATTGGATTGGATTCAGGGAATCCTGTGTTGAATCCTCCAGACAATCCATGTTCTCCCATTGTTCCATTACTCTGCAGGGACAGAATTCCCTTCAAGCCTCAGAGGATCAAGGCTGAAATTTCTCTGCCTCAGTTTCCCTGCTCTGGGGCTTTCCAAGGGTGCAGAATTTCCTCCCTGTTGGAGCCCTGAGCACTGAGAATTCCAGCCCTGGGCACTGAGGATTTCAGACTCTCTGTGCTGACAGGCTCTGACCCCCAAGCAAACCCTGCATTGACCTGAGGCCGTGGAAAAGGCTCCCAAAATTGAGTGACAGCCCTGGGATTGTGGGTGTGGGGTTGGGATAGAAGTGTGTGATAGCACAGGGTGCAAAACTCAGAGTTTAAGGGTTTAGAACACAGTAATTTATATAAAGCAAGATGGAGGATTTAGGGCGTAGGCTGAGTCCTTTTTCACCTTCTTCTTCATGGGTTTGGGTGGTTTCTTGTAATTGGGAAGAAAAATCCACATTGTGGACATGGGTGGTTGGTTATTGGGTTAAAAGTAAAAATAATTTAGGTGTCATCTCTTAATTGGACAGTTTGTGTTTACAAGACTCTGGAAAGAGTTAGAGACAGAGCCATTTTCTACCTTGTTAGTTAGAACTCACAACTTGTGAGACTGCGACATAGATAAGAGTTAATAAATATCTGAGTCCAAACACAAAAACTGCATCTCCTGAGCAATTAATCCCAGCTCTGACACCTCCCCTCCCTGAGACCCTCCAGCCCCAGCAGAGCATTTCTGAGAGCTGCTAAATCCACACCCAGTTCCAGGGTATTCCCTGGCAATTCCAGACCCTCATCCTCTGCTGGGTTTTCCAGGCTTGTAGGAGCATCCATGGATGGCAGGGAGAAGGAACTCTGCAGAGCTGAGATATTCTAGAAACACGTGGGTTTATTGCAAGGGTGGTGGGTAAAAAGGGCTTTGCCTTCAGCCACCAGCCTGGGCTGGAGGGAACCCCAAAGAGAGAGGGGGAGAGAGAGAGAGGGGGTGAGGTGAGGGAGGTAAAAGAGCTCAGAGGGGTAAGAGGGGTAAGAAGAGTGCAGAGGTCAGAGCGGTAAGAGAGGTAAAAGAGTGAGGACCTTGTTCCAATCCATTCTATCTCCTTTTGTGTTGAATATTCTAATTTACAGTAACCAACATGAGATACAAACCCTACAGACTTTGCCTGCAGCCCATGAGAACTGCTCTATCACCACATCATCCTGTATTCTAAACTCTAAAGAGACTTTTCTTATCCACCTTTTCCCTGATGCCTTGGCAGGGTGGAGAGGGGCTGCACCCTTGGGTCCTTTTGTTTTCTGTCCTTCCACCCATCTCCAGCTCATCCCCGTCCTCCTGCCTGCCATGATCACATCTCAAAGCTGCCCTTCATTTCTATTTCACTCTCAGGTTTTACATCTCCAGTATTTCTTGCCAGGCAATCATATCCACAATCCTTGCCTGTCCCATCTTTCCCAACACAGGCTGAGCCCCCTAAACCCAAATCTCAAACCCAAACCAGGAGTGCAAACACTGGAGGAACAAATGGAAAGAACCCAGCACTGCTGGAATTTCAGGAAATGCTGATTTGCTGTGGCCACTGCCAGCTCCAGGCTTGCCTGGCTGCTTTAATGCACTTTGATTTAAAATCTCTGAAGGCTCAAGTTAATATTTTGCAATCAATTATTCTTAGGGGGATTTGTGGAATTTGCCATTCTTCCCTAAGAATTTCAGTTCTACTTGAATTAATCTAAAAAATCCCCATCCTTTTCTCAATCATTCCCCACAACCCTGTGTGTTTTCTTCCCCTCAGACTGAGGAGTATTTGAAAAGGAGAATTAGAAAGAGATTCAGATCCAGGTTAGAAAAAAAAAAAAATCCAAAACATTGATTTCCTCAGTTATACTTAAGGCCCTTTCCTTTTGTAAAATAAATAACCTGAATAAACACGTCAGGGAAGATTAAAACCTCATTAAAAAGTGTAAACAGAGTACAAAGAAGATAAAAAAAAAAAAAGAAGAAGAAGCTTGGCTGAATTGAATAATGGCAATAATAAAATCACTACCCAATATTGCCAGTTACAAGCCCTGCTAAGGGGGAAGATGGGAAGCAGAGCTGCTGTTATCTCACACTCAGGATGGAGATTTCTCCTCAATAATTAGATAACATTTTAATGAATAAATTAATTCCATTACCCAGGAAATGGGGATCATTGATAAAGCCGATTCCACGCCAGTTCCCAAATCTAATCAGGGACATTCTGCTCTGGAGGATGGTGGGACCTGCAATTTTTCCTCCCTGCCCACCTAAAGGAGGCACAAATGCTGAGGCCACCACTCCATCCCTGCCTGCACAAGAGCTGTAAAATCAGAATATTAATGCAAATTATGGCTTTCAGGCTGGCAATTATGCATTTTTATTTCACTGAGGTGAGCAGGATTGTTGCATATATCAAATGCTAAAGAAAACAACTTTATCTTCTTTTTAGGTGACGTCCTTTTAAAGACAAATTGACAGGAAAGGTGAAATATTGCCTGGCGGAGGGGAGAACTTGAGCAGCCTTTGAGAGCAGGATGAAGTTGTGTTCAGGCAGTGCCAGCGCTCAAAATTTTTAATTTAAAGGGTAAGGAAAGAGAAAAGAAGTAAAGGGAAGAATTTAGTGAAGAAAAGGGCAAAAAAATGAGTGCACAAAAGGAATGCTTCCATAGGAAATGACAGGAGCAAGAGCAGAAATTGTATTTTTGAATTGAAGTTAAAATGTAATGCAGGAGGAGGACGGGGATGTGACTGGGCACAGGCACCTGGTGATTATCACCTCTGCTGCTCCTGGCAGGGCTCAGCATGGGAAATGCTCTAATTGTCTGCCTGGCCTTTCACCGGGATCACACAGAGGAATTTCAATAACAAGAGATTTATCCAGGCTCTGGAGACTCCCAGGGCAGGGATGGATGTGGGCTGAGGGAGGTGGGGGTGGACCTGATATTTTTGGGTCTCTTCCCAAAGAATTTTCTGTCAACAGGAGAAATGTTTTTGGAACTGGAACTTTGTTCTTCATTCCTTTCCCCAGGAGGGACTTCTCCTTGCTGTCCCTCTGCTCTGCCCAATGGGAGTGAAGAGGTTTGTCTTTGTGTCACCAATCCAATTGGTCTGTGTGAAATAGTAGAAAAGGGAGACACATCCCAGAAATAAAGGAGTCATTTTCAGCCTCCTGAATTCAGAGTCTGTGTCATTGTGGTGTGAAACAGCATCACACATCTGCTGACTTTTTCCCAAGGAAAAATTTCTCCAGAAAGCTTCTCCTCAAAACACTCTTGGCAAACAACTCTCCTTTCCCAGAACAATCTTTCTCCAGGGGGTGTTTTGCTGTTTCTCTGGTTTAACCAATGGCATTAGAGAGGTGTCGTTCCTATTCCCCAACCATGGTCAGTCTGGATGGGAACACCTGATAAAAGGTGGTGAGAATTAGACAATAAAGCCTTTTTTCTGTGCTCTTTGCCTTCTGAAATATTTGGAGTCTTTCATCTTTCTTTCATGTCCTGCAACAGCTGGGGATGTTTATCCTGGAGAAAAGGAGACTCAGGGGTGACCTGATCACTCCCCACAACCCCCTGAAAGGTGCCTGTGCTCAGGGGGGTTGGTCTCTTTCTCCAGGCAGCGCTGACAGAACCAGAGGACACAGCCTTGAGCTGTTTAGGATGGACATTGAGTGCTGTGTCCAGCTCTGGGTGTCCAGTTCAGGATGGACATTGAGTGCTGTGTCCAGTTCAGGATGGACATTGAGTGCTGTGTCCAGTTCAGGATGGACATTGAGTGCTGTGTCCAGCTCTGGCCCCTCAGTTCAGGAAGGACATTCAGAGCCTTGAGCACGTCCAGAGGAGGCCCCGAGGCTGGAGAGGGGCTGGGAACACAAACTCCATTTATTCCTTTCCCTGCCCTGGAGGAAGGTTCCCAGGATAAATAAACCCCATTTTTTCCCTTCCCTGCCCTGGGGGAAGGTTCCCTGGAAAAAAAACCCAAAACATTTATTCCTTTCCCTGCCCTGGGAGAAGGTTCCCTGGAAAAAAAAACAACAAACAAACAACTTTTATTCCTATCCCTGCCCTGGGGACCCCATTTTTTTCCTTTCCCTGCCCTGAGGGAAGGTTACCTGGATACATAAACCCCATTTTTTCCTCTCCCTGCCCTGTTCATGGTGGAAATGCTGTTGTTACACAGTGCCCTGCAGCCATGAGAAACTCCCCAGGGAGGGAAAGGCACCTGTAATGATTTGTTTTTCATAATGACAGCAATAACTTCACCTTCATCTGCTTAAGAGCATTCATTTCCTGCCAGGAAATCACTGTGTTTAAGTTTATTCCAGGAGCTTATGGAGATTGTAGTGACTCAGATATGATTAGGGAGATGTGTCACAGGTGATCCTGGGGGTGGATCAGTTTGGATTGGAGTGGTTTGGATTGGAATGGTTTGTGATCCTGGATGGATCAGTTTGGATTGGAATGGTTTGGATTGGAATGGTTTGTGATCCTGGGATGGATCCATTTGGATTGGAATGGTTTGGATTGGAATGATTTGTGATCTTGGGATGGATCAGTTTAGATTGGAATGGTTTGTGATCTTGGGATGGATCAGTTTGGGCTGGAATGGTTTGTGATCCCAAATGGATCAGTTTGGGTTGGAATGGTTTGGATTGGAATGGTTTGAATTGGAATGGTTTGTAATCCTGAGGATGGATCAGTTTAGATTGGGATGGTTTGTGATCCTGGATGGATCCATTTGGATTGGAATGGTTTGTGATCCTGGATGGATCCATTTGGATTGGAATGGTTTGTGATCCTGGATGGATCCATTTGGATTGGAATAGTTTGAATTGGAATGGATTGTGATCCTGGATGGATCATTTTCCATTGGAATGGCTTGTGACCCAGGGATGAATCCATTTGGATTGGAATGTTTTGTGATCCTGGATGGATCCATTTGGATTGGAATGGTTTGTGATCCTGGGATGGGTCAGTTTGGATTGGAATGGTTTGTGATCCTGGGATGGGTCAGTTTGGATTGGAATAGTTTGTGATCCTGGATGGATCCATTTGGATTGGAATAGTTTGAATTGGAATGGATTGTGATCCTGGATGGATCATTTTCCATTGGAATGGCTTGTGACCCAGGGATGAATCCATTTGGATTGGAATGTTTTGTGATCCTGGGATAGATCCTTTTGGATTGGAATGGTTTGTGATCCTGGGATGGGTCAGTTTGGATTGGAATGGTTTGTGATCCTGGAGATGGATCAATTTCCATTGAAATGGTTTGGATTGGATTAGTTTGTGATCCTGGATGGATCATTTTCTATTGGAATGGTTTGTGATCCTGGGGATGGATCAGTTTGGATTGGAATGGTTTGTGGTCCTGGGATGGATCATTTTCTATTGGAATGGTTTGTGGTCCTGGAATGGATGGTGAAATACTAAAAAAAGTAACAAAAACCCCTGTCCTCATATTTAGAAGGAGACACCAGGTCTCCTTAGCAAAAAAAGGGGAATGGACAGATCCCCACAAACTGTGTAATCCATGCTATCTAAGTTATGGTAATATTCAGTTTGTACTGGTGTGATTATAGGAGTAAAAAAACCTGCAAAATTAGCAATTCACTGCTCTGAGTATTTTTTCCCAGCTCCTTTTTGCAGTGAGGAGAGGAAAGGTGGGTTTGGAGCCAGACAAGACGTGGGAAGATGCTTCTTGGGAAGGTGAGACTCTCCTTGCAGACGAAAACAAATGAGTTTTCTCCTTCCAGAGTCTCGAAATTATGTTGCCTTTTTTCAAAATAACTGTGACTGCACTACCCAGGGAGAAATGCCTGGTTTGGCTTGAATTAAGAGAGCTCACTGTGTTTTATGAAGGTATCAGAGTTGCAGTTACAGGATTTATTTGTTCACAGTTCAAACCATTTTGATATCTTGGTGATATTTGAGATTTTGGTGAACAAACAGCCAGAGAAGGGCCCTGTCAGAGTCCAGGGCATCCCTCTGGGCACCCTGGAAGGTCACAGAGCTCAGCAGAGGGGCCTGGGACCCGAGAAAGAGGGTCTGGGGTCTGTGCAGGGGGGTTTGCCTGGCACAGAGCCCAGGAGGACACAGGCTTGGATTTCAGTCCATGGGAAAAACTTCCAACACAGAGAGGAATTACAAGTCACAAATGTGTGACAGACAGTGGTGGAGTTTATCACTGGGTAGAAGATTTTGTAGTTTTGGGATTTTTAGAATGTAGGTGCAGGGGGACAAGATGGAGGAATCAGGGTGGAACCCTGAGTTCTTCTCCTTCTCCCTTGGCCTCCATTGTCTGCAGTGACGTGGGCACAGGGGAGGTTGAGGGGATTGGGTCAAAGTAGAGATGACCCTTCTTGTGTAGCTGATAGGCATTGGTATGAAATGGTAAATAACAGACACGTAATTATCTGTATAAAGGCAGAGTGACCTCCCATCACAGGGCAGTCCCCTCGTGTCTGAGCTGCTGTGAACACCTTGGCCGGACACAGAGAATTGTAAGATAAGAATTAATAAACAACGTGAGAAACCAAGAAAACCAAGACCTTGAGACTCCCATTCATTCTGGTGCCACGTCAGATTTAAAGCCTTCAGAGGTCAGAGAGAGCAGAGGCAGAAAAAGACCCACCAGAACCACCAGCCTTGGACTCTCAGGCAAAAGAAACCTAAACCCGAGAGGGCCCCACCCTCAATTCCAGAGGGGTGGGACTGGGGCAGTCCAGACCTGACCTTCTGCCTGGAAGGTTCTGAATTTCCAGGGATGTTGGCAAGATTTGCCTTCCAGCCTTTGTCTGGACTGGTAACAGCTAGAGTTCAGTGCTAGCATTTATTTCTCTTTTACTTCAGCTCAAAAATTTGATTTTCTCACTGCCAGGCTGGAAATTGGGGCTCCAACTGAGTGAGTCTCACTGTGAGTGCCCCTGATTTCTGCTTGGCTTTGCCTCAGAATTCACCAACACCAAGTGCAGTCCCTAATTTTATCCCATTGTGTGCTATACAAGAGAAGAAGAAAAAAAGCTAAATCTTAAAAAAAAAAAAATAATCTTTGTAATGTTCTCTTAATATTGGAAGTTGTTGGCTTTTAAATTGCTCCCTTTTCATCAGATGCTGAGGGCTCTGTTCAAAGGAGCAGCCCTGCAATAATCTGAGTTTTTACACAACTCCCATGGTGAAGCTCCAACCTGAGCTGGAGAATCCTTTTGGAAATTGAAACTGGTGTGGTGAAAATGGATTTTTTTTTTTTTTTTTTGGAGTTTCCAGCCCTGTAACGTGGCTGGGGTGAGTCATTTGTGGCCACTGAAAGCCCAATTGCTGCCTCAGAAAACAGCCAAATTAAATAGAGTGTTTGCCTTGGTACTTAAGTCATTTATTCCCTAATTAACTGTCCCAAAACGGCCTTTTCCCAGTGATGTATAAATTTACCCAAGGAGTTCAGCTATCTGAATTAATGTTGTTGATTAAGTTTGACAAGACTCGTGCAGGAGAGACTGAAAACGTGGCCCAGAAAGGTGGGAAAACACTGGAAAAAAACAGAATACAAGGGAAAGTTCTGGCTCTTTGGACTGAAAAATATTCACACATCATCTTTTTGTCGCTTTGCATTCTGCTAATTAAAACAATGCAATGCTGCAATAATTATTTGAAAGCCTGGTTAATTCTAACAGTGCCCATAAACCCAAGGTCAATTAAAACCACAGAATGGGGAGCCTGGAGTTACTTTTTGCCTCTTTCTGGTTTTTAGGAGTGGAGAAATCATGGTGAAGATTCGATATAAATTCAGTTTGGGGAGAGATTTTAAGGAGAAACTGCTGCTCAGAGTAGGGACAGCTCTGTGAACACAGGCTGACACCAGAGTGTAGTTACCCAGATTTTGGGTTTGGTGTTGTTGGTGTTAATTTTGACAGATGTAGAGGACAAAGCCTTTCCCCAGGCACCTCTCTGAAAGCTGGAGAGCTCAGGTTTGATGTTTGTATTAATTTCTGTATATTAACATCAGACTCTGGCAAGCACAAATATTTCTTCCATAAAAAATTCAGCATTCCCTGTTAAATATTTCACAGCAACCCTAAACTTTTATCAGTCACTTTAATTGACAGGCTCCTTTAGGTCTGTTTTGTTCTGAATAATTAAATCTTTCCTGTCTTCATCAAAAACCCCCGAACCTGTGAATATTCTGTGTCTGTCCCTTGGCAGCTGCGGGTTCTGAGCTTCTTGTTTGTCTCATGGCCTCGAGAAAAAATGTCACTGAGAACTTTCCTGAAGTTTTTATGGCTGGCAAGGACTTGGATCCCCCTGTGGGGCTGTTCCTGCAGGTATTTCCCACTCCAAACAGTTCCCTTGGTCCCAAGAAAAGAAAATAAGGTTTAAGTTAAAATCAGGAAAATCCAAATTAGGTTTTAGTGCCAATTCTCCAATCCACACTTGCTTTGGAATAATGATAATATTATAATTCTATTAATAATAATAATATTGGGAATAATATTTGGAATAATATTGGAAAAGGCTTCTGCTGCTACAATAAAAAGAGGAACCTTGGCTTTGGATGAATAGAAAACAGCAGCACAGACAGACACTGTAATGACAGATTTCTGGGGCAACAATAATTGAATTGCTTTGGTTATTCTTGTTTCACTACACAAACAATATTATCCAGCTTATTTTTAGATCAATTTGTTAGCTCAGGCCCTCTCAATGTACAGTTGTTTCCTGTAGAGTCAGATCCACTTAAGCAATATTTCTGTAAGATTTGAGTTTCCTTCTTCCCTTCCTTCCTGCTCCAGCTCTTGTGTGGGTTCTGTTCCTGTGGCCTCTGAGTGGAGCTTGGTGAAAACCCTGATTTGAGGAGAGCTTTGTCATTGAGTGAAGTGAAAAAAAATACAGAATTTAACACACCACGGTCATTAGAGCACCAGACTGTATTCCTGGAGAGAAAAGAGAAATCCTTCTCTATCGGGATATTGAGAGAGAAGTCTTAAAACATGATTTATTAATATTATCTTCTACAGTCTCATGGAGGAGTGAGAAGGTTTTCACCACACACACCAGGAATTGGTGGTCAGTGGCCACAAGGCCACAGGCTACAAAGTCTTTTGAAGGTTTATTGGCCAATAACCTACTGCCACAAAGAATGTTTCACACCAACCCCTAATTAAATTGTATTTATCTTGCCGCAATGCGGATTTTCTTAACCAATCATGTAAATGACACACAAACTTCCTTGCTACACCTTAAAACTTTTTACTATTTCTGTAACTACTTCTATATCCTTTAAAACCTTAAAACTTTCCACTACTGAGCTTAATATGTTTCTAAAACATATTAAGTATATGTTATAGTAGTCTAAACTACAAACTCACATTATTGCTTATGGTCTCTAAATTTGGAAGCCTTTTCCAAGGTCTCAGGTCTAACCCTGTATTCATTTCTGTGTTTGGGCCTGCAGGCACAAGGTTTTGAGAATTTTCTGTGCCTGGAATTCTCAAATTGCTGGTTCTGATGTCAGCGACCTTCTTTCCCCTCCTCAAAACCGAGTATTGTTACAATTCAGGATGGCTCATGTAACGACACGTAAAACTCTGATTTCTTCAGAGGGCTCATAGAAAAGTTTATTGACAGACAGATTCTTTTATCCAGTGTTTGGGTACAAGGAATAGGGTTGGTCCTTTAGGGCACCACCTCCTTGTGAACATCTCTACCAGTGAACAAGTTGGAGAAGCACCAGTGTCGCTGTAGGACACAAAATGAACAACACACACACAGTCAGGTCTTCAGGGCACAAAGAGGGAAGTTTATTTTTTTACTTCTATTTATATAGATTTTGGACAATGACCATGGATTGGAGGATGAGGTCGCTACCTCTTTAACCACGCTGGTCAAACTAAAAGTCCATCAATTGTCCCTCCCCAAGAGAGGAACGATAAACAAAGACATTTACAATAACATCACTTTGTTTACATGAAAACCTGTGAGAAACTCCACTACAAAAGTGAAAACATCAGAAGGCTGAAAAAAGATCAGGGCGACACACCAGGTGTAGGAGGAGGAAATCTACAGGGATTGTTTTGGGGTCCTCCTCATTATTTCCCTGGCCAGACTGAGAGAGTTTGCCCTTGGCTTTCCCACAGGCCTCAGGGCACTGCCTGGAGCATAAAAATCCATGTTCTGCCCACTGTCAGTTCCCACAACCAAGGACATGAACACAGGACCTGGGGAAGTTGGGAAATGAACACATCCCCCAGTGGATCTCCCTTATCTTGTCCTCCCTTATCAGCCCCATCACAGCTGTGCAGAGATGGCAGATAACGACGGCAGCCCCGACGACACCGCTCTGCCAAGGAGGAGAAGATCGCACATTTTATTTTGGAAAATAATTACGCAGCTAATTACAGCTCTTGACTCTCGTCCTTCCCCTGCCTGGTGTTCTTGGGGAGGCTGCTCTGCTCAGCTTGCACAAGACTGTGTCAGTGATTCTAAAGGTCAAAAGACTCTCGTTATGATTTGTAATTGCTGGTGATGGGGAATAAAATAAATACGGCATCATTTGGGGTCGTTTAACCCGTTGTTAACTGCGGTTACTGACTCTGCTCTGTTCTGTTACTGCTGTTACACTCTGAGCCCTCGATTAGGATGAGCTTATCAGACAGTTAGGATGAGTTTATCTGACAATTAGGATGTAATTTATGTTGGATGAAAGAGGAGGAATAACCCAAAAGTGGAGCTCTGGACTCTTGGCAGAAATTCCAGCCCTGAATTCCAGGTGGAGGGATGTGACCCAACAATGCAGAACAGCCTGATTTGGGAGCTTTGAACAAAAGTGAGCAACTCCGCTGAGGCCACAAGTGAATTTTACAGAAACACAGGATCACATGGGTTGGAAAAGACCTTTGAGATCATCGAGCCCAACCCCTGATTTCAGGGCAAAGCAGCTGCAGTGGAAATGCAAAAGTTCTGTGGCTGAAGGATCTGACTCTGTTTAGCCTTGAGATCTCGCCTGGCTCTCTAAGAATTCAGCCATTAAAGTAAATAAACCTGAATTCATGTTCTGTTCAGGTTTTTTTTGTCTCCTTTTTCTCCCTCTCCTCTCCAAACCCTGCCTGGCAGCTGTGGAGATGGACCCTCTCCTGCTTTCCTTGCACCAGGGCTTTTGGAGGACTCTGGAGCTGAGCACAATTCCCATCCTTTGTGGGCCATCTCATCCCATCCCATCCCATCCCATCCCATCCCATCCCATCCCATCCCATCCCATCCCATCCCATCCCATCCCATCCCATCCCATCCCATCCCATCCCATCCCATCCCTGTAGCCCTGGTTCTGTGCCTGAGGTGTTTCGGTTTTCTGAAATTCCTTTCCCAGGGAATTTTCTGTAAACAGGAGAAATGTTTTTGGAACTGGAACTTTGTTCTTCATTCCTTTCCCCAGGAGGGACTTCTCCTTGCTGTCCCTCTGCTCTGCCCAATGGGAGTGAAGAGGTTTGTCTTTGTGTCACCAATCCAATTGGTCTGTGTGAAATAGTAGAAAAGGGAGACACATCCCGGAAATAAAGGAGTCATTTTCAGCCTCCTGAATCTCAGTCTGTGTCCTTGTGGGGTAAAACAGCATCATCATCCCATCCCATCAATCCCATCCCATCCCATCCCAATCCCCGTGGCCTCAGATCTCAGCTCTGAGTCTTGTCTCAGTTCATTCCCATCTCCATCTCCTCTATATTTCATTTGACCACCCCAGACTGGGTTTAGTCCCAGCCTCACGTCATTGATCATTTCCTTGTCTTCTCCCCGAGTTTGATTTAATCCCTTTGGTTCCCTTTAAAAGCTGATTTCTCAGCTGCTCCTGCTTTGCTCCTCAGGGATCTTCAAGCCTTTGTGTTTCCTGTCTGCATCTTCCTCCTTGTGATATTTATTTTATACCGGAACATTGTTGTGATATTTATTTTATACCTCCTTCAGCTGGGACTTCAAGAAATTAATAAATTTTACAAGCGGCATCCAGGCCAGGACATTGGTGTGCACAGGGACATTTTTGTGCTGCTGCTGGTGGTTTTTTTTTTCCAGTTCTTTTTCTGGATACTTGAAAAGAAATTAATAAATTTTAAAAGAAATTAATAAATTTTACAAGCAGCATCCAGGCCAGCACATTTGTGTGCTGCTACTGTTGTTTTTTCCAGTTTTTTTTTCTGGATATTTGAAAAGAAATTAATGAATTTTACAAGCAGCATCCAGGCCAGGACATTTGTGTGCACAGGGACATTTGTCTGTTTTTTTCCGATTGTTTTTCTGGATATTTGAAAAGAAATTAATACATTTTTCAAGCAGCATCCAGGCCAGGACATTGGTGTGCACAGGGACATTTGTGTGCTGCTGCTGCTGTTATTTTTTCCAGCTCTTTTTCTGGATATTTGAAAATAAATTAATAAATTTTACAAGCAGCATCCAGGCCAGGACATTGGTGTGCACAGGGACATTTTTGTGCTGCTGCTGCTGTTATTTTTTTCCAGGTCTTTTTCTGGATATTTGAAAAGAAATTAATAAATTTTACAAACCGTGTCCAGGACAGGACATTTGTGTGCACAGGGACATTTGTGTGGTTTTTTCCAATTGTTTTTCTGGATATTTGAAAACAAATTAATAAATTTTACAAGCAGCATCCAGCCCAGGATATTTGTGTACAAAAGAACATTTGTATGCTGCTGCTGTCGTTTTTTCCAGTTCTTTTTCTGGATACTTGAAAAGAAATGAATAAATTTTAAAAGAAATGAATAAATTTTAAAGGAAATTAATAAATTTTACAAGGAGCATCCAGGCCAGGACATTTGTGTGCACAGGGACATTTGTGTGCTGCTGCTGCTGCTGCTGTTGGTTTTTCCAGCTGTTTTTCTGGATATTTGCCGTGCTAAAGGCTCCATGGGGTGTGAATTTAATGTCTGGAATCCAGGATTTGTGCCTGACCCCATCATTGAGTGACCACAGCAAAGTCAGGTCACTTTTATCTCTTATCTTTGTTTAACTTTGGGGTTTTAAGGCATTTTCTTTTTGCACACAGCTCATTGCAGTTGTACCTGGAATTTACATCACGCAGCAAAGTTATTTCCAACTTTCTGACAACACAAAATGTTGGAAAAAATTAAGTATTTTTCCACAAGATATTTTTCTCTGGGTGTATTTCTGCATCTGATGTTCTTTATTGCTTTATTGCCCGATATGACGAACCATCTTATTAATAATTGTCCCTTTTAATGACTTTATAGTCATTAGATTTGTAAAGTTTTGTTTTAATAATTTGATGGTTTCGCCCTCAGCTGGGCAAGGTTTTCCTTATTGTAAGAAAAATATTTAAAATAGTATTTTTAAAAAATATTCCAGGACAAGAAGCACCATATTGGAAAAAGAGTGAGAAATGGATCTCATGAAAATCCATGAGAAATTGATTTTTCTGTGCAATTTTTTTTGATCTGAAACAAATATTATTCTAATAATATGTACAATATTAAGATTATATTAATATAAAATTTATAAACAAACTGTCCTGTACCTCGCACCTACAGCCTGAAGGACACGACTGATGATTTCATAAATAAAATCCCTCTTTGTCCCACTCCTGACAGTGTCAAATCTATGAAGTTAAAGAAAAATAACCTGAGATTTTGGCAAACACAGAGCAATGAATGATCCCTCTCCTGAAACTTCTCTTTAAGAGCATTCAGACCCTTCTGGAGGTGAAGGAGCCACGGAGACAATTTTGGTTTTATTGCTGATGTTGGGAGTGAATCTCTCCTCCAGGAATTCCCCCAATCTCTTTTTAAAAACCTTCTATTTATTTTAAAATTGCTGCTCAGTGATTTCTCTGCACAGCTCGGATCTTTCCAAGGTTGCATTAAGAGTCATGGAAATTATCTCTTTTATGGTCTTTCGAGGTTTGTGATTCAAATCCTCCATTTTTTTGTGGTTTTTTTTTTAATTTTTTGCAGTTCTGAGGACTGAGTGTGGCCTCCTTTCCACCTCCTGTTCAAAGAACTCTGGAGCTTGGGCTTTAATAATAAATTAACTCACATGGTGATGTGCAGTTTTTTCTCTTCTTGAAAAACCACAAGAGATTCAGGAACACTAAAGAAGGAGAAGGGGGGCAAAAATTGTTATAAAATTGTTATAAAAACAGTCCTAAATAATCTTCCTGTAAATCACAGCAGCAGAAATGCCTTCCATGTTCTTTCTTAAAACTCTCCTGCCTGTGCCTGCTCCTCCTCGTGCCCTCTCTTGTGTGTCCATGGGAAATATTTGTATTTTAATGCAGGATTTCATTGGAGGAGAGGAAACCTGGGTGCCTTGGTGTGGGGAATTGAGGGTGGATTGTTTCAATCTTTTAAAAAGTGGAAGGTTTTTGAGGTGAGGGAGGGAACAGCCTCATTTCCTCTTCTCCATCCCTGTACAGTGACTCTTTTCCTATTTTCCTCTAAAAACCTCTTTTCCTCTTGCCTATCCCTCTAAACCACCTCATTTCATCTTTACACTTTTCCATCCCTCTAAAAATCCTCTTTTCCACTTGTCTATCCCTCTAAACAGCCTCATTTCATCTTTACACTTTTCCATCCCTCTAAAAATCCTCTTTTCCTCTTGTCTATCTCCCTAAACAGCCTCATTTCCTCTTCCCCATCCCTTTCCACTGCCTCTTTTCCTATTTTCCTTCCCTCTAAAAACCTCTTTTCCTCTTGTCTAAACAGCCCCATTTCCTCATGCCCCTCCAGACTCATTTCCTTTTCTCCATCCCTTCACACTTCCTCTTTTCCCATTTTCCATCCCTACAAAAAGCCTTTTTCCCTCTTCTCTGCCCCTCTAAGATCAGAAGTGTCGGGTCTGAGCTCCTCAAGGCAGCTGGAGACACACAGAGCCGTTGATCACACAAGGATTCCTTGGGATTTTCCCTGGAAAATCGAGGCCGCTGGACACACAGAGGTTTTCTGTGGTTATTTTGGACAGCCACACTGGGGATTTTTTGAAGTCTTTTCTCCAGTTTATCACACCCCAGGAGGAGGCAGAGCTGGAAAGATCAGTTGAGCCTTCCCAGTCAACTTTTCTTGAAGTGTGGAATCCTGGAACGGTTTGGGTTGGAAAGGACCTGAAATCCCACCCAGTCTCCCCCTTGCCATGGCAGGGACACCTCCCACTGTCCCAGGTGCTCCAGCCTGGCCTTGGGCACTGCCAGAGATCCAGGGGCAGCCACAGCAAATCTGGGAATTCCATCCCAGCCCCTCCCCACCCTCCCAGCCAGGAATTCCTTCCCAAAATCCCATTTAAACCTGCCCATGGAATCTTGGATGCATTTGGATTGGAAGGAGCTCAAAGCCCATCCGGTCCCACCATGGGCAGGGACACCTCCCATTCTCCAGGTTGTTCCACCTGGGCCTGGAACAGGGATCAGGGGCAGCCACAGCTTCCCTGGGAATTCCATCCCACCCCCTCAGCGCCCTCACAGCCAGGAATTCCTTCCCAAAATCCCATCCAACCCTTCCCTCTATCAGTTTGAAGCCATTCCCTGTGTCCTGTCCCTCCATCCCTTGTCCCCAGTCCCTCTCCAGCTCTCCTGGAGTGGTTTGGGCTGGAAGGGACATTAAAAGTCACGCAGTGTCCCCCCTGCCTGGGCGGGGACACCTCCCACTGTCCCAGGGGGCTCCAGGGACACTCCCAGGGGTCCAGGGGCAGCCACGGCTCCTCTGGGAATTCCATCCCAGTCACTTTCTCCAGGAATAACCAGTAGCCACAATCCGAACCCTCTGGAACGTGGCCAGGCTGGGGATGATCCCGGGATGCCAAACCAGTGAATGTTGATTTTCCACTTGTGTTGAACAAACACAAAATCTTCATTAATTCTCCGCTCCCATGATGGTAAAAATGAAACCAAACAGGTCATTCCTGACCCTCCTAAAAATAAAATAAACAAAATTTCCAGTGTGGCTCAGTCGCCCCCTTTTAACAGGGTAAAGTTGCTCTTAATTGCTCCACCCATTTCTTATGCATCCCAATTTTGTCCAGCTGGGGCTTTAATTTTTTATTTAATTTACAATCATCTGGTGCAAGTCTGCACAAACACCCCACCTAGGCTCTATTTAATATGCACCAGAATTATTGTATTTGATATATATCAATTTTAAATCTGTTTCCACACAACCTTGACTGCCTTTCTGGCTGTATATCACTTCATCAGGCCAGCTTAACTAGAGCTTCTTTTTCATTTTTTATTGCCCCCATAAAATCTAGGAATGGAACATTTCGATTTTTCTAGCAGTAATTTTTATTACTTTTTGCCTTCTTTTTTTTTTTTAAGTACTTGTCAGTGAGATGCAGTACTTTACACGGAGTATATTTTCCAGCTCTGCATTATATTTTTATTTCAATTTATTTTAGCCAGAACATCCAACATACATCTAAATAATACCTACGGTGGTTCAAATGAGTGGATTGTGAATGTGATTAGGGGGGATATAAAGTGAATTCACCCCCAGAATTGGTGGATTTTAGTTTCCTGCTCCAGTCCCAGTTACTTTCAAGTGAGTCCTGCAAGGATAACTCATGTTGCAGCTTTAATGTTGCCCATAAAACCCTATTGCAACGCAGGAGGGGAAAATGAATTTATGGCCATTTTTATGGCTTTACTCTAATTTTTAGGTTTTTTTCTAGATCTTTCCCCCGAGTGTGTTATTGCAGTGCATTTTATTCTGTCCCCCTGAGAACACAGAAATGGCCACATTAGCCCAGACCACTGGTCTGCCCAGCCAGAGGATCTTCCCAGGCAGGAATGGAAAGGCCTGAGATAAAACATGGACTTATTTCTCTATAAAAGGGTTTTTCACTGATATATAAAAATACTCTGCAAGTCCTATTCTGTATAAAACACAGCTGCATTCTCAGCACAACTCAGATAATTCCTGCATTTTGGTGTTTCTGTGACGTTCCTTGATTTGCTCTCATGATGTCAGGCCGTGTTTCCAACAAGAATCTTTTTGTAATTTGTGGAAATTCTGATTTTCCAGAAATGTGGGAGGGAGGAGCACAAATAGAAAAAAAATTTGCTCTTCAGTCAGTTGAAATTTTGTATGTTATGAGTAATGTTCATTTAAGAACATTTATGTGCTGTTTCCATTATTAACACAGAACACCAACCTCTGCTACATGAATTTAACGTTTCTCCAAGAAAATAAAGCAGGGCCAGGCGTGTCTGAGCACAGTTCCTCACCTCTGTAACTCGTTATCCTTATTCTCCTTAATTAATGTGAATAATACATTTTAAAATAATCCCTCTGCAGGGTGTGGGGAGCAGAGGAGCAGTTCCCTCATTAGGGATTGTGGATGACATTGGGGAAGGCTCTGGGCTGCACCAGCTCCCCTTGCTGAGGGCTGAATTAGCACAGATTTAATGCCAGTGATAATTTCACGCCGTGGGGAGAGCAGCAGTTTAATGCCTCTGGCAGCCAGACAGGGATTTCCTCCCTGTGCCAGCCTGGAATAAACCCCTGGAATCCTTTTCCCTCAGCTCCCCCACCCATCCAGGCTCTGCTTTAAGGAAAGGCCAAGACAAGCAGGAGGTGCTGAGCCCCCCTGGCTCAGACTGAGGAGCTGCAGTGGCACATTTTGTGCTTTAATTTATTCAAAAGGTGAATAAAAGCTGCCCTGGAGGGCAGAGTTGTGGACCTGAGATTTTCTGAGCTCTTCCCAAGGGAAACTTTTCAACAGGTTTTTTTTATCCCAAAACCAACTTGTGTGAACACTATTCCTTTCCCATGCCAACAGGAGTTGTTTGCTGTTTCTGTTCCTCAGCCCATGGGAGAGGTGTCAGTGCTCTGGACCAATAACGTGCCTTTAGCACAGCGTGTTATAAAAGGGCTGAATGGATTGTAAATAAACCTTCTGATTTCTGCTGCCCTGACTGGAGTCAAACACCTTTATTCCGTGTCCTGTTGTGACACCAAGTTTGGATTTCCATGACTTTGGAGCTGCAGGAGGCTCCAACACAGTGCAGGACATTTCTCCATTTATTTCTCTAACCACATTCTACAGCAAAAATAAAGGTGAAACGAGAGGAGCTTGGACCAGATGTGATTTTGGTGTTTTACTTTGAGGATATTGGGAGCACCCCATTAGAGCTGGACCCCAGCCTGGGACCTCCAATGTGGGTCTGAGAGATTTTATCCTGCTGGCACCTGCTAACATTTTCCCAAGGAAAAATTCCTCCAGAAAGCTTCTCCTCAAAACAATCCTGGCAAACAACTCTCCTTTCCCAGAACAATCTTTCTCCAGGTGGTGTTTTGCTGTTTCTCTGGTTTAACCAATGGCATTAGAGAGGTGTCGTTCCTATTCCCCAACCATGGTCAGTCTGGATGGGAACACCTTATAAAAGGTGCTGAGAATTAGACAATAAAGCCTTTTTTCTGTGCTCTTTGCCTTCTGAAATATTTGAAATATTTCTTTTGTGTCCTACGAAGACACAGCTCAGTGGCATTGGAGGGGAATCTCTGCTCAAGCCTAAATTTAGTTTTGGTCCCAACAAGTGCTGGACCAGATTTAAACCAGGGACTCAGTCCTGTGGTGGTCAGTGCTCTGGGTGTGGCTTTGTCCCAAACCACTGTTCCCACTGTTCTGCCAACATTCCCAACAATCCAGCAGTGCCTCCCCCTGCAAAGCTGAGCAGGGACACCTGGCCATGATTCCACCTGGATTTCCCTGAAATGAGGATGAATTGTTTGGTTGGGCCCAACAGGGCTCATCAGGAGCTTTGTGTTGTCCTGTCTGGAAAAATCCACTCTGTTGTCTAAATATTCATTCCAGGAAAGAAAACACTCTCAGCTGAAGAAATGTCAGAGTTTTTGATTTCTGTGCTTGAGAAGAATGTGATAAGGAAAGAAAGTCATTCTTTCCATGGAAGTTTGCAATTTTGTTAAAACATTTAAAGTCATTAATTTGTGAGTCATTCAGAGCTGCAAACAGGGTTTACCTGTGGTTGACAATACACACCTGAACTCTCAAAGCTCATGGGGACTGTTTGTCTTGGAAAGACAATTTTTTTGGTTATAATTTTTACTATGTACACATGTTTTTACAGGAAATTTTCTGTTTCTGCCAGTCCCAGCAGCACCCCCAGCCAGGCAGGATCTGTGACTTGGATTTTAGACTCCCCTGAGGAAGATTTTCTCATCAGGTCCAGTCTCAGCTGAGTTATTAAACTAATGAAAAGCCACCCCTAAATGTCACTCTCACACAATTGTCCAATATTTCCCCCCAAGAATTGTCACTGCTAATTGGATCCATTTCTTCTCTGACCTTAAATCCTCATCCTCACAGGAGCCTCCTGACAGCAGCTTCTCTGCTTTATGGGAATAGATTACGTTTTATCCAAAGAGTTTAATAGAGATTTAATCTCACCCCATCTTCTCCCGGCCTGAACAGGGAGTTTTTCCCTCCAAATTTAGCACTCAAATAACACCAAAACTCCACATTTGTTACGAGCTTTGGGGCAGCTGCTCCTTTAAGAGCAGTATGGAGGGTTTTTAGTCTCTTAAGAACTGTGCTTGTGTTTCTACAGAGTATTTTAGACCTTTAACATCTGAGATTTGATGTTGGGACTTTTCCATATTTTACTTAACCTTGTTCAAAGCTGCAGTCTTGACCTCAAATGTTAATTAATGTAGTTTCCCTGTGTTTCTAATAAGTTAGAACCTCATGATAATGCCAACCAAGCACGGAAGAAGGAGTGTAGGAATGGTTTGGGGTTATTGAAGTTAATTCTAGACCTGATTTTTGTTAATAAAGTGAATTTGCATCACCCAAATACAAAGTCCAGCAGGATTAAAACTTTCAAGGCACAATAAACACCTAAATCCATGAGATCAGAGCACCAAAATCCCAATTTTTGGAGAGTTCAGGTCCAGTTTGTTGGTGATAATCTGTGCAGTAACAGTTAAAATTCAGCAGATTTATTTAACTGACTCCAGCTCTTTTAATGGGAGTAAAAAGCAGGTGGAGGAAGGGGAGCTCTGCAAAACTCACAGGCGAGTTGTGAATGGATTCCTTCACAGAATGAGGATGTCTGCAGGCAGAATAAAGCCTGAACCCCCCAGGTTTTAATAAAATCCTGTCTTTTAATAAAGCATGGAAGAGTAAAGGCCTGTGGGGAGGTGCCTGGAGCTGCCACTCTTTGATTAAAACATCAGACCTCAGATGTTCCTCGGTTCTCATCCCTGACTATCAAAAGAGCCTGTTCACACAAGGATTTGTTTGTTTACAAGGATAATTCTTGTTAACTGACAGTTTAGGAAGAATTACAGAGGCCTCCAGCGTTGATAGGCCGGCATTAAGGAGAGTATTAAATGCTGGCCTTGGATTCAGCTAAAGGGCTCTGCTTCCCCTCCCTCCCACCCAGCAGTCTGGAGGAGGGATGGAAATTAAATAATCCACAGCTGATAATCATTGTACAATCATAGATGAGCGATGGAAATCGAATTTCCACTGACAAGGAGTGGTTGAGGGGATGGCTGCAGAACTCCCAGGGAGATTTGCTGGGGATGTTCTCAGCTCAGCAGCGCTGCCACGGATCTCTGGACTTTATATTCAGCACCCAAAATCATTTACAGAAGCTCTTCCATTCACCTAAAGAAAAAAAATAAAGTGGAATGTAGCCCTGGTTTCGTGCCTGAGGTGTTTTGGTTTTCTGAAATTCTTTTCCCAGGGAATTTTCTGTAAACAGGAGAAATGTTTTTGCAACTGGAACTTTGTTCTTCATTCCTTTCCCCAGGAGGGACTTCTCCTTGCTGTCCCTCTGCTCTGCCCAATGGGAGTGAAGAGGTTTGTCTTTGTGTCACCAATCCAATTGGTCTGTGTGAAATAGTAGAAAAGGGAGACACAGCCCAGAAATAAAGGAGTCATTTTCAGCCTCCTGAATCTCAGAGTCTGTGTTGCTGTGGTGTGAAACAGCGTCAGTGGAATAAGGGACATGTTCAGCTGGAAGGATTTTTAATGCCCCTGGATCCCTGGAAGTGCCCAAGGCCAGGCTGGAGCACCCTGGGACAGTGGGAGGTGTCCCATAATTTACATAAATTATGAATATATAAAATTATATATAATGTATTAGGATATATAAACATATATTTATATTTATATCTATCTCTATGTATGTATGATTATAAAAATAAATCCAATATATTAATAAATATATTTCAATATTTAAATTTTAATATAAATATATCAATAGATAATTATATATATTTATATATTACATAAATTTATCAATATAATATATAATATCTTTATCAATATGAAGAACCTGAAACACTTCCAGAGGATTTTGATGTGAGTTCTGAACAATTTTTTTTTATTTGGTTTAGTTTGGTTTGGTTTTTTGGGGGGGGTTGTTTTTTGTTCATTTGGGGGGGTTTTTTGGTTTTTTTTTTCCCCAGCACCATTTTCAACTCCCAGCACTTTATCCTTTGATGAGGACGAGAATCCCTTTAGACAGGGCTGGGAATGGGACTCTCATCTGAGCCTCCTCCCCAGGACGAGGCCGTGGATCCTGCTGGATCCTCCTGCTGGAAAAGCTCACTCTGGACACTCGGGCAGTGACAGAACAAGAGAAGGAAAATTCCCCAGGGCAGCCCGAGACATCCATGGCACAGGGGAGATGCTGCAGGAACGGGCTGCACTGGGGGGTCTTATTTGGATTTATTTGAGCTATAAACGACAGCAAAGTGCGCCTAAAAGCAATTTCTTATATCGTCTATAAGTCTGAGGTTTTTTACAAAAAAAAACCCAAACAAACAAAAGAACAAACAAAAAAACAAAACCAAAACAAAAAAAACCAAATAACAACAAAACACAAAAAAAAAAAAAAAAAAAAAAAAAAAAAAAAAAAAAAAAAAAAAAAAAAAAACCAGAAAGGGGGAAAACGTTTGCTGAAGGTTGAGAGGAAATTTTCACAATTTCCATTGAAAATGGGTAAGAGGCATTAATAGGCTGCGGCTGCACTTGGGGAGTTCTTAGCTGGATTTATTTTCATTATAAAGGACAGCAAAGTGCCCCTTAAAGTAATATCTTATATCATCTGTAAGTTTGAGGTTTTTTACAAAAAAACCAAACAAACAAAAAAAAGAAAAAAAAAATAAACAAGAAAGTGGGGAAATGTTTGCTGAAGGTTGAGAGGAAAATTAGGAAATTTTCACAATTTTCATTGAAAATGAGTAAGAGCTGTTAAAAGGCTGCACTTGGGTTAAAGCATTTTCTTCATTAAGTTTGAGGTTTTTACAAAAAAACAAAACAGAAAGGGGGGAAATGTTTGCTGAAAGTTGAGAGGAAATTTTCACAATTTGTGTTAAAAATTAGTAAGAGGGATTAATAGGCTGCACTTGGAGAGTTCTTACTCAGCTTTATTTTCAGTATAAAGGACAGCAGAGTGCCCCTCAAAGCAATTTCTTCTGTAAGTTTGAGGTTTTTTACAAGAAAACAGAGTGAGGAAAATGTTTGCTGAAGGTTGAGAGGAAATTTTCACAATTTTCACTAAAAATGAGTAAAAGGCATTAATAGGCTGCACTTGGGGGGTTCTTACTTGGATTTATTTTAAGTATAAATGACAGCAAAGTGCCCCTAAAAGCAATTTCTTCACTAAGTTTGGGTTTAGCCTAAAAAAAAAAACCCACAAACAAACAAACAAACAAAAACAAAACATAAAAACCAAAACCAAAACAAACCAAAAAAATCAAAACAAAACAAAAACAAAAACAAAAACAAAAACAAAAAAAAAAAAAAAAAAAAATTAAAAAAAAAAAAAAAAGGAAAAGTTTGCTAAGGATTAAGAGGAAATTTTCACAATTTGTGTTAAAAAATGAGTAAGAGACGTTTGCAGGTCAAGAAGTGCATTTGGAAATATCAGATTTTGCTCTGTGCTCCCCTTGTCTGCCCTGGGCAGTCACAAATCCCAATGTTTTCACTTCAGACAGGCCCTGCCTGTGCAGTTTTTGCTATTTGAGGAACATCTTCAGGAAATTCCAGATTTTAATTTCATTTCCATGCAGTGAAAAGCCTCCCTCTACTCAGCCCGTCCAAAATCTTGATTTTTTTCAAGACAAACCATTTACAACAGATTTTTTTTCCTATTTCTCTAATTTTATTTCCTATTTCAATAATTTCTTTTCCTATCTCTATTTATTTTATTCCCATTTCTTTTAATTTTTTCCTATTTAAATGTCTCTCCTCATTTCCACTGCAGCCAAGCCCCAGCTGGGATTAGCAGGCTCTGGAATAATTCTGGGGTGGATTCTGATGTTGAATCCTGTCTTTTAAGAGCTATTAAGATGTTAAAAAATTAATAATTGTCTGTCTCCCCACTGGCATCCCTTGAACTTTGTCTCCTGCCTGTCAGTCTTGGCTGGGCTGTCTGTCAAAGGGATGGAAGCTGGTAATTAATCAGCCAAGGCCATTTGATCTGGGATTTTGCCTGGATTTTATGGAAAAAAAATCCCCTCTGAATATTCTAATTCCTTTAAAAATGATCCCTGATATTCTCTGGCTGAGCAAAGCAGAGCAGAGCAGATAATGGTTAAAAAGTTGTTCGTCAGATAAGAAAAATTTTGGATTTTTAGAGGACAGAATCCAGGGAGTGCGGGCTAAAAACTCATGGATGCAGTTTGACAGCAGAAATCAAAACCAATCTGGTTTTCTGGTTTTTCCCTATATTTAAAGAGTTGGGGTGGTTTTTTTTGGTTTGTTTTTTTATTGTTTGTTTGTTTTTTGTTTGTTTTTGGTTTTGGTTTTGGGGTTTGTTTTGTTTTGTTTTTGGTTTTTTGTTTGTTTGTTTGTTTGTGTTTTTTGTTTGTTTTTTGGTTTTTTGAGGGTTTTTTTGTGGTGTTGTTTTTTTTGGTTTTTTGTTTTGTTTTGGTTTTTTTGTTTTGTTTTGGGTTTTGTGGGTTTTTTTTGGTTTTTGGGGGTTATTTTTGCTTTTGGGTTTTTTATTTTTTGGGGGTTTTTTGGGGGTTTTTTTGGGGTTTTTTTGGGTTTTTTTGGGGGGGGGGTTGGGTTTTTTTGGGGGGTTTTTTTGGGTTTGTTTTTTTTTTTTTAATAATTATATTTTAATTTAAAGAACTGTTACTTGTGAAAAGGTCTCCATTGCACGGCCAGAGAAACTCCTTGCCTCCCTCAATTCAGGCATTGAATTTGGAATTGAAATTTGGAATTTCCCTGTTTTCACTGCCCTGAAATGCACTTTTTGTGTGTGGCCTCTGTGACCCCTCAGGGCAGCTCTGCCTTGAGCAGGGTCAGGCTTTAACTGGGATTTTGTGAAATCCTGAGGTTTTAACACTGAGGAACACTTGGGATTTGCTGCCTGGAGTTCACCCTGGTCAGTCTGGCTGATTTGGGCACAATCACACACCAAAATCACCCATTTTGGTCCTTTCCCAGCATTTTGGGGTCAGTTTATCCACAACTTCCCCCATGCTCCCCAAAGGTGAGGCTGGAAGGGTAGATCCCCTCCCTGAATGATTTAAATCACCCAGGACTCATCTCTCCGTGTGTGCTTTAACTTCCAGCTTTGCTTAAATTACGCGGAGTCCTTCAAAAAGGGGGGAATAAAAAAAAATCAATTTGGCTTTGGCAGCTGCCTCCACCAGGGCTGCCAATCACCAGAGGATCTTGGCTATTTTTAAGTCTCCTGAAATCAGTCTGCATTAAGGCAATGGCTGGGCTTGGATTTGAGCCCAGGGCTCTATCAATATAAAATGATTTGTTGTAAGTTTAAAGATGCTTCATCCCCATTCTCTCTCTCTCTCTCTCTCTTTTCATTTGCATTTTAAGCTTTCATCAAAACGTGGATTGACAATCCTAACGGAGCCTTTTTTTTGTCCTCCATCCTGCTTTTTTCCCCAAGAACACCTGAGACTGAGTGCTCTTAGCCTCACCTGAGGGGGCTTTTCCTGCTGTTCAAAGAACAAGACTCAGTTTGGGCTTTTCCTTGTGCTCAGACTGAGCTTTCCCTTGTGCCATTGGAATGTTTTCCAGTGAAGTTCTGAGGGACAGGAGATGTGGGATTGAGGGAGTGGTTGGAAGCCAAAGGGAGATGATTCTTTGTCACCCTGATCTTGTCCAGCCTTCTGATGTTTGCATTGTGAAAATCTGGAGTTTGTCACAGATTTACTTTCATGTAAACAAAAATGATGTTTTGGAAACTGTTCTTCTTCTTTTTGTGTTATTCTCTGAAAGAGGGACAATTGATGGACTTCTAGTTTGACCAGAGAGGTGTCAACCTCATTGTCCAATCCCTGGTCATTGTCCAAAATCTATATAAATCAAGGTAGAAATAACAAACCTCTCTTTTTTTTGCCCTGAGGGCTGACTGTGTGTGTGTCCTTCATTTCATGTCCTCCAGTGACAATCCTTCATCCAGCAGTTGGTGGAAATGATTGTTAAATGAGACATTTTATTTTCCCAGATTAAAGATGTTTGATGATCTTCACCAGGTGTATCAGACCAACCCTCCCTGGTCCTTTTCACCAGGGATGAAGGGACAGGACAAGGGGGAATGGCCTAAAGATGAAAGAGGGCAGGTTTGGATGGGATTTTTGGACGGAATTCCTTCCTGGGAGGGTGGGGAGGGGCTGGGATGGAATTCCCAGATTTGCTGTGGCTGCCCCTGGATCCCTGGCAGTGCCCAAGGCCAGGCTGGAGCACCTGGGACAGTGGGAGGTGTCCCTGCCATGGTGGGACTGGGGGAACGTTGGGGTCCCTTCCAACCCAAACCATGCCATGGTTCCATCTGCTGGTTTGGATGGGATTTTGGGAAAGAATGGATTTTGGGAAAGAATGGAAGGAATTTTGGGAAAGAACTGTGGCTGCCCCTGGATCCCTGTTCCGGGCACAGGTGGAGCCACCTGGGACAGTGGGAGGTGTCCCTGCCATGGCAGGGGTGACCCTGGGTGGGATTTCAGGTCCTTTCCAACCCAAACCATTCCAGGATTCCATTGCCAGAGCAGCCCTAGATGGGCTCAGGACACTCCCCTGCAGTTGGGGTGACATTTACAGTCCATTGCTCCCCACAGTTTGTTCGGAGTCGTGCTCACAAGGAGAACAGTTGGGATGTTTTTTCCAACAATCCAATTTCTCATCCCTAATTTCACCATTCACTCCTGTCCTTCCAAACTTTCACGGGATCCTCGTGTCTGTGGCTTTCCTCAGAGAGATTCCCTCAAAGGAAAACTGTGGAGAACTGCAACCAATTCTGTCCTGAAATCCCTCTCTGGTTAAGTAGAACCATGTTAGATCCAGGCTTGTTTTAATAACAATTTCAAAAATCAAGATAATGTTCATTATTTCAGCGTCTCATTAGTAGGAGTGTAATTTCCCAGTGTGTTTTTACCAATTTTTCAGGGATTTCTATGGCAGCCCTCACCTTACAAAAGAAAAAGAGCATTTACATTCTGGGCCTCGATTTTGGCTTTCTTTCTGAAATTTTTCAAGACATATAATCCTAAAAACCTTATATTAAAAAATTTAAATTCTAAAAGCAATTTCAACTTGTTGCTTAGTCTGAACTGAAGAGGCTGAACTGGTTTTTTTTTTTTTTACAGCTTTGCTGTAAATATTTGTTAAAAATAGCACAAAAATAGCATCACTTGCTGCGTTTGAGCTGACTCTGGTTCCTCACACGTAATTAAGGCAGAGCTGTTTGATGTTCTCTGTGGCTGATAAAGAAACATCAATTTTCTTGCCCGTCCTGTTTCCAAATATGCACCAGATATTCCACAAATAAAACTCGTTTTTCAGTCATTTTTTCAGCTCTTTTGTGCCTTCAGGGCTTTTTGCAGCAGCATTAACACCTCGGGATGGAAAAAAAAAAAAAAAAGTTCATTCTCATTCCTAATTTAATTCCTTAAAGTTTCATAATTTGTTTAATTCCTGGGCTTTTGGCACGAGAAGCTCTCTGGCTCTGGTGCCACTCGTGGCTCAGCCTCTGGAGCTCTTTGGTTCCTCAGCGACGTGAGGAAAATCGTCCTGGAGGTTTTCCATCAAACCCATTTGGTGATGAAGGAGGGAACATCTTTTCCAGTGCTTTAGAACAGGGGCCATAAATCCTGGACTGAACTCCCAGTGCCCTTATTAATAGAGAAGGGATTTTTTTCAGTGTCCCCCTGGCCTGGGGAGGGAAAAGGGCTGTGCTGGGAAGGGGAATGTTCTGAGTGGGGAGCTGGACGTGATTTAGAGAAGGAATTTTTGATTCTTGATGCTAAATATCTTCATCCAGAAGTATAATCCCAGTTCCTGCCACTATCTGGGGCTGAGAGAAGGGAGTTTAGAAACTTTGGCTTCCACCAGGATGGTTAACTCTGGAATAAATTCCATAAAATCTATTTTAGGGGGAAAAATTATGGCAGTTTTCCGGATGGATACAAAAAAACTACACTCACACTGTCAAGTTGTGAGAGCAAAAGGACATTTATTTGGAATTAGGATTTAAATAGTTTAAAAAGGACATTTATTTGAGATTAAGGTTTAAATAGTTTTTGGAGTTTGATCAGGGACTGGGGATGAGGTTGACACCTCATTGACTCCACTGGTCAAACCCAAAGTCCATCAATCTGTCCCTCCCCAGGCAGGAATGCACAGTTTACTAAACATCACTTTTTATTTATGTTACAATGAGTGAGAAACTCCAGTACAAAAATGTAAAACATCAGAAAACTGAAAAAATCAAGGCGACACTTTTCAAAGCTCCCTATGAGTGTCCACTGTGCAAACGTTGCTCTTTGTCCCATTCTTCCACAACCTTAAAAAAAAGTAGCCTGGGATTAATAAGATGCAAATCAAAAGGGGGAGGAAAACCAGGTCCCAACCAATCATTGCCATAAAAAACTCACCAAGAAATCAGCTCATAAAAGTGTCCCATCCCAGCGCCCTGCAGAACCAATAAAATGGGTATAAACAGAATATAACCTTGAGAGGAGATAAATCCATTCCAACGTCGTGAAGGAGAAATAATCCCTTGGGCTTCGTGCCAGGCAATGCAAAGTTTGGCTTCTAATTGCTTGGAGAGAATAAAAGAGCCAAATGTCCAAATCCAGCTGTTCCTGCAAGCCCAGCGTGCTCCTGCTGCCAGCCAGGGGCTGCCAGCCCATTTATCAGGGAGTTATTCACTAACAGCCCAGCTTGTCACATCTCTGGGCTTTAGAGCTGAGGAAATCAGGAGAAAATGACATTTTGGGGTCAAGGATTTTCCCCTTTTTCAGCAGATTCGCCCCACAGAATTCCAAGGGATGATTTTACTAGACCAGGTTGCTCAGATGAGGTTTTATCTGTAATCAAACACTCCTCGCAGGGCATTGTTGGGTTCTTAGAGATGCTCCAGGAGTCTCTGAGTGACTCTGGGATCAGATATTCCGTGGCAAGGTCTCAAAGCAATTGTGTCACCTGCTTAGAAATGAAACCATGCGCTGCAAGGAAATTTAACTTGTGAAGATTACCTCAGTACTTAGTTTTTCTATAAATACAAATCCCAGAAGCCCACTTTGCTCATCCACCCTGAGCGCTGTAATTCCCATGAATTTGAAATATATTAATAAAGCATGAAATAGAAATATTTCCTCCCCTCAAGGTGCTCAGAGTTGGGGGTTTTTGCTCTTTTTCCCCCCAAATATGGGAAATTAACACCAAGGAAAGGACGAGGATTAAAGCAGTGAGTGACTGAGTTTTATTTTCAAGTATTATTAGAGCATAAATGCATTTAGATGGGTGAATATATTTTGTTATTCAGCTGAATCTGAGATAGGGGAATTACCAGGGAAAGACAAGTTGGGAAGAGTTGGATTGAGGCAGCGAGACTGAAAATAGCTGGAAAGCAGCAGAGAACTCCCGGTATTGATTTTGGGATCATTTGAATTTCATCTCTGTAATGGGATGGATGATGTGAAAGGGAAGGACAGGAGAAAGGGATCCAGAGGATGAGAATATTTAAATGCAGAGCAAGAACATCTTAAGGAGCGATTGAATCTTAATATCTGGCATTGCTTTTTGTTTGAGAGCCGAGTCTGTGCCTCACCAAAGAGCAACTCCTGCTGAAATTCAAATCCTGGGAACCCATTTCTGCTCCTGTCCAGCTTTGCCAGCGCCGAGGAGGAGGATTAGGAATTCCTGAGGACACCAAGGAACTTCGATTAAATAAAATAAGGAGCGAGGAAGATTAAAAGAAACAAGTCTGCAGATTTCCAAGGCAGTGATTTTTCTGTTCTGGCCTTGGGGGATGAACTGCTCAAACCTGCAGGACACAGGAACCCTTGGAATCAGCCCTTCCCTGAATGCAGGACTTGTGTCTGGATGTATTTTGCTGCCTGTCCCGTTATTTCCCTGCTGCTTCCCTGCAGCCCTGGTTCTGTGCCTGAGGTGTTTTGGGTTTCTGAAATTCCTTTCCCAGGGAATTTTCTGTAAACAGGAGAAATGGTTTTGGAACTGGAACTTTCTTCTTCATTCCTTTCCCCAGGAGGGACTTCTCCTTGCTGTCCCTCTGCTCTGCCCAATGGGAGTGAAGAGGTTTGTCTTTGTGTCACCAATCCAATTGGTCTGTGTGAAATAGTAGAAAAGGGAGACACAGCCCAGAAATAAAGGAGTCATTTTCAGCCTCCTGAATCTCAGAGTCTGTGTCCTTATGGTGTACCAATTTGATCTGTGAAACAAAGACAAACCTCTTCACTCACATTGGTCAGAGCAGAGGGACAGCAAGAAGTCCCTCCTAGGAAAAAGAATGAATAATAAAGTTACAGTTTATAAAAACATCCCCCAGAAAATTCCCTGGGAAAAGAATTTCAGAAAACCAAAACACCTCAGGTGTGGAACCATGGAGCACTTCCCCATTTCCTGGCTGAGGTTGTGTTTTCGCAGAGAACATTTTGCAGTGGGTGGAGGTAGGAAGGTGCCAGAACCCTCTGGAAGTGTCCCCAACTGGAGACCCACCAGGGGTGACAGTCACACTGACACGATCACTCACCACTCACATCCTGCCCAATAGAAACAACAACGGGTTTGGAGCTACAGCTCAGGAAAAGACAACTTGGGAAGAGCTGGATTGGGGCTGAAAATGGACTGAAAATAGCTGGAAATCCGCAGAGAACTCCCTGAACTGATTCTGGACTGGTGCAGGGTGAGCAGGGAGGTGCCCTGGGCTTTTGATCCCCTCTGGGACCTCCCCAAAGCTTTGTCTTAATTAGCGCCGGGTTAAAGAGCTTTTTCCTCATTCCAGCAGCGCTTTTTGTCTCGCTGTGTTACACCACCATCATTTCCTGGCCAATTAAAGGCTTCTGCAGGTTTTTACGGGAGTTCCCAGCAGTTCCCAGTGCAGAGCTCGGCTCTGATTTAAGCCCCGGGCTGCAGGTGACACAAACATTTCCCAGCAGGGCTAAAGGACAGTGCAGGGGTGAGAGGAGGGGAGATCCTCTGGGAGAACTGGAGCAGCAGGTCAGGGAGGAGACCAAAGGCTTGGAGCTCTCCATTTAAAACACTCTTTGAGACTTTAAAAGCCTAATGGAGGTGAAGTCGCCTGCCAGGGTCACCAAAGGGTGTTTATTGCTAATTAAACACCAACCTGTGCAAGGCAATTCGGGTTTGGATGTGCCTGAAACTCCATTTTTTCCTTTTCCAGCATTGTGTGTACAATTCCCCCGGTGTGATCTGCTGGAGCTGAGTCTCTGTTTATGTTTTCAATCTCTTTTCATGTTTCCAGTGGCAAGAGGAGACATTTTTCCCTTTGAAGGCAGCACCAGGTCGCAGCTCCAGCCTTGCTCGTTTACAGATCCGTGAAAACCAGAGGGGACCTGGAGGTGCTTTTCAGGAATCAAACACCCTTTGATACACCAGGAACAACTCACTGCTGCAAAAACACCTGGAATTTGGAAAGCTTCGACTTTTCAAGCCTTTCAATATTTCCATGTGCACCTCCACTGTCTTTTCGTTCAGCTGTGCCTGGAGTTAATTTTTTCCCTTCAGTAAATTATTCCCAAAAATACAGTTTTAGGGGCAGGAAAACCTTCATCACCTGCAGGAATGTTCACTAAAGGTCTCAAACCAAACTGAATGGATTTGGTGACCTTGGATGTCTTTTCCAGCCTCTACAATTCCAGGATTCTGTGAACTGGCTTTTGGTGGTGGAAATACCTATTTTTAAAAACGGAGCCCAGGAATTTCCAGAAGAAACAATGATAAAACAGAAAAACCAGTATTACTTTCCCCTCACATTTCCCAGTCTCATTTTGTTCTCCAAACAGCAGATTTTGTTTGCAAAAAAAATTTTTCAGAACATTAAAAAAGTTCGTTAATAAAAATAAATAAAAATAAATAAAAATTCTTTCATAAAACCTATTCATTAATAATTCTGGTTTTGTTGTGTGTGTTTCTCACTGACTCTGGAACCCCTTTGGGGTGATCTGATCTTGTGGAACATCCACTCCCTGCTGCAGTTTGGCTTCCAGTCCCTCACAAAACCCTTTGGACCTTCTCAAAACCGAGATTTAAAAGAAATTATTCAATCAACAACCTCAAGAATATAAAAAAATCAATTACAGAGTCAGGGAAAACCTGGCAAGTTTTGGTGTTGGTGTCACAGCCTTGAAACATTCACAGGTTTTAGTGTTTAAAATTCTTTTAGGGACCATCAAACCTCACCTGGGAAGAGGGAAATAAATGTTGATAAGTGCTTAAAAATAAGATCAATTTATGGTAAAAATCTGTATAAATAATAATAATTGAATAAATAAATAATATATAATAATATATAATATTATATCATATAATAATATATAATATAATATATAATATAATAATATATACTATAATAATATATAATATAATATATATAATATAATAATATATACTATAATAATATATAATATAATAATATGGAATGGAATGGAATGGAATGGAATAGAATAGAATAGAATAGAATAGAATAGAATAGAATAGAATAGAATATATATCATAAATAATTAATAATTATTAATAAATACATGATCTGCATAATTTTTTAAAAAAATAATAAAAAAATAAATAAATCCTAAACCAGAGTTTAGGATTTGATCTGAGTCCGTTTCTGAGGGATTTTGGTGGTTAAACAACAGCAAAGGAGATTTTCCAGAGCTCATTTCAGGCTCCCAAGGCCAGGGGTGCTCCTGCTCCAATTCTGCCACTCCCGAGTTGTCTCCAGCCTCATTAGGATTTAAATCCCAAGAATTTGGGCTTAAATAAGCTTTATTTCTGATGAATGTAATGCCGTGATTTCATGTCTTTTTTAGAGTCTTTAGCTTAAAGCAGGAGAGCTTATGATAAATTCTGCAGACGTGGGGGAAGCTGATTAAATTAGCCCTGGGAATGGGCAGGGGGAACAGGAGGGGAAGTGCCCAGATGAGAAAATTCAGAAATTCAGGGGTTTGCAGCTCTCTGTTCATGCATTCAGCCTGCTCTTGAAAAAAAATAGAAATATTCAATGACTTTTTTTTTTTATCTAGGGATTAGCAGGGAAAAAAAAAAGAGGTTTTCACTGCTGGAAGAGTGAGTGCTCTGTGAGTAATTCCTCATCTCTTCTAATATAATAAATTTTTTAATGTTAATTATAGGGAGAAAAAAAAAAAAAGTGGAGGAGAAACATTAAACTCAAAATTCCTCCCCATGTCCCCCCAAAGAATAAAAAATAAAATTAAAACCCCCAAACCCAAATGTCTTTAAGATTCTTTCTTAATAAGAATATTTAAAACTCATTTTAGCAATGGGCGAGATGAAATAATGATCAATTAATTTGCTTTAAACACTTCGCCCTTGCCCAGAATGGGGTTTGGAGGTTCGGAATGAATTTGGTTGCCCATCTGCTTCCCAATCCCCAGGACTCCTGAGAGCAGGAAATCCAAACACCTGCTGAGAGCCAACCTCCCCTTCAAAATTAGAAAAGTTTTTTTTGTGAAATGTCTGGTTTGTGAGCACATTTCAGGAGTGAAAAACGACCCTGAGGAAGAGCAGGATGCAGAACTCTCTGCCCTAAGAACCCAAATTTGGAAACTCCACTGAAGGTGTCACCTGGAGGGAAGGGGAAATTATCAACCAGGCAGATTTACAATAAACAATTAAATGTTACGGCCGTGCAGGATTCCATTTATTGCCTTTAAATAACCGGGGGAGGCTTTTGGGGAAGAGGGCAGATGTTGGATCAGCCTCTAATTATTTGTAGCTGAGACACTCGGGGACAAATTCCGCTCTGCTCTATGGAATAAACCCAGAAAAGCTGCCTGGATTCCTGGGGGAAAAGGAATTATCAATTATCCCCCTGGGAGGATCCGCACAGCAGGCCTGGAGCCTGAACTCATCGCCCTGGAACGCCTGGGCTGGGGTCAGCTGCTCCCCTGGACTGGATAAACTGAATTTAACTGGAATTAACTGAAATAAACTGAATTTAACTGGAATGAACCGAAATAAACTGAAATAAAATTAAATAAAATGAAATAAATGGAATTTAATTGAATTTAATTGAATTAAACTAAAATAAACTGAAATAAACTGAAATAATAAACTGAATTTAGCTGAATTTAACTGAAATAAACTGAATTTAACCCAAATGAACCAAAATAAACTGAAATGAACTTAAATAGACTAAAATAAAGTGAAATGAACTTAAATAAACTGAAATAAATGGAATTTAACTGAATTTAATTGAATTAAACTAAAATGAACTGGAACAAACTGAAATAATAAACTGAATTTGGTTGAATTTAACTGAAATAAACTAAAATAAACTGAAATAAACTGAAATAATAAACTGAATTTAGCTGAATTTAACTAAAATAAACTGAATTTAACCGAAATGAACCAAAATAAACTGAAATGACCTTAAATAGACTGAAATAAATTGAAATTAACTTAAATTAACTTAAATAAACTGAAATAAATGGAATTTAACTGAATTTAATTGAATTAAACTGAAATAAACTGAAATAAACTGAAATAAACTGAAATAATAAACTGAATTTAGCTGAATTTAACTGAAATAAACTGAATTTAACCCAAATGAACCAAAATAAACTGAAATGAACTTAAATAGACTAAAATAAAGTGAAATGAACTTAAATAAACTGAAATAAATGGAATTTAACTGAATTTAATTGAATTAAACTAAAATGAACTGGAACAAACAAATAATAAACTGAATTTGGTTGAATTTAACTGAAATAAACTGAAATAAACTGAAATAATAAACTGAATTTAGCTGAATTTAACTAAAATAAACTGAATTTAACTGAAATGAACCAAAATAAACTGAAATGACCTTAAATAGACTGAAATAAATTGAAATTAACTTAAATTAACTTAAATAAACTGAAATAAATGGAATTTAACTGAATTTAATTGAATTAAACTGAAATAAACTGAAATAAACTGAAATAATAAACTGAATTTAGTTGAATTTAACTGAAATAAACTGAAATTAACTGAAGTGAACCAAAATAAACTGAAATGCCCTTAAATAGACTGAAATAAACTGAAATAAATGGAATTTAACTGAATTTAATTGAATTAAACTAAAATAAACTGAAATAATAAACTGAATTTAACTGAAATAAACTGAATTTAATCAAAATGAACCAAAATAAACTGAAATGAACTTAAATAGACTGAAATAAACTGAAATGACCTGTAATAATAAACTGAATTTAGCTGAATTTAACTGAAATAAACTGAATTTAACTGAAGTGAACCAAAATAAACTGAAATTATCTTAAATAGACTGAAATAAACTGAAATGAACTTAAATAAACTAAAACAAAATGAAATAGACTGAAATAGACTGAATTTAACTGAAATAAACCAAAATAAACTGAATTTAACTGAAATAAACTGAAATAACTCCATCATCCTGTGAGTATCTACAGGACAGGGACTGCTGATCACAGAAACAGCTTCTTTCTCTCTGCTGGACAAATATTGACAGGAATTTCAGTTTTCCAGAGGCTTCATTTGGATTTTAGGCTAATTAAATCTAATTTCATTCAAGTGAGTCGGGTTTATAAAAAGTGAGGGTTTGTTCTTGGACTGATTTGCAAGAGTTGCCATGAGGCCGAATTAAAGGGAAAAGTGAAGGGCTTTTTTTTTTTGGGAAGAAAAATTCATCAGATGCCCTTCAGCCCAAATATAAAAATAAAAAATATTAATTTATTCGTAAAATTAACAATCATTTTAATATTAATTAATTTAATTATTATAAAATTATAAAAATTAATGTGTGCTGGGAAATTCTCAATCTCTCCCTTTCCTAGTCCATGCTAAAGGCAGGAGAAAATGTCACCTGTGGGGCACAGGGACCAGGTTAGGGATCTAAATTGGCTGAGGAGTGAAAAAAACACCTGAGAAACCCTAAAAATGCTCATGGGAATGGCACAGAAATTCCCAAAGTTTACACAGTTTCAAGGCAGTTTCATTAAATAATTTAATTTTCTTTTAGCAGATAATAATTAATAAATATTAATAAATATAAAAATATAAATAAATAAGAATAAATATAATTTTTTTAAATAAATATAAAGGGCTGGATGAGACTGTGGTGTAGATCCTCTCAAATTCCACATGGAAAAGGAAAAGGGGAGAAACAGAGAGGGGAAAAGAGAAAGTGAAGGGAAAAAGAAAAGGAAATTCTTTCCCATGAAGCTCAGGATAGTGGGAGGAGTTCTGGAGTCAGATATTTATTTATATATCTGGAGTTAGATATTTATTTATTTATACATCTGGAGTTAGACAGTTATTTTTATATCTGAATGAGATATTTATTTATACATCTGGAATTACACATTTATTTACATATCTGGAGTTAGATATTTATTTATTTATATATCCGAAGTTAGGTGTATATTTATTTATCTTTCTGGAGTCAGATATATATTTACAAACCTGAGTTAGATATGTATTTATATTTCTGGAGTTAGATATTTATTTATATTTCTGGAGTTAGAGATATATATATATATATATTTATATTCCTGGAGTTAAATATTCATTTATTTATTTTTATATTTGAAGTTTGATATTTATTTCTATTCCTGGAGTTAGATGTATATTTATTTATACTTCTGGAGTCACACATTTATTTATACATCTGGAGTTAGATATTTATTTATATTTCTAGAGTTAGACATTTATTTGTGTTCCTGGAGTCATTTCTTTATATCCCCGGAGTCAGACATTTATTTAAAAGCCCAAAGATGTCAGAATAAGCTCTGGAATGACTTACATCCATCTCCCCTTAATGAAAACAAACGCCCTGTGTTTGATAGAAACCCTCCACACATCACCCTGCACCCGGGGCTGCCACGGCAGGGAGGAAAACACAGGAATTATTGCCTGGATGTAACCCTGGTTCTGTACCTGAGGTGTTTTGGTTTTCTGAAATTCCTTTCCCAGGGAATTTTCTGTAAACAGGAGAAATGGTTTTGGAACTGGAACTTGGTTCTTCATTCCTTTCCCCAGGAGGGACTTCTCCTTGCTGTCCCTCTGCTCTGCCCAATGGGAGTGAAGAGGTTTGTCTTTGTGTCACCAATCCAATTGGTCTGTGTGAAATAGTAGAAAAGGGAGACACAGCCCAGAAATAAAGGAGTCATTTTCAGCCTCCTGAATTCAGAGTCTGTGTCCTTGTGGTGTAAAACAGCTTCATCTGGACAAAGGGCTCTGTGTGGTGGGTCTGCAGCACAGATGTGTCATGACAGGACACGGAATAAAGGTGCCTGACTCCAGTCAGGGGCAGCAGAAATCAGAAGGTTTATTTACAATCCATTCAGCCCTTTTATAACACGCTGTGCTAAAGGCACGTTATTGGTTCATTGTAGTTTTGGTTTGTGTTTGAGATGTTTTGGGTTTATGAAATAATTTTTTCGGGAATTTTCTGTAAACTAGAGAAATATTTTTGTTACTGTATTATGTTTACATTCTTTTCCCTAGGAGGGACTTCTTCTTAATGTCCCTCTGGTCTGACCAATATGATTAAAAAAGTTTATCTTTGTTTCACCAATCGAATTGGTCTGTGCAGAATAATATATAAAAAAGACACATCCCAGAAATAAAAAAGTCATTTTCAACCTTCTAAAGTCAAAGACTTGTGTCGTTGGGGTGTACAACAGTGTCAGTCCATTGGGCTGACACCTCTCCCATGCCTGAGGAACAGAAACATCAAACAACTCCTGTTGTCATGGGAAAGGAATATTTTTTACACAAGATTGTTTTGGGGAAAAGAAAAACTGTTGGAAAGTTTCCCTTGAGAAGAGCTCAGCAATTCTCAATCTCAGTAAACATCGAGCCCACATGGATGGAAACCCATCAGTCCCGGGCTGTGCTCGGGGTTTTTGATGTGAGCAGCTCCCAGGCAGCTCTGCCTGAGCTCAGCCTCATTTTGTCAACAAGAGCAGGGCAGGGGTGGGTTTATTCCTGAGCTTATCAATATTTACTGAGTCCCCTTATCAATATTTACTGAGTCATGCATATCAAAGGGCCGGATGTGTGTGGTCTGGTGTTTTTCCAGTCAGGGTGTTACATATGGAGGGGAGTAGCCCTGGTTTGTGCCTGAGGTGTTTTGGTTTTCTGAAATTCTTTTCCCAGGGAATTTTCTGGAAACAGGAGAAATGGTTTTGGAACTGGAACTTTGTTCTTCATTCCTTTCCCCAGGAGGGACTTCTCCTTGCTGTCCCTCTGCTCTGCCCAATGGGAGTGAAGAGGTTTGTCTTTGTGTCACCAATCCAATTGGTCTGTGTGAAATAGTAGAAAAGGGAGACACAGCCCAGAAATAAAGGAGTCATTTTCAGCCTTCTGAATCTGTGTCCTTGTGGTGTAAAACAAAGTCAGAGGGGCTCCACAGTTGGTCTGCAAGCAAAACAATGTCAGTAGGAGAAACAACAATTGATGATTTTTGAGTGCATCCACAGCAAGGAAGAAGACAAGGCCGTCAGCATGGAACCTGATTAAAAAAGATACATAAAGAATTTTTGTAGCTAGACTAAGTGCATAAGTAAATTACATTAAAAAAATGAAAATTAAAACTATTAAATGCCTGCCTTATCAACTTTTCGCAAAACTTCTGCCAGATATATTGACACTAATTGCTTTTCACCAATGAATACAATAAGTTATTGTGATGTAGTCAATGACTTAAGATCAGGCTTTGTTAAGAGTTTATAAGCTGAGGAACACACAGAATAAAAACTTGGCTTTTAGATCCTGATCACGTGTGTGTGTGTGTGTTTATGTCACATCCAACCTGACAGTGACATTTACACACATCTGCTGGTTATAATTTCAATTTTATTAACACTTTCTGGTTATAATTTCAATTTTGTGAAGAGAGGAGCTCCCCCAGCCAGCCCTTGAGCAGGGTGGGACAGCCCAGCTTGAGTTTAAATGACTTTTATAGGGGAGAAACCTCCTCAGCTGCTCCAGCTCCAGAGGAGTGTCCAGGACAGCCTGGATTTGTCACTTCTTGCACTCCTGCACATTTACATCCCAATATTCCCACCAGCACTGGATGCAGGAAGGGAGGCTTGGATCAAATTGTCAGCATTGAAACAAATAATCACAGAATGATCATCTGCAGGTGCTTTTATTGAAGAGCTCTGGGGATCAGGGCACAGTGTACAGACCCAAATCTGACTCTGACATGGACATGTTTTCATACCCTTTCATTATATAACTATATATATTAATTATTAAACCCATATTGTTCTATTGTACACATTGATCTTATCCAAGCAGGAATCCTTGTCGTTTCCATCAAGCCTCCCAAATATCCTTTCCCATGATTCTTGTTGAAGATAATAATCATATTCACTTACCCAACAATCATCACATTTAACAATCACATCATTTATCAGATGATGATGCTGCAGGTGCAGTTTCACACGATCCAGTAAAGACAAAACCCAACCTTTGTTTCCAGGGTAGTTTTGATTCCCTTTCCCAGGCCTGTCCAGGCCCGACCTTTCTTTCCACCTCCCCTGAATCTATTGTACACAATTCTATGATTTTTATAAACATTTTAACCCTTTGCTGTCAGGGATAAACCTCCTCAGCTGCTCCAGCTCCAGAGGAGTGTCCAGGACAGCCTGGATTTGTCACTTCTTGCACTCCTATACATTTACATCCCTGTACTCCCACCAGCACTGGACGCAGCAAGGGAGACTTGGATCAAATTGTCAGTGTGGAAACAAATAATCCCAGAATGATCATCTGCAGGTGCTTTTATTGAAGAGCTCTGGGAATCAGGGTACAGGGTACAGACCCAAATCTGACCCTGACATGGATCCCAGATGGATGTTTTTATACCCTTTTGTTATTATAACTACATATTATTAATTAAACTCATATTGTTCTACTGTATACATTGATCTTATCCAAGCAGGAATCCTTGTCGTTTCCATCAGGCCCCCAAACATAATTTCCCATGATTCTTAAACAATAATCATATTCAATTACCCAACAACCATCACATTTAACAATCACATCATTTATCAGATGATGATGCTGCAGGTGCAGTTTCACACGATCCAGTAAAGACAAAACCCAACCTTTGTTTCCAGGGTAGTTTTGGTTCCCTTTCCCAGGCCTGTCCAGGCCTGACCTTTCTTTCCACCTCCCCTGAATCTACTGTACACAATTCCTGTGATTTTTAGAAACATTTTAACCCTATCCTATTAAAATCACTACAAATCCAAGGATTTTTGCACATGCCAAGGGTCAGGGAAGGGCTGTCAGGGCAGCTTTGGGCACAATTGAGCCAATTTTCAACGTGGGAGTTCAGAAATCTCCAGATTTTCCCAGGCACCCATAGAAATAATATTCTCAGTTAAATTCTATGGAGAAAACATATTTTCCCCTTGGAAAATTACTTATAAACAATCAAAGTCTGCAACCAGGAATCATAAAAGACTGTTTTCAATACTCGAAAAACAGCAGGAAAAAACTAAGTTGGAGCTGTTTCCTCCTCAGCCAACTGTGATTTAAAACTTTTTTTTTTATTTTTTTTAATGCCTGTTTACACTAAAATCGCAGGAGGAGAGAGAGAGTTCCTTAAACACAGGTTGCTATGGAATTTTTTTGAGAGAGGAACAAGCAAATTGAAGTGATTAAGGAGGCAGAAAATATGTGTGAGACATGGGAGCAAAGAGGCAGCGAGCTGAGGATGGTGTGTTCCTGCACAGGGGGGGAAAAAAATAACAGAGACAGGAATAAAAATAATCTGAGCTGATCTTTGCACCAAACCCATCCTAACAACAAAAAAATAATAATAATAAAAAAAAAAAATCTCAGCTCTTGGAGGGGGAATGTGTCACTTCTTGGTGTCTGGAGCAACTTCATTGTGGCTGAGTCAGAAAAAAGCGAGAGCTGACAGGAGCAGGGGAGGGAAAAGAACATTTCCCAAGGGGTTTTTGTTCCCAAATCAAGTCATTGAATGGCTTGGGAAGAGGTTTGTGAACAGGAGTTGGTTTGCATTAGTCAGAAAATAATTTGGGGCTGGTTCTGGAGCGTTCCCAGGGAGTGGGTTTGGGGTTTTATCCACAGGAATTACTCAGCTGCTCCATCCCAGACTCTTCAGGCAACAAGAGCTGCTTCAGAGATTGTTGTACTTAATTAGTTTATAAATCTGTCTGCAGTAGCTGGGGATGAACAGGTATTAGCCAGCCCTGCAAGGACAGGCTGCTTTCCCCTCTGTTATGAGACAATATCCCAGAATAAGGCAGAGGTGGGAGCAATGGGGATTAAACCCTTTCAAAGCAGGGCAGATGTTCCAGAGCTCCTTCCACAGCCACAGCCAGACCCTGCCACTGGCAGGGACCCCCAGGGGAGTCAATAAAGCCCTTGAGGAACTTTTCAGTGACTTGTACTGATAATAATTACCTGGCAATAATTAATAATTATCTCCCCCAACCCCATCCCCAAACCTGGGATAAAAAACGTGCCATAACTGCATTTACTGTTGCTTTTTTCCCTCATCCTCCAGCTGCAAAATTACTTATTATGGATATTTCCAATAGTGTGGAAGCAAAGAATCTTTTTTTTGTTGTTGTATTTGAGCTGGGTTTGCAAACTTGAGGCAGGAATAATTATTTTTTTCCCCAGAAGTGTTTCAGTTGGGAGCACTATCCATGGGCAGGCTGCCTCCTGAGTGATTTTTATTTATTTTTTTGTGCTTTGTTTATTAAACTGAACACATAAACACAATAATTTTTGCTGCTCCTCCCAAGAAAAGCTCATCTTATGTCTGGGAGGCCAGGCCAGGCCTATAAATAGAATAAAATCCTGTTCCTGCAGCTCTGAGCAGCACAAGCAGCACATCCCACAGGTGGAAACAGCCCCACACGGATCCTTTGGGGAGGGCATTCCCTGACAGCCAAAGTGCCCGGGGTTAATTAATCCCTGGGGTGGCCAGGATTGATCCTGAGCTGCTGTAAATTGGCTCAGCCAGCCTGGAAAGGCTCAGCTTTATTTACACCAGGGGAGGATTAATCCTCTCTGTGCTCAGATCTGGGTATCTTCAATTATCACAGACAAGTTCTTCATCAAAGGAGGGATATTAATTATTCAGTGGATAACAGGGTGTGTTTCCAGCAGGGAGATGCTCAGTAGCTTTAAAGTTGGAGCTGGAGCAGCACAGACCCTTTAGGAGTCACACAGGTTTAATTTTTTTCTCTAATTGCCTCTTGGCCTGTCCCTATTTCCACACCCCATGGACAGAGTGTGGCTCATGTCACAGCAAAGGTGAAACCCCTGATTATGATGAGAAATAATCACTTGTTCTCTTCAGGAAACACATTTCTTGTCACAATGGAACATGAAATAAAGGTTCTTGACTCCAGTCAGGGGCAGCAGAAATCAGAAGGTTTATTTACAATCCATTCAGCCCTTTTATAACACGCTGTGCTAAAGGCACGTTATTGGTCCAGAGCACTGACACCTCTCCATGGGCTGAGGAACAGAAACAGCAAACAACTCCTGTTGGCATGGGAAAGGAATATTGTCTACACAGGGTTGTTCTGGGAAAAAGAAAACTGGGAAAGTTTCCCTTGAGAAGAGCTCAGCAATTCTCAATATCAGAAAATATCAAGTCCACAGTTTCTATCCCATGCTGAATCAAAATTAATTTAATCCACTCCAGCCCTGCCATAAACAAAGAGAAATTTTATTTCAGGAATGCTGAGACCTGAATCAAGTTCCCAGGATTCCCAACCCATTCTTGAAGCCCAAAGTTGGGCAAATAATGGGAAAAATAGACAAGAGCAGAGTTCAGAGCCTGATTTCCTTATAGAGGAAATGGTCTGAAAAGCATCACAGAATTCCAGGCTGGTTTGGGTTGGAAATGACCTTAAATCCCATCCAGTCCCATCCCTTAAGGGGATCCCTTAAATCCCACTGTCCCAGATTTCTCAAACCTCATCCAGCCTGGCCCTGGACACTTCCAGGGATGTGAAATCCACAATTCTCCAAACGAGGACTTGTTGTTACAACCATCCCCTCTCACATTTCGCCCAGAGTTTGTCGGGTGCGAACAAATTTTTGTGACAAGTGTTCCTTGAAGTGGAGACATCCCCGTGAAAAGCTGCAGCTCCAAAAAATCAATATATTTTCAGCAACAACAGCAACAACAACAGCAACAAAAAAAAAGGCTGGAAAATTCAGAGTTAGTGCTGCTCCTGGGTCTTGTTCCTGACTGAGATATTCCCCTGTGGCATCGTGGGTTTGCCTGGCAGCAAAATGAACACAGAGCTCCAAAATTGTAAAGATTTTTTTTTTTTTTTTTAATTTTCTTTTTTTTCTTTTTTAGGTTTTCAGGTACAGAGTAGCTTTTTTTTTGGTTTGCCTTGTGCCTCAGGCTCAGTGTATCCTTTTCTGCCCTGTTTTGCCTCCATCAGATTTCCAGGAGTTCCACCAAAACCTGTTTGCCTCCAAACCTCCTCCAGGGTGGTGATTTTAGGGGCTTTGTGCCTCTCAATGCAGAGATTTTTGTTGCACACAAAGCAACAGGAACATCCATGAATACACCCATAACTATTTATCTGAGAGGCTTTTTCTTCCATTTGTTTCTCAAATCTGCCCAGGATTTTTATTTTTCCCAAAAGTACTTTTGTCAAAACTCGCTTCTCACGTACCAATAATCCCTTTTAGTTTCAAGCAAATGTTTTATTTTCCGAGCAGGATCTGCTGAGGGAATTCAGACTATTGATTCCTTCAGTCTGGAGCAGCTTTATCCTTTCTGTTCATTTTTTATGAGTAATGAAAAACACTTTAATATCATTATGCTCATCAGATAAGGCTTAAAAACTCACCGAGGTTCAAAGGAAAAGTCCTGGATAGGCTGGGAGGCTCAGCTGGGGATGCTGCCCCAGGGGAGTCGTGGATTTTCCAGGCTCCTGCATCCTGACACATCCTGCCCTCCCCAGGGTTTAATCAATAATTCCAGGGAATGCTTGAATTTTTGTGGTGCCAGGGGGAACTGGGTTGGAGGAGGAACATTCCACTGGGAGTTTCCCTGTGCTGGCTCCCACTCCTGCAAAATAATTCAGGAATTATTGAGTTCCTTTGGCTTTCCTCTGCTTCCAGGGTGGTGCCTCTTTGGGGCTACCCAAAAACAGAGGCCAGACAGAATTAAGGGAATAAAAAGCCGTTTATTTCTGTTTATTGAAAGGCCTTCAGGTACATTTAGGTACCTGAGTAATGAAATATCATTATGCTCATCATAATATCATTGTGCTCATCAGATAAGGCTTAAAAACTCACCGTGGATTTTCCAGGCTCCTGCATCCCGACACATCCTGCCCTCCCCAGGGTTTATTCAATAACACCAGGGAATGCTCCTGGGCCGTGTTTTGTGGTGGGAACTGGGTTGGAGGAGGAACATTCCAGTGGGAGTTACCTGTGGGAACTGACAGTGGTCACAACGTGGATTTTTATGCTCCAGGCAGTGCCCTGAGGCCTGTGGGAAAGCCAAGGACAAACTCTCTCAGTCTGGCCTGGGAAATCATGAGGAGGAACCCAAAACAATCCCTGTAGGTTTCCTCCTCCTACACCTGGTGTTTCTCCACCTTTACTGGTAGAGATGTTTACAAGAAGGTGGTGCCCTAAAGGACCAACTCTATTTGTGGGGCTGGGAAATTCCTCCTTGGGTTCTGGGATGTGGGAAATGACCCAGCTACACCCTGGTCCTGAGATCAGTGGTGTCCATGTGCTGTTCCTGACATTCCTCATGGATTCATGTGGTCATTGTCTCCCCAGAAATTTCAGTGCCACTGTCAGAGTAATTAAAAGTTTTGTTGGTTTTTTTTTTGTTTTTTTTTTTTTCCCAGTGCCTCATTTACATCTCCATTAATTCAATATAAACTCGTGCTAAGGAATAAATTCTCTTTCTCCTCACAGAAATCTTTTTTCATATTTAAAGGTGATTATCGTGTCTTGCTTCAGTCATTTTCCCTCTGAGTTAATCAGCACCAATAATCTCAGCTCTTCCTCGTGGCCAGGGTTCTCCTCTGCCTTCCTTTCTCCTGCTGCAGCGTGGTGCTGATAATGGGATTCTTCTTTTCATATCACTTAATGAGATGGGCTTTGAGAGCTCTGATCTGGGCACATGCAAATTCCTGAGGATTTTCTGGGACACATCCAGGCTCAGCACACAGGGAAGGAGACAAATCTGGGAATTTCATTGTTTTTTAGGAAAAACATCTGAAGTGGCTCCTGCCACAGGGGAGGGAAGAGAATTTTGCTGGATTTACTCCACCCCCCCCCCCCAGGTTTGTGCTGAAAAGCTAAAAAGCTCCTGCTCTTGTTTTGATAGTAGATTTCATCCTGGATTTTTTTAAGGCTGCCTCGACCCTTTATGGAGTTGGAGCTGCCCCATCCTCAGCTCTGAATGAGGAATTTTATCTCAAGGCTGGGTGAATTGTCAGCAGCAAATGATTGTTTGGGAGAGTGATTTCTGTAGGATTTCTGACGGTGTTTTACACCACAAGGACACAGACTCTGAGATTCAGAAGGCTGAAAATGACTCCTTTATTTCTGGGCTGTGTCTCCCTTTTCTACTATTTCACACAGACCAATTGGATTGGTGACACAAAGACAAACCTCTTCACTCCCATTGGGCAGAGCAGAGGGACAGCAAGGAGAAGTCCCTCCTGGGGAAAGGAATGAAGAACAAAGTTCCAGTTCCAAAACCATTTCTCCTGTTTACAGAAAATTCCCTGGGAAAGGAATTTCAGAAAACCAAAACCCCTCAGGCACAAACCAGGGCTACACCACCCCTGTTTGGAAGGACAGGAGTGAATGGTGAAATTAGGGATGAGAAACTGAATTGATGAAAAAAAATTCCAACTGTTCCCCTTGTGAGCACAATTCCAAACAAACTGTGGAGAGCAATGGACTGTAAATGTCACCCCAACTGCAGGGGAGTGTCCTGAGCCCATCCAGGGCTGCTCTGGCAATGGAATCCTGGAATGGTTTGGGTTGGAAGGGCCTGAAATCCCACCCAGTGTCACCCCTGCCACGGGCAGGGACACCTCCCACTGTCCCAGGTGCTCCAGCCTGGCCTTGGGCACTGCCAGGGATCCAGGGGCAGCCACAGCAAATCTGGGAATTCCATCCCAGCCCCTCCCCACCCTCAGAAGGAGGAATTCCTTCCCAAAATCCCATCTCTCCCTCCCCTCTGGCAGTGGGAATCCATCCCCCTTGTCCTGGCACTATCTGTTGTATAAATTACTCACCTGGGCATTAATTTATTCCCTGTTTGGGTTTCCTGTTGTGCTTTAACTCACCCCAGGCCTTGTTCATGCCACAATTTCCAGCAAGATCTCAGATAACCGAGTTAAATAGAGATTTAATGGCAGCTGAGTGCCCAAATTCCCTGGGCACCACTAAAGCTGCCAGTTTGGGTTTCTGATGATCTGTAATGACCCAACCCCAGGGACCTGGAGAAGGGACGAGCTCCAGGACTGAGCTTTGGGAAAGGCCTGGAATTTGAAATTCCTGATAATTTTAAAAGCAATGTGCTTTAAATTGCCAGGTTTAACTGGGAGCAGCTTTTGACGCTGCTGGTCACTCTGATGTCACTATAAAATCCATCCAGGTAAATATAAATATTCCATAGCCTGGCACACACAAGTGTTGGAGGCAGGTTTGGAGTTTTCCCTGTTTTGGTGGGGCTTTTATTTATTTTTCTATATTTTTTATTAGTAAAGTTGGTCTCAGGAGCAACTGTAAGTAGGAGCTGAGATGCAGCACTTTCCATTCCAGTGATAAATCTAAAGAGCCATCTGGGATTATTTTTTTTTTTTCTTCTTTTTTTGATTAAACAGCACTTGAGCAGCAGAGGTTGATTGATGAAAATCAAGGAGGGTGTGAATCAAAAGCGATTCTCCCCTTTTTTTTCTCTTTTTTATTTAACCACGAAGATTGAAATTCATCTTTGGAGAGTTTCAATGGAGATTAATACGCGAGTCAAACAGGCCAAAAAAAAAAAAAAAAAAAAAAAAAAAAAAAAAAAAATTAAAAAAGAGTTTTTCCAGAAATGGGCACGTATTAGGAGAGAGGAATGAAAAAATGAAAATAAGTGCCTGAAGCTCAGGATTCTCACGGGCTCTGCCATTCAGCACCACCCTGAGTGCAGGAATGGCACTGGGAGAGGCGGCTGGAAATGGGAAAAACAACAGCTTCATCTTGCTGTCGGACAGTGCCCTCCTCCAGTGGCACTTGGCAGAAAAAAGGCATCGAATTTCAACTGTTCTCACTCCCAGGCAGCTGAGTCAGAGCAATCCCAGAGCTGGATGCTGAATCATGGCCTGGAGATGGGGATTTCAGGGGGGAGTCGCAAGGCAAAGCTTCTCCCCGCACCAGACACTGAATTTCTCACATTCCCTTTATTCCAGAGTTTGGTCTCTCTCAGTCCTCACTATTCCTGAACCTCTGGCAGCAAATCACCAACAGAACCTTGGCTTTCTTATTTGTTTTTAAGCATCAAAGGTGCCACAAGGACTTTTAAATCCGGAAAAGTGGAGAAAACAAACAGCCAGAAGCCTTGAGAAGAAATTGTGGCACCAAAAACAAAAATCATGGAATGGGGAGGAGGTTCCCAAGTTTGACATGGACTCTTCAGATTTCTCAGGTGGAAGAATTCCTCAATTTCCTGGGAGAAAACTCTGATTTTTTTTCTTCTCTTTTGCAACCCTTTGTCCTCTGTAACCAGATACATTCTGCTCCTTCACACTCTGACGGCAGCAGAAAGGTCTGAAAGTGTCCCAAAATAAATCCAGAGGAAAGATTGGAAAGGTCACATGGAATGTGAGCCGGGATGGCGTGAGCCAAGGGTAGGACTCTCCAAACAGCTCCACCACAGAAGGGGAAACGACATTGAGGTGACCCTGGGAAAGCAAAAATCCCTCAAGAGTAGAGAAATAGGCCAAGCATTGGATATGGGATGAAAGAATTCCCATTTATTGGAAGGTTTTATTGGAGACATCCTCCAGACAGACCAAAATGCCCCAAATCCCAGAAGTTTCCTCCCAAGAGCATTTCCATTGTGTGATGAGGCCTCGCTGGTCTGAACAATGGTTTGGGGAGAGTTCAGCTGTCAAATGTCATTTATCCCTGACAACAGGGACAGGGAACAGCTCCCCTTGGCTTCAGGCAGGAGCCTTTGAGCTCAGGAGTGCAGCCCTGGTTTGTGCCTGAGGGGTTTTGGTTTTCTGAAATTCCTTTCCCAGGGAATTTTCTGTAAACAGGAGAAATGTTTTTGGAACTGGAACTTTGTTCTTCATTCCTTTCCCCAGGAGGGACTTCTCCTTGCTGTCCCTCTGCTCTGCCCAATGGGAGTGAAGAGGTTTGTCTTTGTGTCACCAATCCAATTGGTCTGTGTGAAATAGTAGAAAAGGGAGACACATCCCAGAAATAAAGGAGTCATTTTCAGCCTCCTGAATCTCAGAGTCTGTGTCCTTGTGGTGTAAAACAGCATCATGGGAGGGCTCTACTGGAGATCCCATGGAGGGAGGAGCACTTGGAGCTGTCAGAGTCCTGATGCCTTTTTGGAACTACCTAAAAACAGAGGTCAGACAGAATTAAAAGGATAAAAAGCAGTTTATTTCTATTTATTGAAGGAACTTCAGGTACATTTAGGGGAGACCAAGTTCCCCAGGGCTTTGCACCCAAAAATGGACAATGCATTACAGATTTTGTTCAGTTTGGTCCAATTGCCAATTGGGGGATTTTCACAATAGGACACGAAATAAAGGGGCCTGACTCCAGTCAAGGCAGCAGAAATCAGAAGGTTTATTTACAATCCATTCAGCCCTTTTATAACACGCTGTGCTAAAGGCACGTTATTGGTCCAGAGCACTGACACCTCTCCATGGGCTGAGGAACAGAAACAGCAAACAACTCCTGTTGGCATGGGAAAGGAATATTGTTCACACAAGGTTGTTTTGGGGAAAAGAAAACTTTTTAAAAGTTTCCCTTGGGAAGAGCTCAGGCTCAGAAAATATTTGGTCCACAGGGGTTCATCTCCCAATTCCAGCTCCAGGTCATGAAGTCATTGAGCCCAAGTTTGCTGCCCCCAAGTCACTTTTGTTCCCATCCCTGGGGGCCTGAGGCAGTGAGGGGCCCTTGATTGCCAGGCCTGGAGAGGGATTGTTGTGTCTGCCCCAAATGGGGGAGCAGCAGCTCCCACTGGGTGTGGGGTTTGGGGTTCTGCACTAAACAACTGCAGGGTGACAAAGAGATGGAAAATATAAAAGCTGAAATCCTGAGGCATCAGTGGGACCTGCAGTGTGTCAATAACATCCCACAAATCCTGGTTCTGCTGTTACCTGAGAAAACAAAGAATTTTCTGCACCTCTAGAATGGAATTTTTTCCTCTAAAAAATCACTCTTTTTTTCCAGCTTTGATATATCTCTGTTTAAACTCAATTAAACAAAAAATAAATTCAAACTTTGCCATGTGGAGATCTGCTTCAGCTGTAGAATACAAGGTGATTTAGGCACCCAAGGACAAACACAGATCCTGTGGTGATGTTTTTTCAATCATTTGTGTCTCGGGGGTTCTCAAGAGGTTTTGTTCTAACCCAGCTCCTGGTGAAACCGCTGCCACCTTCTTCTGTCCCTGGGTGAGTTTAAAGATCCTTGTCCCACTGCCTGCAGGGCTGAGCCAGGATGCTGAGCTCTAATTTGCCATCCCAGCTTTTTTCTCCAGTATAAAACCTGTTTGTAACACCTTTTTCTTGGTTCTATTCTGGAATCTTATGGAAATTGCATTTCTGCTCTCTACCAACTCGATTAGAAACAGACACTGGTGTCCAAACTGCTCAAAACCCCCTAAAAGAATAATTTAAAATGTGTCCTCCCTCTCTAATTAAGTAAAACCAATTCTTGAACAGTTTGACTTGACTTATAAAATACAAATTAGGATGCTGACTTTGATCCCAGCTCCTGTGCTTTTGAGACGATTTAAATGAGACAAATCCATAGTTTTTGAAACTCCAGACAAATCTGTAGTTTTTGTAATTTTGCTGTTTTGGTGGTGGTGCTTAAATCCATCCAAATTAGAAAGAGATGGGTCTGACAGGGGGGAATGTTTTTATTGCTCACATCAGCCACGTGTGAAACACTGTGGAAAGAACTCCACAACTACACTAGTTTTTAGAGCGGTGTGTATTTATTGACATTGAGATGTGTGGGGAATAATTTCACCAAAAACACACAAACCCACCAGGAAACTTGCCCTCATTATTTCCTGAGGTCTCACATACACATGACATTCCACAGACTCCCTTCATATATATTAATTCCCTGACCCCGCCCATCCTTGATTGGCATGGTAATTAACTCCACGCCCATCTGGGCATGATCATTTGAACAATCTGATTTAAATAAAGTTGCAATCAAAATAAAACATTTTAGTAACCAAGAGCAATGGGAGTTAAGGAGTCCTGTACCCTTTTCAAATGTACCTTTATCTGTTCTGGAGGAAATTAGAAAGGCAGCTGTACAAGCATTGTATTATTTGCAAATTGTTAACATTTTAGAATGTTTTAGAACTTTCATGAATCTAGCGTTCCAGTTGTTGGAGCAAAGAGCTACCGAAATAAACCCATCAGGGAATCTGCAAAGAAGACAAACAGCTGTCCAAAATGCTGACATGGACATTGAAACACCTCTGGATGCTTCACAGATATCAGCCCAGAGAAACCAGAACCTGTGACCTCTGTGTGGATCCAGCAGAGCCCTGTCAAAAAGGACTTTACCCCGCTTGAAGAACAGAAAAGAGGGAATGGAAAGGAGGAGGAAGGAGGGAAAAAGAGAGAGGGTGTGGGAAGGGAGGAACCCCAGAAAACCTGTGGTCTTCTGGCCATGGTGGTGGTCTCCAGGTTGTGGTGGTGGTCTCCAGGCCATGCTGGTGATCTTCTTTCATCCACCTCTTCACCTTTATCTCTCCCATGTGTGCTCTGGCCCTCTTGGCACATTTTCAAGGGAACACACCATCTCAGAGCCTGTGTTCATTTCTTTATCTGAGCCCTTAGCCCTGTTATTCTGCTCTTCAGGCTGGTTCTTCTCCTGACCATTGCCAAGGCTCCCAGTACCTTTAGTGCTTAAAAATATACACATAAAAATATGCTTAAAAATATGTAACAGTCACAGCATTTAATGTTCACTAAATGTCTTCTAAAATGCGATCTCATATGTTCTAAAGTACTACTTGGAATACATTCTAACGTACAGTATATGTTCTTAAATCTACTACAGAGGATCAGCTGGGGTTTTTCAGATCCATGTCTCAACGTGCAATCAGGTGTCAGGAAGCAAAACAAGCAGGACAGAAAAGCTCCTGGTTAAATGTGAATTCTGCTGTGGAAAACCAGGCTGGAAAAAGCCTTTATTGTGTACTGGGGGTGGAGTGAGCCAGGAGAGGCTCAGCTAAGGACACACTTAGTGAAATCAGGTGACAAATTCATTTTGTCCCCTCTGGGAGGTGGCACTGACAGGTGGCTGAGCGAGGCCAGAGTGGTTTTAGCCCCACAAAGGTGTATCAAGCTCTGAGGGCTGCCAGCAGCCTCTCAGAAATGGCTCATGAAAAATTAGTGAGAGGGCTCATCAGAAATGTTTAGAAAACCAAAAAAAAAATTAATTAAAGCGAAAATAACAAACTCTACATAACAAAAGGATAAAAGCCATGCAAGGTGCAAGGAGGTTCCTCACACCTGCTAAGACACCCCAGAAATGCCCTGAGAATCTCTGAGCTCTCTCTTAATTATTCAATGATCCAGGAGGGGGTTTTGGTTTGTTGCCTGATAGAAAATAGCTCCAGTCCTTGAGGAACTGCTCAAGGATCCAACAGGAGCCTTTGTGCTGGTACTAGGCCAGTTATGGTGAGAGGATGTCTTGGTTTGGAAAGACAGGTGTGCACCAGGGAAAGCTGGAGCCTCCCTTGGAATGGAGAATGTAAACCCATCCCTCCAAATTATTATAATTTTGACATTAAGGGGCTTTCAGGCAAAGATATGGGAATAGGAAAAACAGTTCTTTACTAGGAATATTAAAAATAAAAATGTAGTAGTAGAAAAAACAAGCAAATAAACAAACAAAAACTCCCCAAAACACTGGCAGAGTCAGAACACAGCCTGACCCCCTCTTGGTCAGAGTGTTGGGAGCACCAAATAAACTCTCCTGCAGTGCCAGCTGTGGTTCTGGTGGAGCAGAGATGATCCTGTAGAAGGTCCAGTGGTGCTGAGCTGGGTCTGGTCTCCCTCTGGGAATCCAAACAGGCTGTGCTGGGGTTGTGACTCCCAGGTTTGATCCAGGTGGGAATGCTGGGCTCCTCCCCCTGGGTGGAGCATCTCCCCATGGGCTGATGGAATTGTCTCAGCCCTGCAGTGAGCCTGGATGGGCCATGGACAGCAGAGATCCCCTGGGGGGAGGAGGGGCCTGGAGGGGATAAAGAACTGCCCCAGCCGGTTTGAATAGCAGATACCCCCAGAGTGATGAGGGACAGGTCCTGGAAGGGATAAAGAACTCTGCCCCAGATGGTTTGAACAGCTGCCCATTGACAGAAGGTTTCCCCTGGAGTTATGAGGAATGGGTTATACAGGAGATTAATAAAAACACCTCTGCCACCCCAATCTTTTTCAGCCTTCTGATGTCTGCATTTTTTAGTGGAGTTTTTCACAGATTTTCATGTAAACAAAGTGACGTTTACATTCCTCTCTGGAGGAAGGACAACTGATGGACTTCTAGTTTGACCAGTGTGGTGGGAGAGGTGTCAGCCTCATCCTCCAATCCGTGGTCTTTGTCCAAAATCTGTATAAACTGAAGTAGAAAAATAAACTTCCCTCTTTTTGCCCTGATGACCTGACTGTGCGTGTCGTTCATTTCATGTCCTATAGCAACACACCTCTCCAATTGGTTTCAACAGATGGAAAATAGAATGCACACTTTTGGTTACATGTGGCAACCCAAGACAGAGGAGCATCCAAGTTCCTGGTTCTTCTTCCTTAAAAGTTCAGAGGTGAAGCTTGCACACTCCTTCCCAATATGGGAACACCTGTTAAGGCAGGGGGTGCTCTGCAACACGGGATCTCCTGGTCTGTGTCCAGTAAAGTGCTGGAAGAGGAGTTTGGGAACCTCTGGGTTGGGGACACCAACGTCTGGCACATCCACTGGGAGAGCACCGGGGGGAATCCAGGCCTGGAAATCCACTTCTCTCAATTCCCCTTGTGCAGGGTAAGAGGCCTGTGATGATAAATGTTGTTTACAGGGTGCTGTGCTTTCAAATTTTTATTGCAAATTTACTTTTCTGACAGTGCTGATTGACACTGTCTTACAACACAGCAACACAGACTCTGAATTCAGGAGGCTGAAAATGACTCCTTTATTTCTGGGCTGTGTCTCCCTTTTCTACTATTTCACACAGACCAATTGCATTGGTGACACAAAGACAAACCTCTTCACTCCCATTGGGCAGAGCAGAGGGACAGCAAGGAGAAGTCCCTCCTGGGGAAAGGAATGAAGAACAAAGTTCCAGTTCCAAAAACATTTCTCCTGTTTACAGAAAATTCCCTGGGAAAGGAATTTCAGAAAACCAAAACACCTCAGGCACAAACCAGGACTACAGCTGATATCTGGAGCCAGGCCCTCAGGAGGGGTTTGTCTCATTCCCTCCTTCCAAGGAGATTTTCCAAAGGACATTTTTACCTTCTCCTCCATGGATCAGCCCTTCCCCCTTCAAAACCCTGAGGAACTGCAGTGCTCACAACGCCGTAGTTTGTTAGATTACTCCCTCAAATGAACTTCCTGTTGCTGTAAAATTTAATTAATTTCCAGAGGTCATGATTCATGAGGTTAATAATTAAAGCCAGGCAAAAATGCTTTATTTTCCTGTTCTCAAGGTGTGCTGCATCCCAGAGAGATTCCAGGGTGATTTGTCTTCCCTTGGGGAGCAGCCTACAATGAAATCTGCTTTGAGGATATTTGCCAGGCAGGCTGCAGGTTTTCAATGGGAATTTTGCTATTAAAAAAAAAAAATTTGAAGCAAGGAGTGACCTCTCAGGAGAAGTCAAGCACAAGCTGGTGTTTGCTGTTCATAACTGAGCACCTCAGCCTCTTCTTGTGAAAATCTGTTACACCAGTAAAGGGTCGGTGGGATTTGAGCCTGGAGAGCTTTGGGATTGTGGCAGGGCCTGAAACTGGTGGATCTTTGATGTGTTTGGCACATTGAGTTTGGCTCTTTGCTGTTGTAATAAATAAACAGACAGGACTCAGTTTTCTCATGCAGAAAAGGAAATTATTTATTCTTATGCTCATATTTATATGAAATACCTGTGTTAAACTGAATTGGTCAGCAACACAGTGAAACTCAGTTCATTGGTCACTGAGGGATACTGTATACGTCTATCACATTTTCTCTCTCTAGATATGTCTACACATTTTCTTCAATATTCTCGTGGGACAGATTCATTGTTTACGCAGGTACAAACCGATTTTTCTAAAAACGGGTTGTTGTGTTCGTGCTTATTTTTCTTTTTTGGAACTTACAGCTACTTCTAGCTTAGCTGGAGTAGCAGGGCCTAAACCATATTTTATAAAACCTTTCTTTTATAGTATGTTCTCCTGTCTGCAACACTTTTCAGAGCTTCCCTCTCCAGCCTCTTCTGTTCAGGGGCCTGTGCCAGTGAAATGCCCAGCACTGGGTGTGGGCCTGATATTTCGGGGTCTGAGAGATTTTTATCCTGCTGGCAGCTGCTAATGTTTTCCCAAGGAAAAAATTCCCAAGAAAGTTTCTTCTCAAAACAATCTTGGCAAACAACTCTCCTTTCTCAGAACAATCTTTCTCCAGGGGGTGTTTTGCTGTTTCTCTGGTTTAACCAATGGCATTAGAGAGGTGTCGTTCCCATTCCCCAACCATGGTCAGTCTGGATGGGAACACCTTATAAAAGGTGGTGAGAATTAGACAATGAAGCCTTTTTTCTGTGCTCTTTGCCTTCTGAAATATTTGGAGTCTTTCTTTTGTGTTCTACAAGGACACTGGGGACATGGATGGGATTAACTGGCAAAAATTCCCAGTTCCCTGCAGTGCTGGGCTCTGCCTCTTACCCTGTTCCAATGCACCGTCCTTCATGGAGCCCAGGAAACTCTGAGCCTGGTTTTACTCAGAAGTTTTAGATCTTTGGATATAAAACTTTCCATAGGAAGCACTTGGAGTTTGTTTTGCTTCTGAGAACAATAATCCTTTGGTAACAAAGGACAGTCTGGAGAGAACAGCCTGGAAAACTCAGCTCAGTGATCTTAAAGTCTTTATTCTTTTGAGAGGTGACTTAAATTGTTCCTGGAATTAATGATGGATTAAGGGACGTGCTCTTCATTCTCTGTTACAGCTTCCTGTCACTGCAGGGACCCTGAACTGAGGAATTGGGCCATGAAGGAGTCCTTGGATGGGAGAGGTGGAATGGGAATTTTCTGTAAACGGGAGAAATGTTTTTGGAACTGGAACTTTGTTCTTCATTCCTTTCCCCAGGAGGGACTTCTCCTTGCTGTCCCTCTGCTCTGCCCAATGGGAGTGAAGAGGTTTGTCTTTGTGTCACCAATGCAATTGGTCTGTGTGAAATAGTAGAAAAGGGAGACACAGCCCAGAAATAAAGGAGTCATTTTCAGCCTCCTGAATCTCAGAGTCTGTGTCCTTGTGGTGTAAAACAGCTTCACTCCTGTCCTGAAACAGCTGCTCTGGGTCTCTGAGACAAGAGGAACAACTTGTTTGCAATAGAGAGACAGTTAAGAAAATTACCCTCATAAGGTTCAGGCACAGCAGCCCATTGATTTCTGAGGGGTTGGGATGAATGGCAGAGGAAAAACCTTATTTTTAGCTCATCTATTTCAGGCTGCAGATTATTGAGAAGTGTAAATGCAGCTCTTTGCGTTTGGGTATGGGGTGGGTTATGGGAGCTTGAGCAGATCAGCACTTCAAGGCTGGGGCAATTCCACCTGTGTTCACAATTTTAAGGCAGCAGATGAAGAATTTTCCTGGATACAAATTGATTTAAATTTCCCCGGAGAAAGGAAAAAAAAAATTATAAGGGCTGGTCCCATCTGAGCTAGGAGGGCTGTGGAAATGGAGTTGAGTGTCTCTCCCTCTCCTCCCTACCAATTCCATTCATCTCAGCCAGGAGTGTCAGTAACCCTGGCAACCCCGTGTTTGTGTTTTTGTTTTCTCCTCTGCTCCTGTGACAACTAAAACTCCCTTCTTTTATTATTATATTTGTTGGTGATGAGCACAAAACATAATAATAGAAAATACAGAGCCCAAATCACATCATGTTAAAGGAAGCAGGAGGGAGGCAAAGGCTCAGGATGGTTTTTTTAATGCAAATTTTATGTATCTGTAAGGTTAGAGGTATCTGAGACAGCTGAGATGTGATTGTAATGCTTCCAACAGCTTTATTTTGTCAATAGATCTGGCTGTGTGGGGACGTTTAATTCCATCTAAAAATGCCACTGAAATAAAAACGAAGGGACAGAGATCTGGGGGAGGTTCCTGCCATCAAAATCTGTCCTGGGGGAGAAGTGACCAGTGAAGGAAGTGGAGACCTTTAATGTGGAGGTTCCTAAAAACCTAAAACCTAAACCAGCTTCTCACAATTGTACACTACAACGACATAAAGACTCCAACTTCAGAGGGCTGAAAAGATGACTCTTATTATCAGAAAATGTTTCTCCTTTTCTACTATTTCACACAGACCAATTGGATTGGTGACACGAAGACAAACCTCTTCACTCCCAATGGTCAGAGCAGAGGGACAGCAAGGAGAAGTCCCTCACAGGTGAAATATGTAAACATTCTTGCTGTCACCAAAACATGTCCCTTGTTCACAGAAAATTTCCTAGGAAAGGAATTTCAGAAACTAAAACATGTCAGGCATAAACCAGAGCTACATCAACTAAAACCACTTCTCTCCTACCTGGGCTACAAAACCTCCCCAGGCCACCCAAGGTCCAGTGAAAACAGCAGCAGAAGGCTCCAGAGCTCAGACGTTGCCTCAGAAATGGGAATTTTGCTGAGAATGTCTCAGAAATGAGCTCTGGGCAGTTTCGATGTCGCCCTGATTTTTCAGCCTTCTGATTGTTTCTCATTTCTACTGGAGTTTTCTTACAATTGTAACAAAAACAAAGACTGATATTTTGTAAATAATACATTCCTTTCCAGGGGAAAGGACAAATTGAGGGACTGCTGGTTTGACCAGTGGGGTCTGAGGGGTGTCAACCTCGTCCCCCCAGTCACTGGTCAAAGTCCAAACTCTATTTAAACCCTGAATCCAAAAATAAAGTTTTTCTTTTTCTTGCTCTCAACCTGATGGGTGAATGTCCTTCTTTTCGTGTCTTCTAGTGACATTTCTGTGTCAGGGTAAGAGCTTTTCCTGTTGTACTGTCCTGGGTTGTGGTGTAGGATGTGCACACAGTATTTATTCCATCCCCATCCCCATGAGCTGCTGGAACCAGGTGGGGCAGTGTTTTCCCAGGCCCCTCCTTTGGGCTCTTCTGCTCATGGCCCATCAATGCCTTGCCCAGGACTCACAGGGAACTCCCTCCAGGAGCTCTCTCTGTTTAATGGGCCATCAAGGAGCCACTGCACGACTCCTCATCCCATTGGGAGATGCTCCCAATGCCCAGGGGGAGGAGCCAAGCATTCCCACCTGGAGAGAATCTGGGATTTGGGACAGGACAAGCAGCCCTGAGCCACTGGATTCCCAGAGGAGCAGAGCTCCCAGACCTTTCTGTGGGATCACTGCTTCAGGAAGAGCCCCTCACCTGGACTGCTCCCCCCACCCTGCTCAGGGTGTGTTCTGACTCTGTCAGGGCTCCTTTGTGTTATTGCATTGATTTTATTTTACCTTTTTACCTTTCTTCTTATTAAATTGTATTTCTGACTTGGAGCCTCTCACTCATTTTGCTTTCAAACCACGACATGTACCCACACATGTCCTGAGGGTCTGGAGTGGCAGCTCCATGCTGGGTACACATCCCAACCCTTACTCATTCCTTACTCCTTGGCTACTCCAGGGTGAGAGGAACGTGCTGTGAACCTGAAGAACGCCCAGAAAATCACCCTCATAAGGTTCAGGCACAGCGAAGAACTGATTTCAGAGGGGTTGGGATGAATGGCAAAAGAAAAAAAATCTTATTTTTAGCTCTGCTATTTCTGGCTGCAGATCATGGAGAAGTGTAAATGAACCTCTTTGATTTGGGTGTCAGGGGGTTTGTAGGACCAGCTCAATACCAGCCCTAAAACCAGCTCAAATATCTGCACCAAGCACTTGTTCCACGGGCCATTAACTCCATTAGGCCGTGTTTTAACCTTGGCTTCAGCCACCCGAGAAATATTTTTTTTCTTTTTTGAGAGCTGCAGATTCCAAGGGGGAATCACATCCATGAGTTTTTAGATGACTGGCAAAGACGGGGATTTCTTCTGGGACACCCCAGAGTTCTGAAATCTCACACAACAACTGAACAAACACAAGGAATTCTGTATATACCCATTAATTTTCCAGGATTTTGGTGTTCCACAGCACGTGCCATGCTCAGCCTTTCCTCAGGGTGCTCCAGCTGCATTTTAAGCACTTGATCCTTGTTTTTTTTTCACCAAGATGCTGCACTTGGAAGCTGCAGATCCTCTGCTGTGTTGTCCTAGCACTGATCTATGATTTAACTTCCAAAGTTCTGCACTGCCAAAGGACTTTGATAGAAGGTCAAGCTGGTTGATTATGAAAAAAGTAATTGAAATTTGTTTTATTGGGGCAGGGGAAGGAAGGGAAGATGATTTGTATGTATCTGATAATAGAAAACATTATGGTCATTTATTTCAGTTTCTGTAATTGAATTTCAAACCTTTCAAGTCGAGGCGTGTGCACTGTGGATACATCCAGCCCAGAAACTTTCTGTCATTCCCTCATCCACTCTTGATCAATTTCAGTGATTGTATGGATTTGTCTTTGCAGGAGTTGATTCCCAGCCTGTAGCTAAAGAGCAGCAGCTGAAGGAGCTGCATTATTGGCAAACAGCAAACGTGGGTCAGGCTGCTAATTGCTGCTGGCAGAGCCTGCAGGGCTGCCTGCCACAGGGGGAAGTCATTCCTGCTCCTGGAATGGGCTGGGCAGGGAAAACAGGGGCTCCTGGAATTTGTAATGCATCCTTTCCCCTGGAATTTGTAATGCGTCCTTTCCCCTGTATTTTCACGTTTTAATCACTGAGCTCACTGAAACTCAGCACACGTTGGTCTGCAAGGCTCTTTGAAACATGGAAATTGGGCAGTTTGGGACACTGATGAGGGAATTCCTTTCTTTTCTGAAGATTGAGAATCCTGGAATTTGTAATGCATCCTTTCCCTGGTAATTTGTTTGTATTAATCACTGTGTGATCATTGAAACTCAGCACACTTGGATCTGCAGAGTTAACTTTGGAACATAGAAATTGGGCAGTTTGGGGTTTGGGACACTAGTGAAGGAATTCCTTGCTTTTCTGAAGATTCAGAATCCTGGAATTGTAATGCATCCTTTCCTGACTGTTTTACACCACAAGGACACAGACTCTGAGATTCAGGAGGCTGAAAATGACTCCTTTATTTCTGGGCTGTGTCTCCCTTTTCTACTATTTCACACAGACCAATTGGATTGGTGACACAAAGACAAACCTCTTCACTCCCATTGGGCAGAGCAGAGGGACAGCAAGGAGAAGTCCCTCCTGGGGAAAGGAATGAAGAACAAAGTTCCAGTTCCAAAAACATTTCTCCTGTTTACAGAAAATTCCCTGGGAAAAGAATTTCAGAAAACCAAAACACCTCAGGCACAGAACCAGGGCTACACTTTCCGCTGTAATTTGTGTGTTTTAATCACTGTGAGTTCACTGAAACTCAGCACACTTTGATCTGCAGGGGCTCTTTGAAACATGGAAAATTGGTCAGTTTAGGGTTTGGGACACTTAATGAGGGAATTCCTTGCTTTTCTCAGATCCAGAGTCCTGGAATTTGTAACGCATCCTTTCCCCAGTAATTTGTGTTATTAATAATTTGTGTGTTTTAATCACTGAGCTCACTGAAACTCAGCACACTTTGATCTGCAGGGGCTCTTTGAAACATGGAAAATTGGTCAGTTTGGGGTTTGGGACATTGAATGGGGGAATTCCTTGCTTTTCTCAGATCCAGATTCCTGAAATTTGTAACGCATCCTTTCCCCGGTAATTTGTGTTATTAATAATTTGTGTGTTTTAATCACTGAGCTCACTGAAACTCAGCACACTTTGATCTGCAGGGTTAAATTTGAAACATGGAAAATTGGTCAGTTTGGGGTTTGGGACATTGAATGAAGGAATTCCTTGCTTTCCTGAAGATCCAGATTCCTGGAATTTGTAATGCATCCTTTCCCCTGTGATTTGTGTGAAAACTGTGTGTTCACTGAAACTCAGCACACTTTGATCTGCAGGGTTAACTTTGAAACATGGCAATTGGGCAGTTTGGGGTTTGGGACATTGAAAGAGGGAATTCCTTGCTTTTCTGAAGATCCAGATGATCCCAGAGCTGCCGGAGCTCACCTGCCTGCAGGGAAAATCCAGGGCACATCTCCCAGCTGTCCTTTGCTTTGGCAGAGCTCTTGTTGCCCTGCTCATCTCTGAGCAGCTCGAAATGTTGAACTTGGCAACGTCTGACTGGTTTTCCCTCCCCTTAAAACAAACCAATTATCCAGGCCTGACAAGAATAGAAACAGAAGGTGGTAATTTCTTGCACTCTTTAATTGCCTCCCAAAGAGGATAAAGCAGTTACTTTAAAAGACTCAGTCTTCATCTGCACTGTTGAAATAAAGCCTTCTGAGGATAACTTAAAAGGACAGATGAAGAGCCTGGGTTTGTTAAGGGGAGCCAGGCCTAAATGAGCTGCTGCCTTCAACAAAACCTTGCCTATCATTAGGAATTCTCTCTGTCCTAGGAAACGGTGCAGACAGCACGGGAATTAATGCAGGGCCTCCAAAAAATGGAGCAAGGTTTGGGGAGCTGGAGGTTCAGAAGGCATTAGGAGCTCCAGCAGCAGGAAACGGTTCAGTGGGTGGGAGGTGTGGGGTATCCCACAGGAACCCTGCAGTTTTCTCTGGGAAAAATCTCAGGGTGAGAATTTTGTGTGTCCAGGAACTCAATTTTCATTGATCTGTCCATGCGGAATTGGACCATTGTCCAGGATCTGTTTTACAGTATTTAGAAGTGTGTGATAAGTATGTCAGGGCTTAGCTTATTGCAATGATTTTTGTGGGGTTTTTTGTTGTTGTTGTGTGGAGGTTTTTTGTTGGTTTGTGGTTTTTTGTTTGTTTGTTTTGGTTTTGGTTTTGGCTTGGTTTGGGAGGGGGGTTTGAGATATTTTGGCACTTTTTTTAAAACTTGTTTTTTGTTTGGGGTTTTTTGGGTGGTTTTTTTTGGTGTTTTGTTTTGGGGTTTTTTTTGTTTGTTTGTTTGTTTGTTTTGGGGTTTTGGGGTTTTGTTTTGTTTTGTTTTGTTTTGTTTTGTTTTGTTTTGTTTTGTTTTTTTCCAGCTGGGTTTTGAATGCATTTATGTGGGAAGTTTTAGGTTATAGGGTTAGAGAATTTCTATTATCTCCATGCACAGGAATATCCCTGTGCCTCTATCCAGTCCCTTGTGCTTGGGCAGGTCCATCCTGCCCTGCACTTACAACACAGGGGTCAGGGCATCTCCAGTTTGGGGTTTTTGGAGATAACCCCCCCCAGTCTGCCCTGTGGGAAGCCAGTGAGTGGCTGTGGCCAAAATCTGTTTCATGAATTCTCAGGGCATTTCTTTCCCCATGAGAAACTGCACAAGGACAGCTGAGATAAGAAAGTGATCCCTGAGATAACAGAGATCCTGGTGATCAGAGCGCAGTGCCAGGCTGCAACTGCTGCATTTTTATGGTTATGAAAAGAACCTGGATGTGAATTTCCCACCTGTCCACCCTGCCCTGAATCCCCTGAAGCTGCTGGTGTTGTTCCCCACGGGAGCTCAGTGCCTGAAAAGAGGATAAAAGTGAGCTGTGCTTGTTATCTGCCAGAGCTGCTGGCAGCTCGGGGACGGGCAGGGAAATTTCTGCACTTAATAAAGTCCCTACTTGGACATTTCAGTGCAAGTAAAAACACACAACAAAACACACAACAGCAAAATGTTCTTTTTTTTGTGCCACTGTCACTCATGCCCCACCTCATTCCTGGCTGAAGGGATGAAGATCCTGGTTTTGTGTGAATAAATCTGATCCTCTGCCTTCTTCTTGGTTAAATTTGTTAATCCTGGTTTCTCTGTGTGCAGCCCTGGTTTTGTGCCTGAGGTGTTTTGGTTTTCTGAAATTCCTCTCCCAGGGAATTTTCTGTCAACAGGAGAAATGTTTTTGGAACTGGAACTTTGTTCTCCATTCCTTTCCCCAGGAGGGACTTCTCCTTGCTGTCCCTCTGCTCTGCCCAATGGGAGTGAAGAGGTTTGTCTTTGTGTCACCAATCCAATTGGTCTGTGTGAAATAGTAGAAAAGGGAGACACATCCCAGAAATAAAGGAGTCATTTTCAGCCTTCTGAATCTCAGAGTCTGTGTCCTTGTGGTGTGAAACAGCCTCACCTGTGTGTTTCCTCCTTTCTTTGTCCCATTTCCCTTCTCTCCTTTGTATTCCTCTGTGTGTCTGTGAAAAATGGGAAGCTCTGGTGCTTCCCTGCCCTGTTTGTTCCATTGGACAGGTGCTTTTTAACTGGAAAAAAAATACTCCTAACCAAAATGAAAATAAAAAGTTGGAGCCAGCTCTAATGAGAGCATGCAGAGAACATTCCCTTGGGGCTGTTCTTGAGGATGTTTGGTAATTCCTCCTTTTATAAAGTGTAACATGAGCTGGAAAAATTTGTGTTGGAAACGCTTCTGCCTCTGCCAGAACACACAGGGAGCCAAGGAGAGCAGGGAAGGGGCGTAAAGAAAACCAGGGGAAACTTGTTTTGCTGAATAATTGCATTCCTGCAAGGAGTTCTTCCAGCAGAGAAATGCCTAAAAAAAAAAAAAAAAAAAAAGAAAAGACATGAGGGTACCCTGCAGCTGGCAGTCAGAGGGGTTGGATTCCTCCAGGAATGGGATGTGCTCCTGATGCTGTTTTATAGCACAATGACACAGATTCCAAACTTCAGAAGGCAGAAAATGACTCCTTTATTTCTGGGATGTGTCTCCCTTTTCTACTATTTCACACAGACCAATTGGATTGGTGACACAAAGACAAACCTCTTCACTCCCATTGGGCAGAGCAGAGGGACAGCAAGGAGAAGTCCCTCCTGGGGAAAGGGATGAAGAACAAAGTTCCAGTTCCAAAACCATTTCTCCTGTTTACAGAAAACTCCCTGGGAAAAGAATTTCAGAAAACCAAAACACCTCAGGCACGGAACCAGGGATTACATGCTCCCACTGGGAATTGTGGTGGCTCCTGGAGCTCAGTCAGGGCTGGGAATTTGTGCCCCTCATCAAGAATCCTGTGCAATTTCTTGTACATGACTTTAAGGTTTGTGGTTTTAAGTCTGTTTTCCTCTGGGCAGCTGAAGGACAACCCAGCTCCAAGGGTTTAGGGAAACCTTTGTTAACCTGGAGGATGAAAAGAGAGGAAAAGTTCCTGCTAGGGGAGAGAGGAGGCAGCACTGCCCAGGCACTGGGAGGGGTCTGGGGGTTTCTGTGGAGCCTTTCCAGGATCTCAGTGTGGCAGTAAATACTGCATGGGGATGTGGCTGGGACAAAACTCCCTCAGACTTCTTATTTCTTCCTCTGTGTGATAGCATAGGGTTAAAATGTTTCCAAAATAATGGGAATTGTGTACAACGGATTCAGGGGAGGTGGAAAGAAAGGCTGGGTCTGGACAGGCCTGGGAAAGGGAACCAAAACTACCCTGGAAACAAAGGTTGGGTTTTGTCTTTACTGGATCGTGTGAAACTGCACCTGCAGCATCATCATCTGATAAATGATGTGATTGTTAAATGTAATGGTTGTTGGGTAATTGAATATGATTATTATCTCAAACAAGAATAATGAGAAACGATATTTGGGGGGCCTGATGGAAATGCCAAGGATTCATGATTGGATAAGATCAATGTATGCAATAGAACAATATGATTAATACATAATGATTAATATAATGGGTAATAGATATTAATGATTAATTAATATATAATGATTAATATTAATTGTTTAATAATTAATATCTATAGCTATATAATGAAAGGGTATAAAAACATCCATCCTGAATCCATGTGGGAGTCAGATTTGGGTCTGTACCCTGTAGCCTGATTCCCAGAGCTCTTCAATAAAAGCACCTGCAGATGATCATTGTGTGTTTCAAGCTAACATGTGAACCAACTCCTTAACTTATCTCTGTCTCCGGGCTGAATTCAGGAGATCTGCCCCATTGGAAACTCATATTTTGAACCAGTTCCTGTTCCAAATGATAGTGAATAACCAGAATTTCCTCTGAAGTAGCATGAGGGGGGAAAAAGAGCAGAACTCAACCAGTTTCACATAAAAAAAAACCCTTTTCATAATCATTCATGGGACTGATGGGAAAATCCATCCACTGGAGTGAGCGGGTTTTGTTTTGTTCTTGGTTTAGCCTTGCATGGCAGATTCCAGAGCAACTGGAATTTTTTTTCACTGCTGGAAACACCCCAAAAAAATCATTAACCAGTGGTTCAGTACAAGGGCTGAGATTCCAGGTTCTGTCTTGGGGAGCAGAGGGAACATCCTGCAAAATATCCAAGGAATGTGCCCAGGAGTGGGACAGGAGTGGGACAGGAGGGGGACCTCCCCCTGCAGAGCCCTTGGTGCTTTGAGATTAGGAGGGAAAATCAGTTTCCAGCCCATTCCTGTGATGGCTCAAAGCCACCCCTGCCCCGGATTTGAACCGGACCCCAAAGGGTGAAAGGCTCTCCCTGCCAATCCCCAGAGGACGCAGCTGCTCCCGACACGGATTTGTAACAAATCCTGCCCCAGGGCAGCAGCCTTGGCTCTCCTTCCTCTGATCATCGGTGGCAATTTAAAGATTTTCCCTTTCTTTCCACTCCTCCCGTGCCCACTGCACCCTTTTCTGCCTTCTGCCATCTAAATCCAGCTAAATCTTCTGAAAGGAGATTAAGGACTGGTAGATTTTAAACAGTGTAAACCAAGGCGGATGCTCACATTCCAAGGGGTTTTTTGGGTTTTTTTCTTGTTTTGTTTTGGTTTTTGTCAGTTTTGGTTTTGTTTTTTGTGGTTTTTGTTGTTGTTGTTGTTGTTTGGGGGTTTTTTTGTTGGGGCTTTTTTTTGTTGGGTTTTTGGTTTGGTTTGGTTTGGTTTTTTCCTCCACAGTTTCTTGATAGACAAACAAGTCCTGAGCTTAATCTGCTTCTTCAAAGGAAGATCCAAAACACATCTGACCAAAAGTGCAAATACCCTTGAGCAGGGTGGTTTTTTGTTGATTATAACCCTGCCCATCCTCTGCTGCTGGATCAGCACTCCCCGCTCTGCTCTTCCTGGCATTCCCTGCTTCACCTCCCTTTTCTTGTGGCAAAATCCTTATTGATTTCGGGGGGATTCGTATCAGAGCAGCATCAATGGAGATTTTCCACCCTTTGAGTTCTGCCGCACCTCAGTTCACACTAACTCTGTGTGGCACTGCATGACACTAAAGAATGACACTCACTGTCAGGTTGAGAAGTGAGGAGAGAAAGAGAAACTTTATTATGATTTGGGGTTTAAATAGGATTTGGAATTTGATCAAGGATTGGAGGACGAGAGGAACTCCCCTCTAACCCCAGTGGTCAAACCTGCAGCCCATCACAGAGAGAGGAATGCAAAAACAATCTACTTTTGTTTATGTTAAATGCGTGAGAAACTCCAGTAAGAATTATGTAAGCAAGATCAGAAGGCTGAAAATCAGGGTGACAAACTCTGTGTTGTAGGAGTGAAGCAGCTCCAGGATGTCCCCGTGGAGTTCCTGCTGGGTGGAACTGGAGCTGGATGTTTGCATCAGGAATGTGCTCTTTGCTTGTGCTTTAATGAACTCGAGGAGAACACGAAGAACAAGGGCAGAACGTGGCCATGGTGCTGCTCAGCTCGGCTGTGTCCCTCTGTTTGCTGCCACTGCCTGAAATGTTTTTAAAAAAATAGAGACAAGACAACCACCAGCTTGTCACAATAAGACATGAAATAAAGGTGCTTGACTGTTGTCTTGATCTTTTTCAGCCTTCTGATGTTTGCATTTTTGTAGTAGAGCTCCTCATGAATTTTCATGTCAACGAAAGTAATGTTTTGTAAACAGTTCTTCCTGTTTACATTTCTCTCTTGAGGAGGGACAATTGATGGACTTCTAGTTTGACCAATGTGGCTGGAAAGGTGTCAACCTCATTTGTCCAATCCTTGGTCATTGTCCAAAATCTATATATATCAAGGTTGAAAATAAATTGTCCTTCTTTTTTGCTCTGACAACTGGCTGTGTGTGTGTCCTTCATTTCCTGTCCTACAGTGACACTTGACTCCGGTCAGGAGGAAATCAGTAGAAATCAGAAGGTTTATTTACAATCCATTCAGCCCTTTTATAACACGCTGTGCTAAAGGCACGTTATTGGTCCAGAGCACTGACACCTCTCCCATGGGCTGAGGAACAGAAACAGCAAACAACTCCTGTTGGCATGGGAAAGGAATATTGTCTACACAAGGTTGTTTTGGGAAAAACTGTTGGAAAGTTTCTCTTGAGAAGAGCTCAGCAATTCTCAGGCTCAGAAAATTTCGGGTCCACCCCCAGTTCTGGTGGATCACTCCAGACTCTGCCCCAGAGCTGCTCCCAGCCCTCTGCTCCACCACGTCCCTCCTGGGACTGCCCAGAGCAACTTTTCCTCCTCCTTCCTCCTCCTGCAGCAGCCCTGCCCACACACCCCAGAGAAGGAGTTTTGAAGGGATCCAACGCTCCGGGATGTCACAATAGGACACGAAATAAAGGTGCCTGACTCCAGTCAGGGGCAGCAGAAATCAGAAGGTTTATTTACAATCCATTCAGCCCTTTTATAACACGCTGTGCTAAAGGCACGTTATTGGTCCAGAGCACTGACACCTCTCCATGGGCTGAGGAACAGAAATAGCAAACAACTCCTGTTGGCATGGGAAAGGAATATTGTTTACACAAGGTTGTTTTGGGAAAAAGAAAAACTGTTGAAAAGTTTCTCTTGGGAAGAGCTCAGCAATTTTCAGGCTCAGAAAATATCGAGTCCACACACCAGCTGACTGTTAATTAATGCAAATGCACGTTCATGGGTTCATTCTGCCTTCAGTTCATCCTCCCAGATCCCTCCAGTTCCTTGTGTAACTCTCCTCTTGTATGTTTTCCAAATTTTATCACCTCCTAAGAGCCAGTGTTCTTTAAAACAGGATTTAAATCACGATATTACCCTTGTGTTTCAATTTCTAAATGTTATTGTACAAGAACCAGCAGAAATTGTTGTGATATCAGGCAACTCCCAGGATTTCTTTTGGAGTGTTCAGACCAAGGGGATGTCACAATGTGTGCAAAGACTCTCTGTCATTGTCCTATTGATTTTGGGTTCCCTGCCGTGCTCAGTGCAGCTGAGGATTGGGGGGTGACACCTCCAGAAGGGGCTGCTGATCTCAGGGCTTTATTTTGAGTTTGGCAGCCTGGGCTGGAATAATTTACGGCAGCGAGGTTTGAACTTGGAGCTGTCCTCACTTTTCTGTCCACGCTGTTTATTTGTGGGTGGCTGAAACCAGGAAAGGTCAAACCTTGATCTCTCCCCAGGATCCCTGTAGATAATTTAGACGTTAATCAAGCTCTGTTCTCTCTCCTTCCCTTCATGAGCGTTCTTGAACCAGGATCAGCGCGAGGAAGAAAGAAGTGGGAATGTCTTCAACAGCCCCACACTCCCACTCTGCCAAGCTGATTTATCCCTCTCCTGCCCCATCCCTCTGCTGAAAACTCACTCCTGGAGACAACAGAAACTTTTTCTTCTCCAATTAAAAAATAATAATAAAAATAAAGTCCTTTCTGGAGATTGCTCAGGTTCTCTCCCACATTGCTTGGGAGATTTTCCTTCAAAGTTTTGTCTGAGCGGGGCCAGAACACCTTCCCTTGCTCTGCCCTGTCTCAGATCAATATGACAACCTTCACCAGAGCTGTAATTGCATTGGGCAGGGATGCATCAAACCTCAGAATATTTGATTTGTCCTCAACCTGAGGTGAGGACTCTCACTGTGGGGGTTTTTTCTCTCCCCAGCCCTCTGCAAGTGTAATTCCGTTTAAATCTGCGGGGATCGCTCTGAGATTGCTCTGGTAAAGGAGGTGGGTTAATATCCCTCCTGTCCTTGGCTTTACTGCAGACAGTGGCAACGAGGGGCCTAATTAGTGTGATTGGGTTGGTGCTTACGGAGGTTTCTCCAAGAGAAACTGGACTGACACCATGAAACTCATTAAACTCAGCTCTCCCAACAGCCGCGGCTTTATGCGGGAGAGAAAAGGAATCCAGCGAGAGGGAAGTCAAAGTAGGATCCTCATCAGAGTAATTAGTGCGAGTCATTATTTCCTGGGAGCCTCAGATGGGCACATTTATCCTGAGGAGATGCCAAGGGTAAGGCTGGATGGAGCTGCCTGGGGAGGGGAGGGAGGAGAGGGGCTTTGCCCACGTTCCCTGGCGAGGTGATGGGTGATCCTATTAGCACAGATAATCCCCTTTCACGGCGCTCATTCCCTGCCATTATCTTTATTTGGCTGCTGATTTCCCTCATGGAATTCTCCTGCCATTCCAATGTTTAGCAGGAAGGAATTTGAGAAAGGGAAAAAATCCTGCCTGGGCTATGGCAGTGTTCCTGGAAGGAAAAGGAGCTGCTGGTGGGTTGGGGAGAGAATCTCCAACAAAACCTTCTGCTGGTGGTGGAATCTCCTCAGAGGATCCGTGTTCCCATCCCTGGAATCCATCCTGCTCTTTCCTGCTGGAGCTGGAATGTGCTGCCTCAGTCAATGTTAACAAACAGCTTTGCCAGCAAACTTCCTGCTCTTGGAATGAATGAAGGGGGAAAGGAGATGATGGAATGGAATAGGGAAATTATTTCCCCAAGTCCTGGAATGGATTCCTGGTCCCCAATTGCAATTCCAGTGCTGGGGGCACATGGGGTCACCCCTTGGGTCACTTCTGACCTTTCAAATTGTGAGCACCCCCTTCAGAACCTCCTGCTCTGGTCTCTCTCAGAATTCCTCATGGATGGGCCTTTTAGGGGTCCAATTTTCAGCTGCCCAGAGGAGCTGTGGCTGCCCCTGGATCCCTGGAAGTGCCCAAGGCCAGGCTGGATGGGGTTTGGAGCACCCTGGGATTGTGGATAATGTCCCTGCCCATGCCAGGGAGTGAAATTACATAAACTTTAATGTCCCTTGACACCCAAATGTTTCCATGATACCTGATTTCCATTATATTACTAGAAACAAGTTGAGTTTTTTGAGTTGGTTTGGGGTTTTGGATATGGTTCATCTCGGGGGGGTTTTAATAATAAAATATATTTATTGCATCACTCTATATTGCCTTCCTTTATCAATACAACAAAGAGGGCAATGGTTTCATTGTGGAAAGATGATTTATTCTTATTTATGGATTTATTTTCCCTCCCTTTTGGACCCTCCCCATCCCCAGCAGCGCAGCACGAGCAACTGATGCCGAAGTGAGAGAAACAAATAACTCAGCGACTGCCACGGGGATAAGGCCTGGCTTAAAGCTCATTTGCCAGGCAGCGTTTGCCTCTTAAAACCTCCCTTTGCTATGGAGAGCAGAGATCCTGCAAATGCCATGTGATTGCAGCTGGAAAAGATGGAAGGGCCGCGTTCTGACCCGCAGACAAAATGTGTCAAACGAGACCTTTCAGCGCCGTGACGCTCCCGGCTTTTAATGAAATCTGTCAGGTACAGATGAATGGTTAACCTGCCTTTCCTTCTCCCGGCTTATTAAAATCATTAAAAGGCAGCAATAATTATGATCCTTTCTGACTGCTGTGTTTATGTCAGGCCCGGGGGTCTCGTGCCTGCAGAGGGATTCTGCTCGGATGGGAATTGCTGCAGAAGGTCACTGGTGCTCCTTCCCGACGTGGGGATGGGGGACTGGAGCTTTTTCCTCTTTGCTGCCCTTTTTCAAGTGCAGGATCTGACCTGTAGAACACAAACAGGTGATTTTTTTCCTTTTTTTTTTTTTTTTTTTTTTTTTTAATTTATCAGTTAGGAATTGAAATTTAAATCAGCTTGTATTCCAAACTGAGCAGTTCCTGATCCTCTACCACATGAGACAACCCAAGGATGTGCACAGGACTAAGGGAAGATGATGGGCTGCATTATTACCCAAGGGAAGACCTAATCTTTTAAACCAATGCACCCTCACAATGACATCATGTTATTTGTTCTCTATTTTTGTGGCCCGTGGGTATCTCCTTGTGTCTTTTATCCACATTTTTTTTTTAACAAGTGGCACCCCTGACAACTCCTGATGTTCCTCTCCTATTTCACACAGGTTGTGACATTCTGCTATTTATTCTCTATTGACATTTTGTTATTTATTCTCTATTTTTTTTGGCCCATGGGTATCTCCTCGTGTCTTTTATCCACATTTTTTTTTAACAAATGGCACCTCTGAGAACTCCTGATGTTCCTCTCCCTTTCCACACAGGTTGGGTGTGTTCACACAGGTATTTCTGGGAGCCTTGGTGTCAGTGCTGTGGTTGTGGCTGTGAATTTTGAGGCCTTTTGCTGAGTTTCATTGATTTTCACCAGCTGTGCTGCTGTACTTTGGTGATCTATTCCAGAGGCCTCAAGTTTAAGGTCTGACCCAGGTTTGTACTGAAGGACATTTCTACAGTAGCAAAAGGAATTTTTTTATTTTTTTTTTGCTCAGCACTTGAAACATTTTTCTACTCGTGTAGCTCACGGAACTGAACGTGATGGAGCTGATTTCCCAAAGCTGAAAATACAGACTGTCATGGAAATCCATAGGAACAAATCCATAGAAAGATTCCTGCTTGGTTTATATCAAATCAAAAAATCACTTTTATTCCTGAGTTGCAGTTTGAGCTCATCCTTGCCAGCCAGGGAGTCTGGAGTCAAAGAATTTAATATCAAACCTGGGGGTCTGACAGATTTTGGAGGGGAAAGGGGGAGATGATTCCTGTGAAAGCCCCTGTCTGGTTCCATATCAGGCATTGACAAAGCAATCAGTGGAATTCTTCTTCAGCATAGATTATGCTGTAAAAGCAAAAAAAAACCCCAGCATTGATTTGGGTTTGTAATAAGATGACAAGTCTGTAATGATCAGCAGCTTCAGAGATTACAGAAATGTACTTTTCATTCCTCTGACACCATGTCAATACCTTTTTCCAGCTGTTCTGAACACCCTGAGAGGTTTTATCTTAAAATCTGGGTTTGAGAAAGATAAGCGAGAGAAAAGGTTGATCTGCCATTGAAACGGTGTCACTTCTAAATTCTTTTATGTTCGACAAAATACACTTTATAAAGTGTTATAAAGTACAAATGGGGTCAGGGAAGCACCTTTTGCTCCACTTCAGGGTGACTTGAGCCCTGTGTTTGGGTGATTTTCAGAACACAACATCCATGAGCTTTTTGGGCCGTGAGGTGAGTTTTTCTTCATCTTGTGCCTTGCCAGAATTTTTGCATCTTTTTGAAAAAAATTCCTTGGTTTTAACGGTCTTTTCCAAGCTAAACAAATCCGTGGTGAGGCTGATGCCACCTGGTCACAACCAAATCCATCCCACGTGGGTAAAACAGGCTGAGGAAAGGCAGTGGGGGCATGAAATGCTTTTATATTCCTTTGATTCCATCCATTATTGATAAGGCTTTTAGCAATGATCATCAGTAAATGTTGTTTTACACCCCAGCGTGTGCCAGAGGGATCTGTAGTAACCCAGCTGGAGTTTTTATGGAATTTTTAAAGAGATGAAGCACGTAAATGCTGGTTACACAGAATTAGACAATTTGAGCCCTTTTTGGGGGGCTAAAAATAGGGATTTGCATGGTTTGTTCCCATCTCCATTGTGTGCTCAGTAACGCAGACTGGCCCGTTTGTTCCTTTGGCTCTGCTGCTGGTTGGACACTCAATTCCCCTGGCAGGGGATTCACTCTGGATACACATTTATGGGCTGGATTCCCCACCAGAATTCCCTCTGCAAACCCTGGAGCTGCTCTATCAGCTCCTTTCATCTGCCCCTGGGCACACAAACCCTTCTTGTCCCTCGCTTTCCCCTCTCTCTACATTCTGCACCAAAGTTCCCGTGAATTTGGGGAATTTAGCTGAAATTCAGGCATTTGTTTTGTGTTCATGTCACACGTTGTTTCTGCCACAGTTGCTCTCCTTCCCCCCCGTTCAGCGAGCAGCACACGGAATAAAAGGAGCTTGTGTGAGATTTGGCTCAGCAGCCTCAGCTCTGCCTCTGTGCCAAACCCCTTAAAGCTGCAGCAGCCCCCGGCTGAGCTGAGAGCTGCAGCAGCCCGGCCTTGTCAGGGCTTTTCTGCTCCTCTTTTAACTCTTCCTCACCCTCTGGCAGGGGAGGAAAGGAGGAGGATCCGGACAGAGTCACCCAGTGCTCCCAGTAACAGCCCGGGGTGAAAGGGGCAGGCAGGGGAGAGGGTGGTGGGGATTTCTCAAAGGGAAAAATGAAAGAGGGGAAATTTAGGTGGGATATTGGGATGAAAGAGAGATGGGCACAAATTCTTGGTGAGCTTCAGCGTTTGCAGCACCCAAACTTGTTGCAGTTTTCTTTTCCATCCTCTGAGCTGTGACTGGGATTTGTTTCCAGGCCAGGTGTGATCCCACCAGGTTGTGCTGCCTTTTTCCAGTTCTGCACAGCAAAGCTGGACCTGCCCAGGTGATTCAAACTGCCTTGAATGGCTTTGAACTGAAGGGTTGGATGGGATATTGGGAAGAAATTCCTCCCTGGAGGGTGGGGAGGGGCTGGGATGGAATTCCCAGATTTGCTGTGGCTGCCCCTGGATCCCTGGCAGTGCCCAAGGCCAGGCTGGAGCACCTGGGACAGTGGGAGGTGTCCCTGCCATGGCAGGGGTGGACCTGAGTGGGCTTTGAGGTCCCTCCTCACCCAAACAACTCCAGGATTCCATGAAAAGCAAACTCTGGGCTGATTAAATTGACCTGGGGAGGGATTTTTTTCTGTGCTTGCACCTTATACCAATCCCTGTCCCTGTGGCTCTTTCTCACAGATGCTAGAAACATTCACGACAGGGAGGTTTTGCTTTGATGGCTCAAGTGCCCTGTTGGAACATGGTAACAATGGTCAGCTGCCCCAGCTGTGCTGGGGTTTAGAGTCTACATTTCACTGAAACTCACTCCCAGATCTCCTGAGATTCCAGTTTCCCAGTCAGTCAGGTCCCCCAGAGGGTCCTGGCACTGCCCAGGCTCCCCAGGGAATGGTCACAGCCCTGAGGCTGCCAGAGCTCCAGGAGCCTTTGGACACCTCTCCCAGGGATGCCCAGGGTGGGATTTTGGGGTGTCTGTGCAGGGCAGGAGTGGATCAATGATCCCTGTGGGTCCCTCCCAGCTCAGGATATTCCATGATTTTATGGTTCTGTGAGGTTTTCAGAACAATTCCCATTGTACCACTGCTCCCTTTCCTTTTCCCCCTGGATGTCAGGGGAGACTTCACCCAGCACAGGGTCAGGTCCTGCCTGGTGGCTCCTGGCACTCCAAGGAGCACCCAAATCCCTGTCAGCATCTCCTGCTGGAAGGGATTCCCTTTTCTCAAAGGTGAATAAAACCAAACTCATACTACACTCAACAATTTTCAGGAGACCAAAATAAGCTGTTGTCTCTTTTCAGGACACCAAGCTGACTGCCAGCATCCATGGAAAGTTCTTCCTGCACAACAACTTTGAAATCCATCCTGCAGTTCCCCTGGAAGGAAGACTCTTGTCTTGTCTTTCCTTAAGAACTGAATTTGGCTTTGCAAGGAGAGGGCCCTGTGGCAGTGGGAAAGCTGCAGGAGGGCTGGCAGTGAGTCCTGGCTTTCCTACAGGATTTGTAGCCTTGGGCCACTCATTTGGTGCTTGTGCCTTTTTTAATGTGTCTATTTTAATATAAATACACAAACAGCCTTCCCAGGGCCTGCTCCTGGCTCTGCCTGTCCAGAGCACAGATTTCCTTGAGCCATTCTGGAGCCCTCCTCACCCAGCAAATGAGGCAGAACCTGGCAGAAGGAAAAGGCAAATACTTGTGAACTCTGTTTTGGATCCCAAACCTGGGATATTTCACAGAATCATGGAATGGTTTGAGTGGGAAGGTGTAGGAGGAGGGAATACAGGTGACCTCACCTCTGATAAGTAACAACTCTGATAATTACCCAATACAGCCTCGCCCCTGATGAGATATTTTTATCCAATAAAAATAAGTGTGATAAAAGGGACTGGGTGAGCTGGTGAAGAGAGGATTATAATTGTGAGGATGATGAAGAAGCAGCATCTTGGGAAGAGAGAATCCCAGCTGTGAGGTCAGTCTGGGGCTGCAGTCAGAGCCTGTTGGTGGAACCTGCAGTCACAGTCTGGCTGGGGAAAAGCTGCAGTCACAGTGTGCACAGCAATCCCTGCAGTCACAGTGTGCACAGCAATCCCTGCAGTGACAGTGTGTACAGCAATCCTGCAGTCACAGTGACACCAATCCTGCAGTCACAGTGTGTACAGCAATCCTGCAGTCACAGTGACACCAATCCCTGCAGTCACAGTGTGCACAGCAATCCCTGCAGTCACAGTGTGCACAGCAATCCCTGCAGTCACAGTGTGCACACCAATCCTGCAGTCACAGTCACAGTCACACCAATCCTGCAGTCATAGTCACACACCAGTCCCTGCAGTCACAGTCACACCAATCCTGTTGTGGTGTGCATTGGAGTTTCCTGAAGTTCTGTATGGTTTTTGTTATGTTTTATTATCTCTTTAAAATGGTTTGTTCCTACAACCCCCCCATTCCCAACTCCCTGTGGCCTGTCCCTAATGATAGACAGGTTTCCCACTCCCCTTTTTGTCCCCAAATAGCCCTGCCAGTGCCCCCTTTCCCTGAGTCACTCCCCTTCATTCCTAAATTGGTTCTGGGCATCACCTTCCCAGGAAACCCCCCTGTATGTAGAGGCAATGCTGAGCCCCAGAGTGCCACATGGGCATGGGGACTGAAGTAAACCTTCATAATCCCCATGTGTGAGTCCTCTTGCTGTGGCCACGTTTCTGTCTGAGGTTCAGACCCACAAAACTTGCATCTTACGGTTCTCTGAAGAGCAAAGTGAGCCGGTGATAGCAGCAGCTCAGGAGAAGCCACACAGTCCCTGCAGCCAGAGCTCAGCAGGCAATAACCAGCAGTCAGAGGCTGTAAGGAAACAATTGCAGTCCCAGTGCAGCAGGAAATCCCTGATGTCAGGGTTGATCAGGCAATAACCAGCAGTCAGAGGCTGCAAGGGAAACCCAGAGCAGGAGCTGCTGCAGAGTCAGGGAATGGTTGGAGTCAGGATGGCTGAGCTGTGAGGAGGAATAAACCAGGACCCTTCTCATGCTGTGATGAACAGTCTGTGCCTGGGCTCATTTCTGCCCTCTGACAAGGGGCTGCTGCAACAGGAAGGGACCTTAAGATTATCCAGTTCCAACCCCTGTTGGAACCACCTCCCAGTGTCCCAGGGTGCTCCAGCCTGGCCTTGGGCACTGCCAGGGATCCAGGGGCAGCCACAGCAAATCTGGGAATTCCATCCCAGCCCCTCCCCACCCTCCCAATGCACTTACAGCACTTTGCCATGTCTGTAGCGCAGTGGAAGCAGTGGCTTTGGTGTTATCACCCGGGGTTGGAGATTAAATATTTTCATTAAGTCTGGAGCCTTCTCCACTCCTAAAAGCATTTCTGCAGCACTGTTTACTAAGCACAGTCATTTGGCTGTTGATGTTTATATAAAAATAAAGAAAAGTGCTCCCTTTTCTATTGCTGTGAACTCTCATTGCCTTTTCCTTCCTGTAATGACAACAGGAGAATTGCCCTTAATTAAAATAACACAAAGCAGTGAGAATTCTTGGGAAACAAATATTCATGGTGGGGGAGGAGAAGCGGTAGGAGATGAAACTGATTTTTTTGCATGAGCTGTAATGAAATACTTGGGACCAGGCCTGTTGACAACACCCTTCCCTTCCCCATACCCCTCCCAGTTTCATAAAATCACAGAACAGTTTGGCTTGGGACTGTAAAGATCCCCAAGTTCAATCCCCTCACCCATATCCATCCCCCATATTTTCTTTTTTTTTTTTTTTTTTTTTGAGATGTAGACATAGAACATAAAAATCCCTGGGAAAATGCATGCCTGTTGGTTTGGAGTTTTTTGTGGGTTTTTTTTTTCTCTTTTCATTAAAAAGTCCATATCATTGAGCTCCCTTTAATTAATTTTACAAGATGATAAATTGACAGCATTACGACATCAGAAAGCCCATCCAGCGGAACTTTTATGGGAATAATTTGTAAATCTGCTGCTCGTAAAATATTAAAGAAAAGCTGTGGTTAAAAGTTGGGTTTGCTGCCTATTGACAAGGATTGGCCTTAAAATGGAAAAACACAGGAAGGGAATGTGGTGGAACGTGGATTTGGGGACTCTGGAGGCAACAGGAGGGAGCTGAAGGGGTGCTCTGGGTGGGCAGAAGGGAAGCAGAAAGAAATTCATGGATCTCATGGAATCCTGGAATGGTTTGGGTTGGAAGGACCTTAAAACCCACTCAGTGCCACCCCTGCCATGGCAGGGACACCTCCCAGTGTCCCAGGTGATCCAGCCTGGCCTTGGGCACTGCCAGGGATCCAGGGGCAGCCACAGCAAATCTGGGAATTCCATCCCAGCCCCTCCCCACCCTCCCAGCCAGGAATTCTTTCCCAATATCCCATATTTCCCTGCCCTCTGGCCATGAAAAGCCATTCCCCCTCTACTTTGCTTTTCTTGCCTTCTTGGGATTCTTCTTGCTCCAACAAGTTTTATAATAAATAATATTTTTATTCATTTTTTCCTTACAGAGCATGCAAACGTCCTGAAATAATTTATATATTTTTCTTAATTATTATTTTTAAATAGCGCTGCGCATAAACATTTTCATTTGGTTCATTTGGGGAAAAATATGGCTGACCTAAATAGCAAAACTACCTTTGATCTTGCAGAGATCGAACTGTTAGCAGAAATTAATGACTGAAAAATGAACACGTGTGGCATCCCTCCAGAGAATAAAACACAGCTCGGAATCAAAGAATCCCAGTGCAGAAGAAGCCAACTCTCCCACAAAGCTCGTGCTTTTAAACAAAAGGATTGGAATTTTAAAGAGGGCTCCACAGGAGGGGAATGACCAGGCTGTGCCAGAGTTTTACAAATGAAAATTCTCCGTTGTGTGTTGTGTGTTCCTCGGTTTGGGTTTTGGGTGGGTTTGAAGTGGGTCAGCCCTTGTTGGCTCCATCTGAGCAGCTCCAGAGTGTTGGAAAATCCAAAATAGGAGGCATTAAATCCATCTTTGGAGGCTGAGTCTTGTCAGAGTCCAGGGCATCCCTCTGGGCACCCTGGAAGGTCACAGAGCTCAGCAGAGGGGCCTGGGACCCGAGAAAGAGGGTCTGGGGTCTGTGCAGGGGGGTTTGCCTGGCACAGAGCCCAGGAGGACACAGGCTTGGATTTCAGTCCATGGGAAAAACTTCCAGCACAGAGAGGAATTACAAGTCACAAATGTGTGACAGACAGTGGTGGAGTTTATCACCAGGTAGAAGATTTTGTAGTTTTGGGATTTTTAGAATGTAGGTGCAGGGAGACAAAATGGAGGAATTAGGGTGGAACTCTGGGTTCTTCTTCTTCTCCCTTGGCCTCCATTGTCTGCAGTGACGTGGGCACAGGGGAGTTTGAGGGGATTGGTTTAAAGTAGAGATGACCCTTCTAGTGTAGATAATAGACATTGGTATGGAATGGTAAATAACAGACACGTAATTATCTGTATAAAAGCAAAGTGACCTCCCATCACAGGGCAGTCCCCTCGTGTCCGAGCTGCTGTGAACACCTTGGCCGGACACAGAGAATTGTAAGATAAGAATTAATAAACAACGTGAGAAACCAAGAAAACCAAGACCTTGAGACTCCCATTCATTCTCGCGCCAACCCGAAGCCTTCAGAGGTCAGAGAGAACAGAGGGAGAAAAAGACCCCTCGAACCACCAGCCTGGAATCTCGGGTGAGAGAAAACAAAAAACCCGACAAGTCTGAGGCTGGAGAGGTGGGGAACCAGCTCTGTCCTTCCAAACCTTCCCCACAGGCAGTGCCTGGATTCGGAGCTGGTGTTTGGGTGAGGAAATGGAAAAATAAAACTTCCACAGGAAGACTGGAACGCATGGCCTCGTTTTCCAGGACTGACAGGCCCTTGGTGTTGATGGGATTTGGTGTTTGCTCAGCACATTTGGAATTCTGACTTGTTACAATCCTAAATGCTGAGTTAGAAACTCAAATTTCTGCTCTTTGCATGAAAATTTATGGGTTTTTTTCTCCAGAATCCTGCCATCCTTCCCCCTCTAGGACAAGTGGAAATGACCTCCAGTTGTACCAAGGCAAGTTCAGGTTGGATTTTAGGGAAAATTTCTTCACTGGAAGGGGCTGCCCAGGGCAGAGGTGGAGCCCCAGATCCTGGAGGTGTTAAAAAATGAATGGATGTGGCACTTGGATGGTTTATTTTTGGTGGCATCTGGTGAAAGGTTGGACTTGATGCTCTTGGAGGTCTTTTCCAACCCTATGGATTCCATTATTTTATAAAATCAGTTCTCCACTTCTAGAAAAGGGGAGGAGGGTTCTCTTTTCTTTTGCTTTATTTGCATTTAAATTCCAGGTCCTTCAAGATCTGTCCCTGGCTGCCCTGGGCACAGTCCAGAGCACCCTGGGCTGGATCTCAGACAGGTCCTCCAGGAGGGTCTTTAAGGTAATTAGCGACGGTCAATCTGATTGAAGTAATGAAATGTGTGTAACACTCTGCCCCGGGGAGGCTTAATTAATTAAAATTCATTGAATGTGTCACAGAGTTTGCTCACTGAGGAGCATGCTGGAAACACCAAATATTATTTATTACTTCTGTTGTGGAAATGGGGATAATAACTTGAGTTTGTTATTCCAATTTACAGGATTTGTCTATGAAAACTCGAATTTCCTGTGAGAGATTTTGACCTCAATTTCCACTTATTGACAGCGTGTCTGGCTGCCTCACCCTCCTCAGGCTTTGTGGTGTGAAATGGGGGATTCAATTAAAGAACCAAAATTAATGTTTCTTTCTGCACCCTCTTCCTGGCTGATGGCAAAACTGGAAGGATATTTTTTTATCAGAATGTGGATTATCCAAAGGAAATTCCTCTTCCAGCTCTATGTTCCTTCCTTTTAGTGGTTTTAGTGGCACATGAAGTTCGGCTTTTATTTTTTCTGAATTTCTAATTGGAGTTTTCCAGGGGGAACTCCAGGATCTAAAGCAGCCAGGAGTGTCGCCCTGATTTTTTCAGCCTTCTGATATTTTACATTTTTGTACTGGAGTTCTCACACATTGTAACACAAACAAAAAATGATGTTTTGAAAACTATGCATTCCTTTCCTGGAGGAAGGACAAATTGATGGACATTTAGTTTGACCAGTGGGGTCAGAGGGATGGCTATCTCATCCTCCAATCCCTGATCAAACTCCAAAGACTCTGTAAGTCAAAATCCCAAATAAACTTCCTTCTTTTTCGCTCTGACACTGTGTGAGTGTCCTTCTTTTTGTGTCCTCAGCAGCACCAGCCTGGCCCTGCTGGGCTTTGCTTCCTCACATTGTTTTCCTCTGGTCCAGAGGGGTTTTCAAATTCCCTCACTGTCCCATCTGGGTCGCCAGAAACTGATGCCTTGGGGAGGCTGAGCTGGAACAGAGACTGGACAGAGCTGGAGAATAAAGTAGAGATTTATTAAAAGGCCTTTAGGATCCACCTTGGGCAGGACAAGAGCCTGGCCAGGGCTACACCCAAGGGGGACCCAAAATGGTCACAAAATGGTCACAAAATGGACACAAAATGGACTCACAAAAATGGCTGTCCGGTCACCAGGTCTCACACTTTGATCAGTTTTGGTCCATTTGCATATTGGGGTTTAATTGTCCAATCCCAGCTCCAGGCTGTGAGGTCCCATCCTTCTTGTCCCTCCCTCCAGCCCCCCTTGTTTGTGCTTTTGGGCTGAGAGTTGTCCTTGGTGTGCAGCAGGAAAAGGATTTGTTTTGTGTCCCTGCTGTGTGCAGAGCTGAGTGACACTGACTGTGAGCTCAGAGCTGCCCCCCTGGGCACCACAGAACATGAAATACATGGAAGATAAAACTGAAGGCACCATTATCCTCCATGGGAAGGCAATTCCAGCATCACCTCTGGAATATATTTGAGATGGGCTGGTGCTGGTAATGGGAGGCTGAAGCTGGTGGAGGGACTGGAGCCATTCCAGACTCCTTGAACAGGGAATTTGGCCCGTGAGTTCTTATTCTGGGGTAGATGAGGAGAGCTGGAGCCTGACCTTTGTGGTGGGACACTTGTGGAGCTCAGGGACACCTCCCTGTGCCAGGGGCCTGCAGTGCCAGGATTTCTGATGCCACAAAAGCTGAGGCAAAGCTCCTGGTACCTCTGCAGCCTCTCTGGAATCAGGCCCTGTCACATTTCCTGATTAAAGCCCACGTCAGCCCTGTGCAGTCAGACAGCACAGGCCAGGCATCAGGTAATTAATTGGTGATTAAATCAATAGCAGAGGAGTGGGGGTTTGCAGGGGGAGAGCCAGACAGGTCTCCACTTGTGTGGCTGTGCAGAAGGTGAAAACAGATCTCTGAAAGCCCCTGATTTCTGTCCCTTGTGACTGCAGCTTCCTGGGAGTGCATTGGGGAGCTCTGCTGGTGGACACATCCTCCTGGAACCCGTGGGCTTTGGGGAGCAGGCTGCAGCCAGGGAGCCAGAGGTGGTGCAGCTGAATGGAAATGTGCTTGTCTGCAGGTTTAAAGCAGCCTGCAGAGGTATCATTATCTCCAGCACGACAGGCCAAAAATACCTTAACAATATGCTTCCTTTCTCAGGGAAAAATTTTTTAAAAAAATTTTAAAAAAGAGAAAAAGAAAGCAGCATTTCTTATGGAACATGTCAGTCTTGTTCTCCTGCCACTGCCACATGACAATGCTGTGTCCCACGCTGTCCTGTCTGCTGGGAATGTGCTGAGAGCAGGGTGGGCACTGGGAAAGGAGAGCTGCTGGTGCTGCAGGTGACTGCAGACATCCATTCACCTGCTCGGCGCTGCACGGGAACGGCTCTGGGGCTGCCAGGGAGGCACCAGGAGCTGCTCTGCATCTGCTCTGGCTGCTAATCCTATTACCAGCAACAGGATTAGTTCATAGACAAAGAGCTCTGCTCGTCTGCTCCCCGTGCCCTGCTCTGAAAATCAAACGGGGTTTGTTTCACACGCAGCACCTCGCGCACTCAGCACCTCATCCAGCTCCTCCAGCTGCTGGAATTCCCTGCACTGACACACTCATTTGTATGATTTCTGAGGGGGGAAAAAATGGATTAGAATGTAGCAATCATCCTGTATTGGTTTTGAGGGTTGTATTATTATTACTATTATTATTATTATTATTATTACTATTATTATTGTTGTTGTTGTTGTTGTTGTTGTTATATATTTCAAAATAGAATTATTCCAATAGACTTGGGGGATGGGAAGAGGCAATAATAACTCGGGGTATTATTAATGAGAGGACTGTCCCGTGTGCCCCTGCCTTGCTCTGAGGACAAGGGTATTGGAAGGAACCAGATTTCCTCATCAAGTTACTCACCTGGAAAGGTTTTAGTGATGCTCAGCTGCTGCTGGAGACTGGGAGGTGCCTGAGGTTCCCTCCCTGCTCTGTAATCCCTGGGCATCGCTGCTAAATTGGGTGGAAACACCAAACTTCCTTCAGCTTTCCCTCATCCTCCTGCCTGGCTGCAGGACTGTGTTTGGAGGCGATGGGGAAAGGAGCAGGGAGAACATATGTGAGCTCTCCCCAGCAGGAGCTGAGGGGTAGCAGAGCCTCATCTTTGCTTTTGTAATTATTTCTGCAAAGCCGTGCTGGCAGCTCCTCCCTGTAGAACCTCAGCATATGCCAGCAAAACTTTCTGTGCTGGCACGGCTCCCCGAGCTGCTCAGATGTGAGCTAAGTTGACAAAAGCAGTATTTTGTCAGTGCTGCTACATCTCCTGGATTCAATATTTCAGGACCAGACAGGGCCATTCTTCCCTCCCTCACCCCCTTCCTTGCTGCTCTTCCTCTCCTTCCCTCAAGTCTTTCCTCATCAGTTTCTCCATTCAACAGAGGAAACAAAACCAAACCCAAACCTGCACCAAGGCTGGCAGCATCACCCTGTCAGATTGTCTGTTTTCTGACCCAGAGATGGGGCAACTGAGAAGCGTTTTAAAAACTTCTATTCCATTTTCAATCTCATATGAAGAGTGACATAATACAGGTGTTATAATTCACACCATCACAATCAGAACCCAAACTATTTCCTAACTACAAAATGTTATAAAGTGTTTTCTGGCCTATCAGCTTTTGCCACACGATGCTGTTCATGCCTTAAAGCCAAACATCTAAAATTACACCTTGTGGGTTGTCACTACAGGACACAAAATGAACGACCCACACTCAGTCAGGTCGTCAGGGCAAAAAGAGGGCAGTTTATTTTCTACTTTGACTTATATAGATTTTGGACAATGACCAGGGATTGGAGGATGAGGTTGACACTTCCCCAACCCCACTGGTCAAACTACAAGTCCATCAATTGTCCCTTCTCAAGAGAGGTATGAAAAACAAGAAGGACAGTTTACAATAACATCACTTTGTTTACATGAAAATCTGTGAGAAACTCCACTACAAAAACTCAAACATCAGAAGGCTGAAAAAAATCAGAGCAACAGTGGGTCCTACTACAATGCACCTTTCATGGTTTTATTTCTCCAATTTATCCAGTTTTATTTGCAAGGCCATCCTTTGAAACTTGTTTCCAGTTCCATTTCTCTCTCAGCAATGTCCATCCTATTCCATGGCCTTTCCAAGTCAGCATTTCTTATCTCAAATTTGTATACAGATACAGACTGTGTGAGCCTTCTGTCAGACTTTGGGAATCCTCTCCAAATCCATTTCCCACATCGCCCAAATCACTGCAGACCCTCAATTCCAACTGCAGGGAAATATTTTATGAATTGATGCAGCCTGCCTGACCCACACCTGTCCCAGGTGTGTCCCAGCTGGGGATCTTTGCTCTCCAGGACAGACTGACCTGACCAGAGACAGCAGGTGATGTCACTTGGCCTTTGTGGCGTGTCCAGCGTGGCCAGGCTGGGCTGGGGAAGGGGACACGAGGAGCAGATGGGTTTGTGGCAGAGCTGGGTGGCAGATGGTCCTGCAGACAGCTCCTGCCGTGGCCTCAGTGGGTTTCCCCTTTTAGCAGCACTGATAACATTTGAATGTGTGTTTGGGCATTGAGGAGATGTGTGAGGAGGAGCTGCAGCAGCAGCAGCAGCAGCAGCAGGACAAGCTCTGATGTTTGATCTGAGGGTTTGAGAGTTCATCTTTACTCCTGGTACAGTAGAAACCTTTCCAGACCACATGATTGAATCCATAAATTCTTGGATCGCCCTTTTTCTGACGTCTTCATCCTCAGTGCACGAGATTTATTTCCTCTGATATTGTCACGTTAATTCGTCTGATATTTTTTTGTCTGAGTTCAGAACAAACCCAGAGCCTTCTGGCCATGCCTGCACAATTGGGAACAAATATCTATCTTTTTCCTAAATGTTCATTAGTTCCATCATTCTTTGAAAAGATTTTTGGGACAGGCTTAACCAAACCCCAAAGCATTCTTAGCCTGAAGCCTCTGAGCAGGCTGAGAGGGTTCAGCTTGCAGCTCATTTAGAGCACTTCTCCTCCCCAGGAGGGTGACACTATTTTACACCACAATGACACAGACTCCTGCTCCTGCTCTTTTGTTTTGATCGTGGATTTCATCCTGGATTTTTTTAAGGCTGCCCTGATCCTTCATGGAGTTGGAGCTGCCCCATCCTCAGCTCCAAATGGGGAATTTTAACTTGAGGCTGAGTGAATTGTCAGCAGCGAATGATTGTTTGGAAGAGTGATTTCTGTAGGATTATCTGATGCTGTTTCACACCACAACAACACAGACTCTGAGATTCAGGAGGCTGAAAATGACTCCTTTATTTCTGGGATGTGTCTCCCTTTTCTACTATTTCACACAGACCAATTGGATTGGTGACACAAAGACAAACCTCTTCACTCCCATTGGGCAGAGCAGAGGTGTTGGGAAAGATGGGACAGGAAAAGCTCACAGATATGATTGCCTGGCAAGAAATACTGAATATATAAAACCTGTGAGTGAAATAGAAATGAAAGCTGAGCTTTGAGATGTGATCATGGCAGGCAGGAAGACGGGGATGAGCTGGAGATGGGTTGAGTGATAACAAACAAAGGGACACCAAGGGACCCAAGGGTGTAGCCCCCACCAAGGTATCAGGGAAAAGGTGGATAAGAAAAGTCTCTTTAGAGTTTAGAATACAGAGTGATATGGTGATATAGCAGTTCTCATGGGCTGTGTGCAAAGTCTGTAGGGTTTGTATCTCACGTTGGTTGGTCACTGTAAATTAGAATATTCAACACAAAAGGAGATAGAATGGATTGGAACAAGGTCCTCGCTTACCTCTCTTACTTCCTACTCTCTTGCTCTCTCCCTCTCTCTCCCTTTGGGGCTTCCCTCCAGCCCAGGCTGGTGGCTGAAGGCAAAGCCCTTTTACCCATGACCCTTGCAATAAACCCACACGTTCTCAGAGTGTCTCAGGTCTGTAGAGTTCCCTCTCCCTGCCATCCACCGATGATCCTACACAGAGGGACATCAAGAAGTCCCTCCTGGGGAAAGGAATGAAGAACAAAGTTCCAGTTCCAAAAACATTTCTCCTGTTTACAGAAAATTCCCTGGGAGAAGAATTTCAGAGAACCAAAACACCTCAGGCACAGAACCAGGGCTGCAGGAGAGCACCCAGAGCAGGGCTGGCAGGGACTGGGATGATCAGGTGGATTTGTTCCCTTCAGTGCCTCCACCTCAGCAATTCCCAGCTCTTCCCCACACCTGGAGCTCGAGTTGCCTCACCTCACCCCTCCCAGCAGCTGCAAATCTTTTATCTGAAATCTTCTCCCTCCAGTGATTTACACTCGCCTGACTTGGCATTTGTAGCCCTGCTCAGTGACATCCTCAGTCCTGGACTAAACCCTGGCTTTGCCAAACCGTTCTTTACTGGGCTGCTCTCAATCTCCCCTTTCTACATCTCCTGAATTTCTCATGGCCTGTAAAGAAGGATTGTCTTCTGGAGTCAAGGGAGAAAGATGAATTAAAAATGAGCAGTGAGTGGAGTTGGGTTGTAATAGGTCAAGTTGCTGCTTTGGGGGTTTTGTTTGTGTAGAAATGTGAAATACAGCAAAGAAATTTGGCTGAGGAGGAACCTGAATGTAAAGATCTCTAAACCCAAGTGCTGCACAGAGATGAGGAGATCCCTCTCTTTGTGAAACATCAGAGATAAAATGTGGTTTTTACTGAAAATCACGGCAGAATGTGCCTTAGGATGAAGTTTTCATTCCTAAACTAAACCAAAAAGAGGTTAAATGTTTATATTTTACCTCTTGGCACCTCTCAGTTACTGTCAATATGTGGCACCATCCAGAATGTGACACCCTGTGGCACAGGGATGCTCCTCCTGTTGCAAGATTTATATTTTTTTTTTCCTAATGTCAAAACAATCTTAGTTTGAGAAATCCCAATAGATGAAGGGATTGGAAGATCCATATGTTTGGGGAACGTGGTGTGAAATGTAGTGGAAAACTTTGTGTGCTCTCAGAGCAGATGGGGGCGAGCAAAGAGTTAACTCTGAGGCAAAAAAAAAAAAATATTAAATGCTGCAGTTCCAATGTCCCTGAAATCTGCATGGTGTTAAATCCAACTGCCTTTGATGTAACACACCAGTGGAATTGGGAATTGAGGCCACTGGAGTTGCATGAAAAATCAGTGGCCAAGGCAGAGCTGTGGAGGGAGGAGGGAAGGAGGTGGGGACTCCCAGACCCGGATTCTGCAGGCTCTGCCCGTGCCCAGGTGGGTTTGGGGCACTCACAGCACTGACTCACCTGGAGGTGGGAAGGTCCCTCTGTGATTCCCCTCTGGGAAAGGAGTTGTCATGATTGTACCATGACGACACAAAGACTCCAACTTGGAAAGGCCGAAAGAGTGATTGCTTTATTTCCCTTTTTATACTGTTCTACACAATTTGATTGGTGACAAGGGGACAAACCTCTTCACTCACATGGGCCAGAGCAGAGGGACATCAAGAGAAGCCCCTCCAAGGTAAAAATATGTAACATTCTTACTAAAACATGTCTCTTGTTCACAGAAAGTTCCCTGGGGAAGGAATTTCAGAAACCAAAACATGTCAGGCACAAAACAGGGCTACAGGAGTGAGTTTTGGGTCACCTCTGGAGCCTTTTCTGTGGATTTAGGTTCCTGACCTCTGAAGTTCAGGCTGGTGACTCTCCTGCCACTGATGCTCCCGTTTTTGTATTTGGATGATGGAGATAATGATACTGGACTTGCTTATGAAGAGAGCTGAGATTCACAATTTGGAATGTTTCTATCTCTGAACGAGCCATAATTAATTTCTTTCTGTCATCACATGCAAAATTCTGCAACAGATGGACCAGTATCATTTGGCAAATAATTCACCTGACATTTCCCTCATCAATCATTAAACAATTGGTCCAGTCCTTCGTTGTGGAGCCAGCTTTAAATCCTGTTCTGTTCCATGTTTCACAGCACGCTGATGGGATTGGGCTGGATCCATGGGAGTCAGGGAGGGCCTGACTGTGAGCAGAGCACTCCCCTCCTGCCTGTCAGCAGAGAATTCCAGATTGGATTGGGTTGGAAGGGAATGTAAAGCCTCTCCTCAATCCTCCCACTGTCCCAGGTGCTCCAGCCTGGCCTTGGGCACTGCCAGGGATCCAGGGGCAGCCACAGCAAATCTGGGAATTCCATCCCAGCCCCTCCCCACCCTCCCAGCCAGGAACTCCTTCCCAAAATCCCATCTAACCTGCCCTCTTGTACTTTGAAGCCATTCCCTGTGTCCTGTCACTCCATCCCTTGTCCAAATTCTCTCTCCATCTTTCCTGTCTCCTTGGAAAGCCACAGTTTGGTCACCTTGAAGCTTTTCCTCTCCAGGCTAAAGTGATGCCTTTTTGGGGCTACCTAAAAACAGAGGCCAGGCAGAATTAAGGGAATAAAAAGCAGTTTATTTCTATTTATTGAAGGGCCCTCAGGTACATTCAGGGCAGACAAAGCCCCCCAGGGGCTGCACCCAAAAATGGCCCATGGCTCACGGGTTTGACACTTGGATCAGTTTGGGCCATTTGCACATTGGGGGTTCATCTCCCAATTCCAGCTCCAGGTCATGAAGTCATTGAGCCCAAGTTTGCTGCCCCCAAGTCACTTTTGTTCCCATCCCTGGGGGCCTGAGGCAGTGAGGGGCCCTTGATTGCCAGGCCTGGAGAGGGATTGTTGTGTCTGCCCCAAATGGGGGAGCAGCAGCTCCCGCTGGGTGTGGGGTTTGGGGTTCTGCACTAAAGAACTGCAAGGTTACAAATACGTTAAAAATATAAAAGCTGAAATCCTGAGGCATCAGAACAATCGCAGCTCCTCCAGCCTTTTTCCCATCCTGGGGCCTCCTCTGGATCCCTCCAGCAGCTCCAGGTCCCTCCTGTGCTGGGCCAGGGCTGGGGCAGCTCTGCAGGTGAGCAGGGCTCTCACCTGAGCAGGGCACAGGGGCAGAATCCCCTCCCTGACTTTGTGGAGAAGTTTCCTGATATTCCATCACTTTCTGGATCCCCAAACTCCCCGCTGTCATTAAAGCCCTGCCCCAGGACAGTGATTTGGTTCCGTGTGGCTGCAGGACAAAGGTTTGTCACAGCTGACCCGGGTGAATCCTGCCGCCTCATTAAACAGCAGCAGCCAATAAATCCTTTTTTTTTTAGTAGTCTCTTGAATTTTTAAATCTTGGAATTGCTAATGCCCAGGCTGGGGATGTATGGAAATGGATATTTCAAAAACTGGGCCCTAACTTTAAGCAGGGTGATTTGGATAAATGATTTCGCTTCTCTTCCACCTTTTAATTAAAAGCACCGTGGTGTGGGCTGTGTGCTCCAACACCTCCCTTTAATAAATGGCATTAGGTGCCATTAACTTCCAGGGGATTACTCCAGATTAACTCTCTCCTTTCTGGGGTATCCTCCACGTGCAAACAGCAGCTTTATATATATTTTTTTTTTTTTTTTTTTTTTTGCCTTTTCCCCCCTCTGTGTCTCTGCCCTGCCCTGCATCAGTATGCGCCGCAAACCCGGGGGCTTCTCCATCCTAAGCGGAGATAATGAGCCCGACATTAATTCCACTCCAGCTGCTCCAGGCATGTAAATGAAGCTTTCATGTGTCCAGCCGAGCTGCTCCAGCCTCACCCCAGCAGCAGGAGCAGGCAGGGAGGTGAGGGGGGAAAGGAGAGGCCAGGCTGGAATCCCAATGTCCGGAATTACAATTTCCTACCCGAATCGATGCCGCTGTTTCCTGCAGAATTAATCACTGTGGGGTCACTTCTCCTCCTTCCCCACCCGCTGGGATTGGCCATGGTTGACCTTTTAACACCGACACAGACCCGTGAACTCCCTCCCAGGTTTTTCACTGCGTTGGCTTCACTCTCCCAAAGCTGTGTCCACATCGTGCACGGGCTAATTAGCTCTGTCTCTCAGCAAAGCTAATTAATCCAGACCCACTCCTGAGCTGGTGTGACCTGTGAGGAGCAGGAGCTGCTTCCTGGCTGATGTGACCCTGATGTGACCTCGAGTGTGTCTTGCTGGTGTTTTTACGGCCCTGCCCTGAGAAATGGGAAATACTGACTCTGTGCATGGAATTCCACTCCTGTTTTACCAACGTGCAGAGGCCTCATGGAGCTCTAGGACGGAAATAATTGGGTTTTTTGATCAGGTTTTGTCTGTGTTATGGTGCAATAAGGAATTGTGTGTGGTTGTAAGAGCAGGAGGATGGATAACTCTGTGCTGCTGTGGGAGGAAATGCCCAATTCCCACATCCCTGCCATTCCCACTGCTCCAGCACCCAGTGCCACCCCAGCACCGTGTGGGAACGGGCCTGGAGTGGCCTCAGTTGAACCAGAGGGTAAAGGAAAGCAGAGTTTAATTTGCTGAGTGGGTGTCGCTAGAAAGACACAAAAAGAGAGACACTTACACAGTGTCAGGGAAAAAAGAAGGACGTTTATTTTTTTGCAGGATCTATATAGTTTTTGGAGTTGGACTAGTGATTGGGCAAAGAGGTTGTTGCTTCTCTGACCCCATTGGTCAACTTAGAAGTTCATCAAATGTCAAAGTATGTAAACATCAAGAACAGTTTTTAAGACAAGAAGAGCAGTTGCCATAACATCGCTTGAAAGTGTGTAAGAAACTCCAGTACAAAAACACAAACATCAGAAGGCTGAAAAAAGATCAGGGCGACAATTGGGGGCCCAAAGGAAAGCAGAGTGCAGGACCCTCTGACAAAGAGCTGATCCCTGTGAGCTCAGGGGGACCCTGGTTACAGGTTTGGGACCTCCAGGGGGATCAGCTGGGGGGAAATGGAGCCTGAGCTGCTGCTTTGGTTCTCTGAGAGGCCCAGAGGGGCAGAGCAGCACCAGAATCCAGGTTTGTGTTGGTGCAGCCCCGAGGACCTGAACACAGGCAGGTTTTTATCTGGATCTTCTCAAATAAAAGCAGATTTGGAATCCATGAATCCCTGTTCTATGGATATATGGCACAAATAAACCAGGAATCCAAAAAGCTGTGGCTGCCCCATCCCTGAAGTGTCCAAGGCCAGGCTGGAGCACCCTGGGACAGTGGGAGGTGTCCCTGCCCATGGCAGGGGTGGGAGTGGATGGAGTTTAAGGTCCCTTCCCACCCAAACAACTCCAGAATTCCATGATTTTTCCTAATCTTTGATGATGCTGGAAGCCAGGTGCCCTTTTTCTTCAGATCTCACTCAGTTATCAGGGTGATGGAGCTGCTCAGTGAACTCCCTCCTGGATCCTTTAGTGGTGGAGGGAGGCAAAGAATCAACCTCAGAGTTCTGGGGGGTTGATCTGGGACTGCACTTGGAAGCTCAGAAGAGATTCTTCATCATTATTGTCTGAAAATAAAAGAGCTGAAGCAAATTTTGCCAAAGTAGTTGTTAGGAGATAACATGGAGGAGAAAGTGAATCCCTGGGAAAATTTGTATGGGAGAGAGAAAAGCAGGTCCTGAGGAGCTGTTCCAGTGTGTGCTGAGATGACAAAGACAAGGTTCTACATTTGATTTTATGAAAAGTTCATCAAACTCATTGTGGCTGTGATGGGCACATCCAACCTAAATAAATGTGGTAACAGGAAATATTTCCCTATTACGGGCTCTGTAATTACACCTAAATAATAGAATAAAGCACTCTTCTCAATAGGATAAATAGAAATTTTTATAAATGTGAGAAAACTTTATTTACTGATTCTGTTCACTGTCAAAGAGCTTTTTCCTGGTTTTTTTCTGCAGTGGTGCTGGATTTAGTTCCACATGAGGAGAAGACCCGGGTTAGACATTTCTCACTACGATTCTGTGTTTGCTTTGATTAAATTCAAGGATTTCACTGATGAACCCGCATTTCCAGGGGCCAGAAAGGTCAGGGGGGTCTTGGTCAGAACCCAAACCCAGCCGTGACAAGGGAAAATCCTGGTCCCAGGAGGAGGCAAGGTGAGAACAGACAGGGAGGGGATTTGTCAGAGCACAGCCAGAAATAGAACCCGAATTTCCAGGTTCATCCCACACTGTCTGCTGAGGGATTTTATTCTGCACTGTGTGTTTTATTATTTCCTGATTATTTTTTCCCATAATAGTGTAGATCAGCGTTTTTAGGGTGTTCATAATCACAGGTGAATATCAATATCCAATATTTATGGATCATTTCCAATAGTGGATCCTTGTTTTTTGGGGTTTTTTTTCCCCTCAAGGCCTTTCTTGCTGAGAATAATCTTGGATCATTCTCATTCCATGGGAGAATTTAATCCCAAATGATGAGCTGGACAAAAACCTGCTGGGATGGGATGTCCTGTAATCTACCTGTACTTGTATAGAATGGAGGAGTTCTGCAGATAGATAAGAAAATATTTTCATTTATCAAGTTAGAATTAAAAATAGGTGCTGCCTGATACGTTTTCAACCACTCTGACAAGGTTTTTCATATTAAAATTCTCTTTACACATTTTATGCACTCCATGGAAAGGGCCTCAGTCAAGATCACCCCTCACAACTTGCCCAGGTCTTATAAAGCAAAAACCAGGATTTTAAAAAATGACTGAAAATGAGTAATTGGCCTCTTGAGTATAAATACAGTCTGTTTCTAAAGGACATTTGCTTGTGTTAAAATCAACCTTTCTCCTCAGCTAAAAAATAGATATTTTTGTGGCACTAAAGAAGTAATTGCCAGAGTTGTTTGCGTCACAATAATTTATTAATCTGGAAAGATGAAGACACTGCCCAGAGGTCGTGGCTGACCCGGTAATGAGACCATCAACATCTCCATCAATAATTAACCCAGGACACATTAATGGGGAATTTTTATCAGCTCCCCTTCCAGGTCCTTCATTATCTGCACCATTTGTGTGATGGGAGATTCCCAAAGGCAGGGCTGCACCTGAACCCTCCATGGGAATGTCTGGGGCTGATTCCCAACACCTGAACCCTCCATGGGAATGTCTGGGGCTGATTCCCAACACCTGAACCCTCCATGGGAATGTCTGGGGCTGATTCCCAACCCTGAACCCTCCATGGGAATGTCTGGGGTTGATTCCCAACACCTGAACCCTCCATGGGAATGTCTGGGGCTGATGATTCCCAAAGGCAGGGCTGCACCTGAACCCTCCATGGGAATGTCTGGGGCTGATTCCCAACCCTGAACCCTCCATGGGAATGTCTGGGGCTGATTCCCAACACCTGAACCCCCGTGGGAATGTCTGGGGCTGATTCCCAACCCTGAACCCTCCATGGGAATGTCTGGAGCTGATTCCCAAAGGCAGGGCTGCACCTGAACCCTCCATGGGAATGTCTGGGGCTGATTCCCAACACATGGATCTTCCATGGGAATGTCTGGGGCTGATTCCCAAAGGCAGAGCTGCACCTGGGAATGTCTGAGGCTGATTCCCAACACTCTGCCCCTGAAACTTCCATGGGAATGTCTGGGGCTGATGATTCCCAAAGGCAGGGCTGCACCTGAACCCTCCATGGGAATGTTTGGTGCTGATTCCCAGCACCTGAACCTTCCATGGGAATGTCTGGGGTTGATGATTCCCAACATTCTGCACCTGAACCTTCCATGGGACTGTCTGGGGCTGATTCCCAACACCTGAACCCCTCCATGGGAATGTGAACCTTCCATGGGAATATCTGGGGCTGATAATTTCCAAGACCTCAACCCTCCATAAGAATTTTTGGGGCTGATGATTCCCAACACCTGAACCCTCCATGGGAATGTCTGGGGCTGATTCTCAATTCTCAACATTCTGCATCAGAACTCTCCATGGGAATGTCTGGGGCTGATCCCCAACACTCTGCCCCTGAACCCTCCCTGGGAATGTCTGTGGTTGCACATCCTGTGCCCGTTCCTGGCAGGGGCAGGAGCCATGGGCAGTGTCCTCCTGCCTCCCAAATATTTCACAAAATGAAGTCTCCACAGCCTCTTTGGTTGAGCTCCCTCACAATAAAAAGCTTTTCTTTCAGTTTAAAAACCCTTTCCAGGTTTCAGTGTGTGCCCATCACCTCCTGCCCTGGCTCTGGGCAGCTCAGGGGGTCTGGCTGGGACATCTCTGCTCCTTCCCAACATTTTCTTGGATGAGATTCCCCTGCTCCTTCTCTTCCTGAGGCTAAACCATCCCACCTCTCCTTGCCTGGTTTGATCTCATTCTCTAGCCGCATTTCTAGCTTCAAGCAGAGAGGGAAAATTAAAATTAACCTGGTCTGGAGCTAAAACTTGAACAAGTATTGACTTGTTTTTCCCTCCCCAGCCCTTCCTGGGAATGCAGAGCTCTTGGGAAAAGATCCATGAAACCCTCAGCCCAGGATAGGGATTGGGAATTGTGTGTGCTGGCAGTGGGAGAGGTTTGGGATGTGTGGAAAAGGGAATGATCTGGGCTTTCCAGAGCCCTGCTGGAGTTACTGTGTGACCCCTCAGAGTCAGTGCCTCCTGTTAGCAAAGATGATGATCACTGTGTTTACCTGAAAGGCATAATTAATGTGAAGTTAATTGAGTAATTCTGTATTTAATCTGTTATAGCAGAGAATTCGATTGACTTCCTGAACCAATCAATTTTTCCTCTCTCCCTCAGATTGTTTTGGGTCTTTGCTGGTGGTTTTCAGGCATTGTCCAAACCCAGTTTGGCTTCACCTGGAGCAGCTCCAGCAGCTCCCTGGATTCCCCCTGGGAGAGGAGAGATGCACAATTCCCAAGGGATTTGTCAGTCCATCCCATAACCATCACCAGGATTAAAATAAACATGTTGGAAAAGTCCAACAAATACCTTTTTCACCCCCATTAAACGCGCCCTGTACCTAAACAATTGCAATTGATTTTGTCTGCTCTGGCAAACACGAATTATCCCCTAATCACCCCAGCTCCTGCCTCGGCTTTCCAAGTGGGAAAACTCTGACATTGTCATGCACAGGAGAGACGGTGGAGGCGAAGGAAAGGTGGGCTTCTCCCTGCTTGGCACTTCAATTAATTGTCGCCCTTAGAGCTGATTTAGCACCCTGCAAGCTCAAAATTAAATAAATTACTTTTTATTTTTGCTTTTTGCTCGTGGTTTCTGTTAAATGGCTGCTTCAGGGGTCAGCAGTGCCAGGCCCTCAGAGTGTGGCATTGTTTGGGTTTCTCCCAAATGGGCACACGCAGCAGAATCCTGAAGGGGCAGGAATTTTCAGCTCCAACCCATTTCTGTACGAGCCAGGCTGGGTGGCTGAGTCCTGGAGATGCAATTCCACAGCCAATCATCCAATTTGGGATAACAGGGATTTCCTCCATGGAGTGGACAGGGAAGGGCATCACTGGGACTCCCTTTGCTGGATAAGGTGGTTTATTTTTTAAATGGGTTTGTCCCCATTTTCCTCTTTTCTTATATTTTCATATCGCTCTGATTTCCTCTGTTAACAGCTACTTTGGGTAATTTCCCTTTCTTTACTCTTTTGTCCAGCAATGTCTTTCTCTGCAGACCCTTTCTATATTTAATCCTGAAACAGTCATATGAAATATAACGGCCTGGAACCGCATTGTCCAATCTGTTTATCCTGCCAGGAACACCAGGCTCCTTCCTGGAAGGGGGATGAACCCCCTTTTGTCACAGAGAGGGCTCAGAAACAGGATCTGGAGTGAAAATCTCAACCCCAGGGTGTTTCACCTGAGCTGGAAAGGAGCTGCTCTGAGTGTCTCCCCATCCAGCACACGTTCCATTGTTATTTTCAAGTGCAATCCTTCTCCTACAAGAGGCTCCTCGGGGAACTCCGAGGAAGCAAAGCCTGATTTGGTGAGGAGCTGAGTGCCCTTGATGTCGATGGGTGTGAAGGATGCTCAGCCTCTGGAAAGGGAGCCCTGGATGAGGTTTAACCTGGCTGGGAAGAGCTGGGATAGTGAGAAGTGGCAGGGCAGGATTTCCTGGTGGTGCTCTTGGTGTTCCCTTCATGTGTCTCCTGTGCAAACCTTCTCAGACTTTTTCATGGGGTCACTCCAGGGCATGGCAGGAGGTCCCTGCCCTCTTGGCCATGTCCTGAATTGAGGGAAACTGGAAGATTCCTGTGAGCAGCAGCATAAGAGGTAGGGTGACAAGGGGGGAAATTTAGGAAAGCCTTTCTGAGTTCCTGAAGAAATGGAAACCACAGGAAATATTCACCTGTATGATGGGTGTGAAGAATGCTCAGCCTCTGGATGAGGTTTATCCTGTCTGGGAAGAGCTGGGATAGTGAGAAGTGGCAGGGCAGGATTTCCTGCTGGTGCTCTTGGTGTTCCCTTCACATGTCTCCTGTGTAAAACTTCTCAGCCTTTTTCATGGGGACAGTCCAGGGGATGGCAGGAGGTCCCTGCCCTCTTGGCCATCTGGGTCCTGAATTCAGGGAAACTGGAAGATTCCTGTGAGCAGCAGCAAAAGGGTGACAAGGGGGGAAATTTAGGAAAGCCTTGCTGAGTTCCTGAAGAAATGGAAACCACAGGAAATATTTTCATGTGTGGTATTCCAGGCTGTGCAGAGAAAATCATTCCATCACACAGGGGCTCTTCACTAGATTTTTCATAGAGTTTAACATTCAAAGCCCAGAGAATTTAATTGGTTCAATGTTAATTGATCTCAAGTTACACAGATCTTATAATTTTGGTTATTGGTTATTAGTGTATTGGTACATTGGTTATTGATCCCTCCGCCTTCGATGGTAATTAGGTCCTCATTCTTCGTTATTGATCTTTTGATCTTATTCTCTTTTTGATCTTTTCTCCAACCCACCAGGAAGGCTGTTGGGGCATTGATGCTTTTGTGACTGGTCATTTATCCCCTGGGCATCCTTGGGCAGCTCCCAGTCCACTGAGCTGCTCCTCAGGCCTTGCCCAGGGGACAGAGCCTGTGGAAAAGAATCTTCCATTCCCTTCCCTCTGGGTGAGGATGGACAAAACCACTGATAAAGTGTGTTAAAATAATTTAGAAGTTGTCTCATTTCCAGCATCTGGGCTACAAGAGAGGTGAGCCACGGGTGGAAGGTGAAAAGGCACCAGCTCAGCTCAGCAGATTTGTTGTGACACTCTGGGCACACCAATCCCTGAAGTTTCAGTTCCTTCTCTGTCACACGGGACACTCCCATTGCCTTTAGCTCCCAAATTCTCTGTGTCTCTGACAGGCAGAGGAACAGCCCTGCTGACAGCACATCCTGCATCCAGAAAATAACAGTCAGGGCATGAACAGAGCATGTCCTGCATCCAGAACACAGCACATCCTGCATCCAGAACAAAATACTGACAGGGCATGAACACAGCATGTCCTGCATCCAGAACAAACACAGCACTGTCATGATAGGACACGAAATAAAGGTGCCTGACTCCAGTCAGGGCAGCAGAAATCAGAAGGTTTATTTACAATCCATTCAGCCCTTTTATAACACGCTGTGCTAAAGGCACGTTATTGGTCCAGAGCACTGACACCTCTCCATGGGCTGAGGAACAGAAATAGCAAACAACTCCTGTTGGCATGGGAAAGGAATATTGTTTACACAAGGTTGTTTTGGGATAAAAAAAATTGCTGAAAAGTTTCCCTTGGGAAGAGCTCAGGCTCAGAAAATATCAAGTCCACAGGGCATTTTGTGCATCCAGAACAAAACACTGTGTGTTAGACTACAATGTAAGATGTAACCAAAAGTATGTCTCTATCTGTTCAAACCAGCTGGGGCAGTTCTTTATCCCTCCCAGGCCCCACCCTCCCCCCAGGGGATCTCTGCTGCCCATGGCCCATCCAGGCTCACTGCAGGGCTGAGACAATTCCATCAGCCCATGGGGAGATGCTCCACCCAGGGGGAGGAGCCCAGCATTCCCACCTGGATCAAACCTGGGAGTCACAACCCCAGCACAGCCTGTTTGGATTCCCAGAGGGAGACCAGACCCAGCTCAGCACCACTGGACCTTCTACAGGATCATCTCTGCTCCAGCAGAACCACATCCATCACTCCTAGAGGACTCAGCCACCATTTAACCGAACTGCTACCAACACCCCGACCAACAGGCTGTCAGGTTGTGTTCTGCCTCTGTCAGTCTTTCTGTATTCCTGCATTTATTTTAATTTTCCTATTAAATTATGTTTCTGACTCAGGATCTCCCACAGGTTTGGTTTCAAACTCGTACACACTGACAGAGCACAAACACACCCAGGAATCCCAAAACCCAGAGGGTTTGCTGCACTGGGGTGTTAATGCACCAGCCCAAGGCAGTGGTCATGAATTGTTGACAATTAAACACTTAGCACATGAGGAGCTGGAGATAAGAACTGGGCTGTGAGCGCTTTCATCAATAATTCACAGGACATTAGAGCCTCAATGTCAGAAGTTGTACCAAGCACTGCCCTGACAGGGCATTAATGAAGCTGCTCCAGCCATTACACGCAAATTGCTAATTTATTCATCATTTACCAGCGGTGGGGAGAGGGGGGAAAGGAAACCCCAGGGTGTGAGTTCTGCAGCCCCTGGAGCAAAGCTGCACTGGGGCTGCTCTGGCAGCAGCTGATTCCTGAGCTGTGGATCTGTTTCATCCTTGGAGAACGAGGCCAAATTAAAAGGGAGCAAGTGAACACAGCCCAGATAAATTGACTCCAAGCAGGCCTTATCACCAAATCATCCACTGGGGCTGAATGCTAACAGAGTGAGGCACTCCTGCAGTCAGGAGCATGAGGAAAAAACATTATTCTCATTGCCCAAAAACCTACTCTGAACTGGTGGTGTTTTGTTGCTGCAGGACACGAAAAGAGCGACACTCACACAGTCATCAGGGCAAAAAGAGGGCGTTTATTTTTCAGCCTTGATTTATATAGATTTCGGACAATGACCATGGATTGGACAAACGAGGCTGACACCTTTCCAACCACACTGGTCAAACTAGAAGTCCATCAATTGTCCCTCCTCAAGAGAGGAACAATAAACAAGACGAACAGTTTACAAAACATCACTTTCATTCACATGAAAATCTGTGAGAAACTCCACTACAAAAATGCAAACATCAGAAGGCTGAAAAAGATCAGGGGGACAGTGTTTAACCCTGGGATTTGGGGTGTTGTTACCAATGCCTGGTTCCTGTGTCTCAAACCACAGGTAGTTTGATCCCTGGGAGAGGGAAGGTGTGGGCTGGTGTCTTTACAAACAATTTGATGGGTGTTAATGTCTTTGAAATGGGTATTAATGTCTCTACTGACCTTGAGCAGCAGGTTCCTCACCCAGGCCCAGGCTCCTGACATAGACAAGGGTCTGCACAAGCCTGAGTTTCTGAACTTTGGGGTAAAAACAGGAGGTTTAAGCAGGGAATGTGTGGAAGGTGGTTCAGGGAGGATGTACCTTCCCAGTAGCTCAGCCAGTGGGGAAAGGAAGAGGGCAACACGGGGCCGGGAGTTTGGGATAAAAGAGAGGCTGGACCCTCCAAAACCTCGAGAGAGAGAAAACCCTGCAGGATGTGCCCTGGTGGAATCTCTCACTTTATTCAAATAAAGTTGAATGACTCCTCTGTCTCTTTTGTGGACATAAACATCTGGTGTTTGTGGATTTCCCTGACCAATAAAAACATTCAAGAAGTCATTGATGAGGCACAGATGAGGCCCCAAGCCCTGCCCTGACCATGCTGGCTGCTCTGTGAGCAGGGGAGCAGTTTGGGGACATTTCCTGGGGAGTTTCAGTGCATTCCTGTCCCACTAGTGAGGAAAGGTGGGTGAAAACCACGATGGTTTCCGTCAGCTCAGCTCTCACCGGGGTGGCCCTGTCACCAGAGAGGCCAGTGTCACCCTGACAGGGTGGTGACAGCCCTTCAGAGGAGAGAGCCCCAGAAATGGGGGGCATTTGGGGGGTCAGTGGGACTCTGGATGGATTTGGCTGGTGCTGTCACTTGAGGATGAAAAGGTTGATCACTTTGGAGAAATTCAATGTGTGCACACTCACCTCCCTGCCCAGCACCACAGAATTCATGAGTGGTTTGGGTTGGAAGGACCCTAAATCCCACCCTGCCCTGTGCAGGGACACCTCCCACTGTCCCAGGGGGCTCCGAGCCCTGCCCAGGGTTGTCCTTCTCCCCAGGGAGTGTTTGGAGCAGACTGGGCAGGAGAGGAGTGACCTGAGAGGGTCCCAAATCATTTCTTCCCTGATCATCCCCTCCCCAAATCAGCTCTTCCCAACCCTCCCTGCTTTTTGTCCCTGGTAGGCAAAGTCAAAAACTGATTTTCAAGGCAGGTTCTGCTGGACCAGTGAAAAATATTCTCATTTAGGGAGAGAAAAGAGTCGGGTGACCTGAGAGGGGGCAGGAAGAGGAACTTGGCCAAGGATCATGAGCTGCTCCACCTCTGATCCTGCGAGGAGAAGTTACTCAGGGTTGTAAATCCTCAGTAAATCCTCTTCCCCACACAGAAAACACAAACTGTTCTTCTCTCCCTCGCAGGCAGCTTGGGAGGGCTGCTGGTGCTGGTTCCTGGGGCAAAGCTGGTGGAGCGTGGAAATATCAGTTATTGTTAATTTGGAAGTATTTTTGCTTGTAAAAAAAATTGGGTAAGATGAAAATTCCAAGCATATTTTATACTGTGTGTATGTCTGTGTGTATATGTGTATATATTTATATATATCCACACATATGTAAAATATTCTAAATATAATATATATATTTTTTTAGAATATATATAATATACAAATCTTGAGATATATAACTAGATAAAATTATGAATATATAACACATAATATATATATCACACATATAACACATAATATATATGACACATATAACACATAAATATATGATAACATTTAGAACATAATATATAAAAATGCAAATATTTAAATTTGTAATATTTTAAAATACAGTAAAAATACATATAATTTTTGTGCATATATATAATATCTGTTGAAATATATATATAAATAAATTAATAGAGAATGTAAGTAAATAAAAAATAAATATACACATTCATATATATATAATAAATAAATATATATATTCATATATAAAATAATCACAGCTCAAAGTCTAACACTTAGGCATGTCCAGACCTTTTTTTCTGGAAGAGAACCCACAGCCCCCATGGCCCACAGAGGATTTGTTTTCTATTTCATCAGAAAATGTAAAATTAAAAAAAAAAAAAAAAATTAAAAGGAGGGGGTGGCGTTTGTGCTGCAGAGTGAAACTCCCTTGGTTGAGCTCAGCTCCTCAGGTTTTCTGCCTTGGAATTTATGAAATTTTCCATTAGAGCATCCCAGGATTTTGAAGGCAGAGAAATCACGTCCATCTTTCGTAAGGAATGTGGGGATTTTGGGGCTCAGCCCGTGGCAGAAGGAGAGCTCGTGGCTCTGCTGCCTCAGCTCCTGCAGGACCCAAAGATCTGGGAAAAACCATCCCTGGAAGTGGTGCAGCTCCTGTGGACATTGCTCTGCTCACTCCCAGGTCTGGCAGAGTTTCAAATGGACCCATCCAGGAGAATTATCAACCCAAGATGGAATAAATAACTGCACACTTCAGCTTTTGCACTTATTGGGGATAATAAATATGAATTCCTGCTCCAGTGCTCCTGGCTGTGATGCAGATGGGGTTAACTGAGATATGGGAAAGGTATTTTCAACATCACTTATGATAATTAAGTTCTGAATCTTGTTTGAGGGAGTTGTGTGTGCTGCTGTCCAATCCAGAATAAAAATAGTGATTAATGATGATATTTTTCATATGCAAATGAATATCTGATCTATAGGTAGCGACAAATTGTCATAACAGAACAAACCAAGCAAGGGTTTTTTATTCAGAAGTGAATATTTATGCAGTGTGGGTGCAGATGCAGTCTGGATGCAGATATAGGGGAGGACAGGTTGGTTTCTATGGATTGTTTTTGTGGATTATTATTTATTTTTTTGGAATTCAGTTGAACTCTTGGCCCATCCTGTGTCCCAGTCTTTTTCCTGCTCCTTCAGGGGGCTGGATCCTGGGGATGGCCAGGGGTGACTTCATCTGGGATGGATTGCAGGGAGCCAGGAATGAGGAATTAGCATGGAAGGGCTGGAATCTGACCTTGGGATTTGTGCAATTTTCATTTTTGGTACAGAGTGAGGTCACCCAGACACCCCCAGAGATCCAGGCTGTGGGATGCTGAGCAGGGAGCTCCTGGGCCACAGTGGGAAATATTTAAAATATTTTAAATATTTAAAAATTAAGTAACACGTGATGGTTGGCTCATGAGTGACTTTTTATAAAGCACTGCCACCATTTTGGCAGCTGAAGTGGGATTTGGACAGGGAGTTGCTCCCCAAATAACTGATGGGGGTGTTTAGCACAGGGAGGGATGGAAGTGCCACAAATATCCAAGTTTTGGGAGCTGTTAAAGCTGTTCAGAACAGCCCAGTGCTGCCCTCTGAGCAACCCCAGTGTGCCTGAGCCACAGATGGTCCCCCTGGGACCCTGGACCTGCCCTGAGCACTCAGTTCATTGCAGCTCCTGGGTAAAGAGGCTGCCAGGAGCAGCCCAGGGGGCTCCTGCTGCCTATTCCACATCCCTCTGACACCCTCCTGGTGAATTCCTGGGAATTGACCCAGCCATGATGAGCTGGGAATTGACCCAGCCCTGGTGAACTGGGAATTGGCCCAGCCAGCCCTGGTGAGCTGGGAGTTACCCCAGCCCTGGTGAACTGGGAATTAACCCAACTGTGGTGAACTGGGAATTGACCCAATCCTGGTGAGCTGGGGATTGGGCCAGGCAGCCCTGGTGAGCTGGGAATTAACCGATCTCTGGTGAACTGGGAATTAACCCAACTGTGGTGAACTGGGAGTTACACCATCCCTGGTGAATTGGGAATTATTCCAGCCCTGGTGAACTGGGAATTGACCCAGCCCTGGTGAACTGGGAATTGACCCAGCCGTGGTGAACTGGGAATTGGCCCAGCCCTGGTGAATTGGGAATTGGCCCAACCCTGTTGAACTGGGAATTGACCCAGCCCTGGTGAACTGGGAATTACTCCAGCCCTGGTGAACTGGGAATTAACCCAGCCCTGGTGAATTGGGAATCGGCCCAGGCAACCCTGGTGAACTGGGAATTACCTCAGCCATGGTTGACTGGGAATTGACCCAGCCTGGTGAACTGGGAATTACTCCAGCCCTGGTGAATTGGGAATTAACCCATCCCTGGCCGGACACAGGCAGAGGTGGGACCCTGGGCGGTGTCACAGCCTGGATCCCACCCCGGGTCAGGCTGGACTCTGCAGGATCCCAGATCCGGCTCTGTCAGAGCCACGGAGGAGGAAAAAAGGTGTCACTGATTCTGCAGCTTCAGTTCTGCCTTGTTTATCAAAGTCAGTATTTTTTCTGACTACAAGGCACTTAGGTTTAAAAAGAAAAAAAAATTACAGGCTACGAGTTGGGGAATTAACCCTGTCCCAGCCGCAGCAGGACACGGAGTGTTTACATTGGGAGTTGCTGCCTGCATTGAAAACAAATGCCTTTTGTGGGGGTGATCAGTGCGATCACAGCCCCTGTAGCAAGGCTCTCACTTTTAACCTGCAGACATTCCTTCTCCTGTCCCCCTTCCCCCGGGAATACAGGAGAAAGAAAAAAAAATAAATAAAAATACTAGAACAGTTTAGAATTTGCCCAAGCCAAACACAGAGGTCAGGTGGATCAGAGCAAGCTCAGGTTGGCGAATCCCAAGGGGAGCAGGTGTTTTGTTTGGAGTCTCCATCCAGAAAACCCCACACCACGAACATCCCAGGATCCGGGTCGGGCAGGGGAGGGCGGCGGGCAAGGCAATGCTGTGTCTTTAATTCTCTTTTCCGAGGGGGGAAGCGAAGTCTGCAGAGCCATGACAGCCTCACTTGTTCAGCCCTCGGTGCGCGCTGGGTTTTCTCCAGTGGAGGGCACTCGGCGCTCCACAAACCCCATCCCCGGCTCCGGGAGCAGCTCCGGAGCATCATCGCGCTCTGGAAAGGCTCGGAATTAGACCAGAGCCGCCTCTCTCAGCTCAGCACAGCGACAAAACACCTCAAAGGCCACCGGCTGGATGGATAAGCCGAGCCCGGGGGGCTGCTGAGCTCGGGAGGGCTCCGGGAGCAGCGTTTGGAGGAGGAGGAGGAGGAGGATGGATCGCCGTGCCCGGCAATGGCCAAAGGCAGCAGAATGAGGGATGCCAGGCGCCGCCAGAGCTCCGCTCCCTCCTCGCAGAGAAGTTGCTTCTCCTCCATCGCCCGGCCCGGCTTTTCTCGCCCATCGCCCCTTCTCGCTTCTCTGGTGACTTCCACAATGGCTCTGCGAGCCTAGAGTCCCTCCCTACCCCCCACACTCCCCCCATCCTCCGTCCTGCCTTCCCCACCCCCAACCCCTTCCCTCTCCCTTCCCTTCCTCAGCCCCCAAAATTCTCGCCGGGTCCTCTCCGGGGAACTTTGTGGGTTCCCGGCGGGCGCTGGATGGCGGCGGGGCCGGGGCCGGCAGCCGGGCTGTGACATGAAGATGCTGATGCTTTTACAGCGAAGGAACCGGTTTTGATTTAAAAAAAAGAGAGAGAGGTGAGAGGAAAGCCAAAAAAAAAAAAAAAAAAAAAAAAAAAAAAAAGGGAGAAGAGAGAGGAGAAAACCAGCTGGAGAAAGGCTGAAGGAGGACGTTATTGATGACAAAAGGATGGGTGAGTGAACTTTTTGTGGTTTGTTTTGTGGCAGGGCTGCAGCTGTGGGGTGGGTTTTGCAGCTGGATTATCCCCGGTGGCGGGAGGGGAGGGGAGGGGAGGGGAGGGGGGGCAGCAGCAGCAGTTCCGCTGCCAGGTGACTCACGGCACCCGCCGCTGTATTTTTAGCCCTTGTCCCCCTCTCCGGGCACACACACACACACACACACCTCTCAACCCAGGGTGAATTCCTGCCCCGGGTCCAGCCAAGCCCCAGTGCCGGGCAGGGGGAGCTCTGGGTGTGCCCCGCACCCCAAATCCCCCAAATCCCAAATCCCGGCCGGGGTGACACTTTGCAGGATGTGGGAAGCAAAGGGGATGCAGGAGGAGAGTTGTTTCTTGCATAGACTGCCCCTGGTACCTCTGCTACATTTCCAGCAGTCATTTGCCAGTCAGGATTTTTTTTTTTTTTTTTTTTTTTTTTTTTTTTTTTTTTTTTTCTCCCCAGGTTTATTCCCCTCCTTCCTTCCCCCCCTCCCTCCCTCCCCAGCCCCCGAGTCTGTAACAGGCAGAACATATTTCTAGCTGGCTGCTGCTGGCAGAGAGAGCGGAGCGAAAAAATGAGGATTTAAATTAGAAATCTCCCCATTAAAGTGGAAGGCAGGGGCTGTCTAGATCAGGAATTATTTTTTGCAGATTGCCCCTTTGGTGTAAAATTGGATTAAAGACCTGCAGCACTGGGTTGGTTTTTTTTTTTTTTGTTGCTTTTTTTTTGTGTGCATGTGTGGCAAATAATAACGTGATTATTTATCAAGGAGATATGAGCCCTTGAAATATTTCCTGTCGGAAGGATGCATTTTCATTCTCAGCAAGGCTGCAACTCTGGACAGAGAGGCTGCAGCCCTAAAATTATTTCAGGCGTGCAGATGGGTGCTGGGGGCTCTGACACCCCCTCCACGCCCTCTCAGGATTATTCAGGATTCTATATATTCAATTATTACATATGTCCTCACATCCAGCGCTGCTGCTGCATGACAAGCGTGACATCTTAAAGGCAAACCCTTAAAATCAATCAGGAGAGGGGAATTGAAGGAGAAATATCCCCCTCTAAACTTTCTGGGTTTGCTGCTCTCTGGAGGAGTTGGGGTGGCTGTTTTCATCATCTGCTGGATTAATTCAAATTAAGAGCTGTTCAAGGTATTCACAGCCATATGTGGATAAGTTTAAATGAACGTGGGTTAAGGCAGTGGTTCATTTAAGAGGAATTTGTCTCCTGCCTTCCCCTGGCATTGGGGTCCCACGCCAGCATTCCTGGCACACTCCTCTCTATGGATGGACTTAGTTCCCTGCATCTATTTCTGCATTTCAGCTACATAAACCCCACGAGTTTCACTTAAACCCACTCCTAAACCCGAATCACTCACTGCAAAAAGTAAAACCGTTACTTAGTGCCTCATTTTACAATAAATAGATGTTATAAAGACAGCTCAAACTCCAGGAGAAGTAGATTTCCCTCTTTCTGGGGTAATTTGGGGCTGGGGGGGACCGGACTTGCAGTTGCTTTCCTTGAGGAACACGTTGAGCAGCACGTCTGAGCAGAAGCTCTGGCTCATTTCCTCTCCAGCACTATGGAGCATCCAGCACAGTGACTTGACAAATATGTTTATTGTTCCAACCCCGGCGCGGAGCTCTAAGGACACCCCAGCTCCTCGGAGAGCTGGAGGACAGGAGGGAAAACAGGCTCCTGGTGCTGCTGGGGAGTCTGGAGGTGCTGGGGGCAGGAGGGGTGGCCAGGCAGGCGCTCCAAGGACAGCGATTTGCACCACAAAGAGCCGAGGCAGGAGGTGAACAGGTTGTCTCCCAAATCCCCAGCGCTCAGCTCAGCTCAGCCCAGCCCAGCTGGGGCTGTCCCCGAGCCCCCAGTGACGCGCTAATCTGGTCATTTATCCTCCAGGCTTTTCCAACGGCCCTTTTTTCCTCTCGGACGTTGCAGGTTTCCATGTAATCAAGCGGCGGGGAGGCTCCGGGGTGCTGCTGGGGCTGCTGCCCCTGGCGCTGCTGGCGGGGCTGGCGGGTGCACAGCGAGCCTGCCCCAGGAACTGCCGCTGCGACGGCAAGATCGTGTACTGCGAGTCGCACGCCTTCCGCGACATCCCCCACAACATCTCCGGCGGCTCCCAGGGCTTGTCCCTGCGCTACAACAGCATCCAGAAGCTGAAATCGCACCAGTTCGCGGGCCTCAACCAGCTCATATGGCTTTACCTGGACCACAACTACATCAGCTCCGTGGATGAGGACGCCTTCCAGGGCATCCGCCGGCTGAAGGAGCTGATCCTGAGCTCCAACAAAATCACCCACCTGCACAACAAGACCTTCCACCCCGTGCCCAACCTGCGCAACCTGGACCTGTCCTACAACAAGCTGCAGGTGCTGCAGGCGGAGCAGTTCAAGGGGCTCCGCAAGCTGCTGATCCTGCACCTGAGGTCCAACTCGCTGAAGACGGTGCCCATCCGCGTCTTCCAGGACTGCCGCAACCTCGACTTCCTGGACCTGGGCTACAACCGCCTGCGGAGCTTGTCCCGCAACGCCTTCGCCGGCCTCTTGAAGCTGACGGAGCTCCACTTGGAGCACAACCAGTTTTCTAAGATCAACTTTGCCCACTTCCCGCGGCTCTTCAACCTCCGCTCCATCTACCTGCAGTGGAATAGGATCCGCTCCATCAGCCAGGGCTTGACGTGGACCTGGAGTTCCTTGCACAACTTGGATTTATCGGGCAACGACATCGCGGGGGTAGAGCCCGGCACCTTCCAGTGCCTGCCCAACCTGCAAAAGCTGAACCTGGATTCCAACAAACTCACCAACATCTCCCAGGAGACCATCAACACGTGGATCTCGCTCATCTCCATCACTCTGTCCGGGAATATGTGGGAATGTACTCGAAGCATTTGCCCCCTGTTTAATTGGCTTAAGAATTTCAAGGGGAATAAGGAGAGCACCATGATCTGCGCGGGCCCCAAACACATCCAGGGCGAGAAGGTGAGCGACGCCGTGGAAACCTACAACATCTGCGCCGAAATCCAGGTGGTGGCCACCGAGAGGTCCTACCAGGCTCCCAAAACCCCGCAGAGACCCCTGTTCATCCCCAAACCCACCGTTTCCAAACTGGAGAGCCACCAGCCGACGTCGGCCGCGCCGAGCCCTTCCGCAGACATCCCGACGCCCGCGGTGGAGCCGGAGTACGAGCACGTGTCCTTCCACAAGATCATCGCCGGGAGCGTGGCCCTCTTCCTCTCCGTGGCCATGATCCTGCTGGTCATCTACGTGTCCTGGAAGCGTTATCCCGCCAGCATGAAGCAGCTCCAGCAGCACACGCTCATGAAGAGGCGCAGGAAAAAGGCCCGGGAATCGGAGAGGCAAATGAACTCCCCTTTGCAGGAATATTACGTGGACTACAAGCCAACAAACTCTGAGACCATGGATGTATCCGTTAATGGATCTGGGCCCTGCACCTACACCATCTCTGGCTCCAGGGAATGCGAGGTATGAACCATGATCCTCCTAAAACCATTTCAGCTGCTGGGAAGGAGAGGTAAATGTTCGAAGCTCTTGAGGTATCTCTAAATATTAGAAAGATTAATGAGATTTTGTTCCTCTTTTTTCTTGTCTCCTGCTTTGGGGTTTGCTCTGTAGAAGGTTCTCTCGCGTTAAATGACAACAGGCAGGGAAGGGATGGTGATTATTTTGAATAATTAAGACTTATTAAAAAAGCGATTAAGTTGGAGTCAACAACTGTGATAAAGGCATCTGGAGTGTTGTTCTCCTCCTGTTTGCACCCATTTGATGAGCTGTGGCTACAAGAGAATCCTGTTTTTAATGGATTGTTAGATACAGAGGAGCTTAAGAGCCTTTTCTGGTTTAAAACTAAATATGGAAACCTCTTTTCTCCAGACCCCCACACCAAATCTTGAGGGGTTCATGGCCTATTTAATGGTAATGCCAAAGATTTCCTGCATTTCTGATCTGGTTCAGGAGCAAACCTGGGGACAACAGGACTGCAGCAGGATCTTGGAGCTGTTTTTCCTGGAGCAGCAGAAACACAGAGGCTCCTCTGGACCTGAGCCTTTGTCAAACAGCACATTTGCAAATATCTGGGTTGGGAGAAGGGGATTCTTGGAGGGTTTAATTTCATTTTGGTGATCAGTGGAGGCTTAGACAGCCCTGCTGGAGTTGATTTCCACAATCTTCAGGCCGTGTTGGGATTTGACTCAGCAACATGGGAAAACACAATCAGGAAAAGCTCTCAGCGCTTCTCTTCTGCTGGTCCAGCTTTGCAAAGGAAATTCCAAATGGTTTTGCTGCTCTCCTGCCCATGACTCCACTGCTGTGGATGCAGGGGACAGGTTTGTTTGGAATGCTGCTGCTCATTTAGAGCTGCAAAGGAGGATTTGCACAATTCCACTGCAGTCCTGGTCTCTTAATCCTGCCTGTGATGTGGCACCAGGTGGACTTTTCTTCTTTGGTTGTGGATGTTCTACCTGGGAGTGTTTGATGTGCCTGTTGGAGTTTATTCCCAGCCCTTTGTGCAGGTTGGGATTGGCTGTGGGGATGCTGAGCCCTGGAATTTGGTGCTGTGGGAGGTGTGGTGAAGATGAGCAGAGTGGGATCTGCAGTTCTGGGGTCTGGATTGTTCCAAACCCAATGTTTTCACTCTCTGACAATGGGGCGCCTTTGAGAGGTTTCATTTTTGGCACCTGAAATCCCCAGACGGTTTTGGATGGTTTTGGACTGTGGAGTTAAGGGGAAGGAAGAAAAATGCAGTGGTTTGGGGTTGCTTTCTCTGGAGCAGTGTTGCCTTCAGAACAGAAAACCACCTGGCATGTCCCTGTCGCTGCCCCAGGAAAATGCAGAATGAAGGTGTGTGGTTTGGTTTATTCACTGCTACCAGCACAGGTAGAAAATGAGTGATGTTCAAGTTATTTTGAATTTCCCCTGGCTGTCACAGAGAGCATTAATCTGGCCTGGAAGGCTCTGTCCCCTTCACGCTCAGGTTTAACACCACTGAAGTTTCATTACCTTGACTGAAATGCTGTTTGATTTACTCCATGGTGGCAAACAGGCAGGTAACTGAGCACCCAGGTAATGACACCACCATCCCTGATGCATTCTGGATGACAGGAGGTAGGGACGATGTTTGGGAGACTGGAATTGGGATAATTTGGATTACAGCAGGTAATTACAAGGCTCAGGAGCCCTTGCAGGTGCAGACACAGGAGGTCAGCCCGGTGGAATTCCCCCGGGTTGTTACACACAGCATCAAACACCAGGGGACCCCAGCTCACCTGCCTTCCAGGTGCTGTGGCAGCACCAGGACGGTTTAATCCGGGTTAAATTAAACTGATGGCAACTCTGCAGGTCTAAGGGTGGGTTTATGGTGCCCCTGGGTGTAAATCAGACCGGTCAGGGCGCCCCAGAGCTGTTTCTGACAGGTCACTCTGTGTCCGTGTCCTTATTGAACATCCAGCCGCTCTTTGCACACTGTTAGAGACTAATAAATAATGGAGAATAATAAAGACTTCAGGAGATGGAAAGCAGATCATTGAAGGCACATGTAGCAACCCAAAGCCCCCACTGAAATCCTGTCTTCAGCTTGGATTTGACATTCTGCGTCTCCATAGCTACAAGGTTCCACTTGTAAAAGGAGAGATATTCACTGTACAGCACTTAAAAATGGTAAGAAAAACCCTTGTAGAGTCTTCAGCAGTGGAAAGGGTTTGTGTTTGGTGAAGAAAAAAAAAAAAAAAAAGGAAATGGAACCTCTCTTTATTTCCTAATTTACCCATACTTGTGGAAAACTATTATTTTGTGCAGGTGTGATGCAGCCCAGGCCCATCCTCCCCCGGGGCTGCCTGCCTCATTCCCTGCACTCAGCCTGAGGTTTCTCCCAAAAAAAGAAGCCCTCAGAGGGGAGAGGAGTGCCTGGAGAGCTGCATGAGGGCAGGCAGGCTCCAGGACTCATTATTGCTTAGCAGCTGATGGATTTCACTTCCTGCAGCAATATTTTGTAAAGCCTTGTCCTCTTCCATGTGTTCACCCCCCATGCAGGGGGCAGCTGAGGGTCCAAAAATGGTGTGGTTTTTGGGAAAGGGTGATGGATCCGTTCCATTTGAGCTGGGAAAGGAAAGAGATCCCTGATCAGACACTGCTCTGGTGTGGGGTGGGTTTTGAGATCAGGTGGGCACAGCTGGGACCTTCATTTCGGGATCATTTTGGGTGCAGAAGCTTCCAGCTCATCTCATCCATGAGCCTCTCATTTTCCACAGCAGAACCAGCCTGGGAATAATGTGCTGAGGTATTTCCACAGCTTCTTTCCTCCACAGCAGCCCCAGGGATGGTGCTGTTTTACAATTCCATGAGGTTCTGAGCATTCAGCAGAGGCCCACAGGTGAGAGCTGCCCTGGAGCAGCTGTGCTTTTTGGGGCTGCTCTTCCCGGTCCCTGCTTCAGGAATTATTCCTTGTGCTGGGGAGAGGGAGCCAAAGGCAGGCTGGCTGCAAACGGGAGCGACTTTGGCAACAGTGGGATTATAATCACTGACACCTGGCCTGTGCTCGTCTGTTTAGTCTCTTGGCAGGGCTGGCTAAAATAACTGGATGCTCCTGATTTTGGCTCTGGCCATCCGGTTAGCAGAGTGCTGCTCCCTCCCTCCGCCTGGGATTTGCTCTCTGCATCTCCCTCCCTCTCACTTTCCCGTTTATTTGTGTGTTTGCTGGGGATCTGGAAGCTGTAAAAAGTGATTTTCACGGAGCTGGCTGTGGTGTTCTGTATTTCATGCGTGTCACACTCACGGAATATCTGGGAAGGGCTGGCTGGGAAGGTGCTGTGGGCAGGAGGAAAATGTTTCTGTCTCCTGGAAGGTCATTGCTGTCCCCTCTCCCGAGCTGGCAGGGACAAAACAAACAACAGGGCAGACAGGTGAACAGCTTTTTTTGTGTGAACTGAGCGCTGTGAGGTCGCTTTTTTACACCTCTCCTCCTCCTGTCTGGCCACAGCCCGTGGATAAACAGCCACCTGTTCACACACAGGGACAGCTCTGCTGTGTTTGCCACAGGAGTGAGGACAGGACTGGTTGTCACTCATGTTCACACATTTTAAATCAAACAAACAGGATAACCTTCAGCTGGAATTCTGCTCCTTCCCCTCTTCCCATATATATATAAAGGAATTAAATATCTGAAGGCTTGGTGGGCTGCTGCAGACCTTCTCCTGAGCCTCATTTAAAGGGAAATGTTGACATGCTGCTTTTATTATTTATTTATTGGACATCATGGTGCTGCTTGGAGCGAGAAGCAAAGAGGATAAACCAGAATAATTTCCATCTCCAGAGAGGGTTTGGGGTGAGGCTGCAGTTCTGTAACTCAGCATTAAAAGGGGTGCCCTGGGGGTTCAGCCTGAGCTCAGGGGGTGTTGTGACCTCATGGGAGAAATCACTCAAGGACTGCCTGAATTTTACATTTTTTAATTTCTTTTAAGAGCAGTGGTTGCATTTCCTTTGGCCATCAGCCTGAGGGGTTTGTGAGGAATGCTGACCCCTGGCTGAGCTGTGGGTTCATCAGGGCTGGGGGGAATGGGGTGATCCCACAGGTGGGACACTGCAAAGAGCAGGACTGGGAGGTGAGGAGTGAGCAGATGGGAGCAGAAACTCTTTGTCATGGTTTGAAAGCAAAACGAGTGAGAGGCTCCAAGTCAGAAATACAATTTAATAAGAAGAAAGGTAAAAAGGTAAAAAATAAAATAAAATCAATGCAATAACACAAAGGAGCACTGACAGAGTCAGAACACACCCTGAGCAGGGTGGTGGGAGCAGTCCAGGTGAGGGGCTCTTCCTGAAGCAGTGATCCCACAGAAAGGTCTGGGAGCTCTGCTCCTCTGGGAATCCAGTGGCTCAGGGCTGCTTGTCCTGTCCCAAATCCCAGATTCTCTCCAGGTGGGAATGCTTGGCTCCTCCCCCTGGGCATTGGGAGCATCTCCCAATGGGATGAGGAGTCGTGCAGTGGCTCCTTGATGGCCCATTAAACAGAGAGAGCTCCTGGAGGGAGTTCCCTGTGAGTCCTGGGCAAGGCATTGATGGGCCATGAGCAGAAGAGCCCAAAGGAGGGGCCTGGGAAAACACTGCCCCACCTGGTTCCAACAGCTCATGGGGATGGGGATGGGATAAATACTGTGTGCACATCCTACACCACAACCCAGGACACTCCTCATTAACCCTTTGTGCTCACTGCAGGGCCAAAGCACCAGGGATTTATTTCCAGTGCCACAGGAGGATGAGCACTGTTAACTGGATTCTGCTTCTTTCATGCTCTGACTCCTTCTCCCCTCTCTTCTTCCAGCCTTCTGTGGCTGTAAAACCTACAATTTGTCTTGGGCTGTAAACTGAGGGTGAACCAGCCCAAAGAAAGTGTTCTGAGCCCTGGGTTTGTATGGGGAGAGTCAGGGAAGGTGACAGTGCTGCTCCTCAGAGCTCTGCCCTGGGGAGGAACAGCTCAGAGAGGGCTCAGAGAAGGCACATTTTAGAAATCATTGAGTCATAAAATGGTTTGGATGGAAGGAGTCTTGAGGATCACCCAGTGCCACCTCCTGCCATGGGAAGGGACATTTTCCCCAGCCCTGGGTTGCTCCAAGCCTCATCCAACCTGGCCTTGGACATTCCAGGGATGGGGAGTTTTTACCACTCCGAGCCTCTCTTTGCCCTTGGCATTGCAAAAATAACCCCAGTCTAAGGGGAGCTGTGCTGGAGAGGCACCAGGGACGCAGCAAGAAATGCACAGGGGACAAAAATTCCCCAAAATTCCAAAATTTCCCTGGGCTCAGCACTTGCCAAGTGTGAGAGCTCCCAAAGATGTTCCCAAAATTGACTGGCCGTGTTTCCGGCGGAGCTGAGCCAGCTGCTGCCTCCCGCAGCAATTGAGGGCTGCAAATTTGGAAAGGAAATGCAGGAGGATGTGGAACACTTCTGAAACTCTTACTGGGTGCTTCCTCTGGTGCCTGGCTGGGAGAGGAGCTCATCAGGGATTTGGGGTTGGGGTCCAGGTGCTGCTGAGACCCTGGGAGTGGATTGCTCCGGGGTAATGCAGAGCTCAGAGTGAGGGAAGGAGCTGAACCCACCTCTCCCAAATCCTCCTGAGCTGGGGAACTTCCCTGAGCAATTCCAGGCTCTGCATTTGCTCCATGAGGCCTGTCCTGAGGCTGACAGCTCATTACCAGAGCTCTCTAATTGCTCTGTGGATTCCCAGCCTCAGGCACAACGTCCAGCTGGGATCATCCTCCCTCTGCTCCCTCTTCACCTTTTCTTCCTGCTTCCCCAAATGTTGCCACTTTCCAGAACCCTCGTGGTGGGAGTTATGCTCAAATGGAGAGGCTGCTGCACTGAAGGGAGGAGGACACTGGTTATTCCTGTTACATTCCCTGTGAGGGATTCCTGCACTCCTGGAATTGTCACAGATGCCCTTTTCCCTCCCCATCTCCCTTTTCTTGCTCTCCCCCCTTCCCCTGCCTTAGCTGGCACTCTGTGATGTGCTGCCAGTGTTTTAAGGAGGAAAAAGGAATGGATTAGAGTGGAGCTCACACTAACAATGCTCAGAATTGGGGAAGGAATATTTTCAAATCTGGGTTTTAATTTTAAACACATACAAAATACAAGACACACACTGGGCGGGACAAACAGTTTTATTAGGAAATATTCTGATGCTGGAAATATTCCTGACACACTTCTCCTGGATAACAGAGCTGACCTGAGCCTGGATGTTGGGAATTCTCTCTGAAATCCAGTGGCTGGGAATAACCAGGGCTATGTTCATGGTTTGCTCTGCTCCTGGACATTCCTTTGGACCACCCGCCCCTGGCAGAAGACACCTACAGGTCTCAAATCCCTTGGGATTGGGTTTCAGGCCCCAGCTCTCCCTGGAGATGCTCCTGGTACCATTGATGCCAGGTCCTGCACTTTGGCCACGACAACCCCTGCAGTGCTCTGGGCTGGGGACAGGAGCTGGACAGTGAAAGGGACCTGGGGGACTGATGGACAGCTGGACATGAGCCAGCAGAGTGCCCTGGTGGCCAAAGGGCCAATGGCTCCTGCCCTGGACCAGGAATGGTGTGGCCAGCAGGAGCAGGGAGGTCACTCTGCCCCTGGACTGGGCACTGGTGAGGCCACACCTCGAGTGCTGTGTCCAGTTCAGGATGGACATTGAGTGCTGTGTCCAGTTTGGGATGGACATTGAGTGCTGTGTCCAGCTCTGGCCCCTCAGCTCAGGAAGGACATTCAGAGCCTTGAGCATGTCCAGAGGAGGCCCCGAGGCTGGAGAGGGGCTGGGAACACAAACCCTGTGAGGAAGGGCTGAGGGAGCTGGGGGTGTTTATCCTGGAGAAAAGGAGATTCAGGGGTGACCTGATCACTCCCCACAACCCCCTGAAAGGCGCCTGTGCTCAGGGGGGTTGGGCTCTTTCTCCAGGCAGCGCTGACAGAACCAGAGGACACAGCCTCAGGCTGAGCCAAGGGAAATACAGGTGGGATATCAGGAAAAAGTTTTTTACAGAAAGAGTGATAAAGTACTGGAAAGAGTGATAAAGCCCTGGAATGGTCTGCCTGGGGAGGTGGTGCAGTCACCATCCCTGGATGTGTTTAACAAAGACTGGATGTGGCACTCGGGGCCAGGGTTTAGTTGAGGTGTTGGGGCTGGGCTGGACTCGATGATCTTGGAGGTCTTTTCCAACCTGGTGATTCTGTGATTCTGTGATTGCAATTCTCAGTCTCTCCCAGCAGGAGCAGAAGTGTCCATCCCTCCCTCCATCCTGTTATCTGTGGTGTAAACTCTGTGACATGAGAAATTCCGAGTGATCCGTGTTCACAGCACTCCCAGCACACCAGGATTGCTGCTCCAGGCAGGTTTTCCAGCCCTGAACACGGACGGGCTGCGGCCAGAGGCGGCTCTGACACTGCTCAGCTTTTATCACCTCTGCCTCCAGTGCAGCCAGACGAGCTCAGATCACCTCTGCATCTTCCCACCTCCACACAAACACAGGTGGGTCGATCCTGAGGGGTTCCCGGGGAGTTCTCAGCTGTGTCTCAGGCTGCAGAATTCGGCTTTGTTGAAGCTGTAGGGAAAGGGATGACATGAGAGGCTGTTGGCAGCGTTGGCTTCTTGGCCTGGAGGATTTGTTTTGCCTTTGCCTTTTTAATTTACAAGGAAATAGGAATCTCTTCCTGGCAGATGGATCAGTCGTGGTGTTGTCATGGGCAATGGGTTGGGAATTCCAAGAAGGAGAAGGCAGGGAAGGCCAGAAAATGCTGATTATCTCTGATTTCTCACCCTCTGTGCAATGTCCAGCTACAGCAAAACTCCCCCTTTGCTTCTTAGCTCAAATATAGATTTATTTGGGGGTTCTTTAGATACATTTGAATAAAACTGGCTGGGACAGGAGCAGTTCTTGGGTGCTGGCAAGGCAGAGTCTCCTCAGAGCTCTGTGGTCCAGGGCTGTGTCTCCATCTGCTGCAACTTCCTACAAAAAGGTTTTGTGAGGATGCTGGAGCTTCTCTGCTTTTCTATCCTTTGTGAGACTTTCTGTTCGTACTTCCAGTTCTCAAAACTCATCAGATAAGGAACATTCTCCTGATTTTTAGCCCTGGCATCACATACTTGGTGATCTTAGGCAAAATCTCTTTGCTCTGAAGGTTTCTTTTTTCCCCTGTTCTTTCACCAACACAGTTTTATTCAGTTTCCTCTGAAATGAACAACGACAAAAAGAAAAATAATATTTGTGGATTTGGGCTGTGGGGAAAACCAACGTGATCAATCTGACTGTGATCCAAGGGGGCCTTTGGTGTCGTGTCCTTGTTCAGGTGTGTATTTTGCTCATGGGGAGACTGATTTTATCCTTGACTTTATCCTGAGATTTGTGAGTCCTTTAGTCAAATAAAACCACTGGACGTTTCCTGCCTGAGCATTTTGGCTGCAGAACGGTCGTGGCAGGAGAGGAATGAGCTGGGTGTGGAGTCACTGGGTGTGAAATGTGGAGGGGTGACCTGATCACTCCCCACAACCCCCTGAAAGGTGCCTGTGCTCAGCTGGGGTTGGGCTCTTTCTCCAGCAGCACTGACAGAACCAGAGGACACAGCCTTGGGCTGAGCCAAGGGAAATACAGGTTGGATATCAGGAAAAGGTTTTACAGAAAGAGTGATAAATTCTGGAATGGTCTGCCCGGGGAGGTGGTGGAGTCACCATCCCTGGGTGTGTTTAACAAGGACTGGATGTGGCACTCGGGGCCAGGGTTTAGTTGAGGTGTTGGGGCTGGGCTGGACTCGATGATCTTGGAGGTCTCTTCCAACATGGTGATTCTGTGATTCTGTGATCCTGGTTTTGGATGCTCCAGCTGAGCCCAGGTTTGGAACAGTTCAGCCCAAGCTTTGGCCTCCAGGGAAGGAGCTGTTTGGCACTGAGTGCAAGCTCCAAGGTGTCCATGGGAAAGGTCAGCCTCACTCTCCATGCCTTGCACTCTCATCCACCCAAACCCTATTTTTTTCCCAGGCTTTTCCAACACACCAAGGGTGTGTTTGATGGAGACTTGAGTTGTGTGGTTTTGCTCATTTTCAGTCAATCCTCGTTAAGAATCAGCTTCTCCTTCTGTGTGATGGCCTCTGGAAGCCCTGCTGGTTCCTCACTGCTCTCATCCCTCACTGCCACAGCCGTTTGGATTATCTTTGGGCTGTGATGGATGCTTTAAACGGAACCAACAAGGCCATCAAATCCCTGCCCCGGTTCAACCAGCATTTGTTAAATGTTCTAAATCATCCTGGGCCTGAAATGTGCTGCTTCTTAAATTTAGAACGATGTGATTGCCTAAAGCCTCTCCATGTGTTAATTAAATCATCATAATTGTGGTTTCTGGAGACTGACAGGTTATAAATAGTTTTCCCTCTCCCCCTCCTGCAATAATTGGTGGGAATGACGGGCAGACCAGGCATTGTTTAACTGTGCCTCTGACACTGCTCTTCCCATCCCAACCCCATTTCTCTGCCCTGGCTTGATTGTCCTGAAATAATCAGCAGTGTCATCCTCAAAGGCTGCTTAATTGCCGGGCACTTCTCACATTGTGGGCCAAGGAGAGGACTGCTGTTCATCATTATCCCTTTAATTCCGCGGGATGGGAGGTCAGGAGCCCCCGAGGTCAGGGCAGAGGTTCCGTGTGCACGCTCTGACTGACACTCTGAATAAACACTGACACATCTTAATAATTTACCTCCATCTGCTCTGTCTCGTCTGAGATTTTGTGGAAACAGAAGCCTTGGTGTTCTGGACGTCGTTTTCCTGTGTTGCTCCTGTGGAATTATGGAATGATTGGGTTGGAATGTGATGCTGTTTTACACCACAACAACACAGACTCCGAACTTCAGAAGGCTGAAAATGTCTTTTTTTATTATTTTTTGGGATGTGTCTTTCTTTATACTATTCTACACAGACCAATTTGATTGGTGAAACAAACCTCTTCAATCACCTTGGTCAGACCAGAGGGACATCAAGAAGAATGTCCCTCTTTACCTCCTAGGAAAAGGAATGAAAACATAGGTACTCTTTAGGAAAACACGTCTCTTGTTTACAGAAAATTTCCTGGAAAAGAAAAGAATTTCAGAAAACCAAAATATCTCAAGCACAAAACCAGGGCTACAGGAAAGGACCTTAAATCCCATCCAGTGCCATGGGCAGGGACACCTCCCACTGTCCCAGGTGCTCCAGCCTGGCCTTGGGCACTGCCAGGGATCCAGGGGCAGCCACAGCAAATCTGGGAATTCCAGCCCAGCCCCTCCCCACCCTCCAGGGAGGAATTTCTTCCCAATATCCCATCCAACCCTTCAGTTCAAAGCCATTCAAGGCAGTTTGAATCACCTGGGCAGGTCCAGCTTTGCTGTGCAGAACTGGAAAAAGGCAGCACAACCTGGTGGGATCACACCTGGCCTGGAAACAAATCCCAGTCACAGCTCAGAGGATGGAAAAGAAAACTGCAACAAGTTTGGATGCTGCAAACACTGAAGTTCACCAAGACTTGGTACCCATCTCTCTGCTCCCCTTGTGATCTTGCCCAGCCTCAGAGCAGCTCTGTCGGGAGTGTTTGGGAACGAGGCAGGAAGGGTGGGAATGGGGACCCGCCCCAGCTGGCACCATACACGATCCCACTGGGCAATCAGGCTCTGCTCCCCTTTCATGTGGGTCTGCAGCTCTTGGCAGCTCTAATTTGCACAAGAACCTCAGGCCAGAGCTTGGTCTGCTCCTCTGGATCCTCCTTCCTCTTCCAATTATCCAAGGAAACCACACCAGTTCCTTGAGCTCTGGAGGGCTGGGATGTTCCTGCTGATTGGCACAGCCCAGGGCTCTGCACGAATCAAGGATCCACACAACTGTAGAATCAAAAGGGCTGGAAGTTGAAATCAAATTGCTTAGGTTGGAAAAACTCTCTAAAATCATCGAGTCCACTGCCAAGGCCACCACTGATGACATCCTCAAGTGCCACATCCACAGGGATTTTAATTCCCCCTGGGGATGCAGATCCACCACTGCCCTTGTTTGTCGTCCTGATCTTTTTCAGCCTTCTGATGTTTGTATTTTTGTAGTGGAGTTTCTCAGGTAAACAAAGTGATGTTTACATTCCTCTCTGGAGGAGGGACAATTGATGGATTTCTAGTTCAACCACTGTGGTGGAAGAGGTGGCACCTTTCCCTCCAATCCCTGGTCATTGTCCAGAATCTGTATAAATCAAGGTCGAAAAATAAATCCCCCTCTTTTTTCCCTGACAACCTGACTGCACGAGTGTCACTCTTTTTGTGTCCTCTAGTCACACTTGTTCAGTGCCTGAAGACCCTTCTGGGGAAGAAATATCCAACCTCACCTTCCCTTGGTGCAGCTTGAGGCCGTTTCCTCATGTTGGAGGAAGTTTCTCCATGGGAAACTGAGCCCTTCTTCCCAGCACTGGAGGATGTCCCTCCTTGCTGAGAATTTGGCAACCAGGAGGATCCAGGATGAGGCCCCAGGATTTGGGAAGTGTTGTAAACTCTGCTGTAATTTATTGTGAGCCAGCAAAGATCCTGTTGCTCTTGAAAAGAAGAAAGCAAAGCAAAGTCACGTTGACTTTCATTAGAACCCGAGCATTTAAACCAGCCCTTGAGCCTTTGAAAATCCCACTTGACTGGCTGTCCCTGCCCTCCCCTCCACTTTACTGGGGTGCCCTGACTTTCACTGCAGCCTCTGTGGGGGCTCTGGAGCAGGGCTGGGGTTTGGCTGCTGCTGCAGCATGAAAGGGAAAAGCATCATCTGGAGCCTCCAGCCGCGCCTGTTTTGTTCCTGCCATAAAAGCCAGTCTGGAGAGCTCTGCTTTGTCTTGGGGAGGCATTAGCACAAGGCTGTTTAGTGCTTTTAAACCTCCAGCCTATATTCAAATGCAACAGAGAACTGACTTAAAGCCACTCAGGTGCTGCCTCGTCCCTGGAGTGAAATCGAACGATTTCAATGGAAATTTCGCAGCCATTTCTTCCCCCAGAGTTATAATTTCCTTTTCTCGGAGCCTCTAAATCACACATTAGGCTGCTGGCTTTAAAAGCCACATCAATGTCACTTGTGAAGGCAAATGAAGGCAGAGCGTGGTTTCTCTGCAGTGGGAGCACAAATTGTACAAATCAGGAAAGGAAGGAGCCCACTGGCGATTTTGAATTATGAGAAATTTTTATTTGAAAACAAGATCTATGGGTATTTCCTTTGGTGCTGTTGCTTTGTTGAATCTATTAAGGGTCCCAGTGCGTATAAACTCCTCGGCAATCTGAGGAATTGATTAACCTCTCTCTGTTTATGATTAGCTCCCAAATTTCTTCTATTAATTTTCAAGAGTGAGGTCTGGACGCCGTTGTTTTGCTGTAAAAGGTGAGGGGCTGGAATTAATGTTGCCTCAACGAGTTTTCCATGGAGGACATGAGGAAAAGTAGGGAAAAAAATTCATATTTCCCTGATATTTTGCTCTGAGTCTCATACACGTTTCAGTGTAGTGAAGGTGCCACTGCAATGGCACTGGGTGGGTTTTTAAAGTCCTTCCCAACCCAAACCATCCAAAGACTTTCTCATTCTACATAAAAAAATGGAAGTGGGGCCGAGACACTTCCCCTTTGCTTTGTTCCTTGTCCATCAAGGGCCACCCAGCCTGACAAATGTCCCTGTTTCCAGCACCAGTGATTTCCCTGCACTGAGAGGCGCCTCCAGAGAGTCACTCGAGGACTCGCCGAGCAAACTCCACTTCCCTGATAATTTGTTCCAAAGGTTAATAACCTCCACAGCACGAAATAACTTGTCCAGCTGCTAAAATCATTCCTTTCTCCAGTGTGGCATTAAGCTCATCCGGGAGGAGGAAGAATCTGGGGTTTAATTCATGGCCCAGGAGAGCTGTGAGTGCTCCCCAGCCCTGTGGCCACAAACCACGTGGAGATTTATTTGCAGCCCCGTTCCTGCCCCTCAACAAAATCCCATTTTTATGGAATTATTCTAGGAAAATTGATATTTATCCCTGTTGCTGATAAGGAATTCTCCTGCTCCTTCCATCCTGTTTTGGTTCTGTCCATGGCTCAGTCCTGCCTTGCTCCGTGTGGGAGCAATTCCCAGGTTTTCCCTTCATGGATTTGCTCTCCCAGCTCTCTGAGACCAAAAGGAAACAGTGACATCTCCACATTTCTCTCTGTGGAGAGAAATGATCATAATCTTTAGTGGCTGGAATTAAAAGTATGGATGTTTTCCCATGCTATGAAATGCCATTTAAGGCCAAATACCATTTAAATACAATTTAAAGTGGTGGAATCCACATTCCCATTAGGTTGGAAGTCACCAAAAATCACTGCAAACCAAGCTCAGTATCATGTTACTGCATCCTCAGAGTGCTGGGAATTCTGGAAGTTGTTTCCTTTCTTATTCAGAGCAATTTAACAAAATATTAAATATCAACTGTCCAAAAACAACCTGAAGAAAGGACTTTTTCACCACCCAGGCTCCAGATGTGGGGAGGTTTTGGCTTCACCCATGTGGAATTTTGTAGTTTTGCTTTCAGTCTCCTGCTCCAGTGGGGATGTAAATGATGATTATTTCACTCCACATCCATAATAAAAACAGGCTCTGGAAGGATCTGGGTTATTCTGGAATATGTAAATTTAAGAGCTTCTGTAAATTCAGGATTTTGGCAGTTGAGTGAGGGAAAAATGAAGGTGTTTGTCAAAGATCCCAAGCCTGTCCTGTCCTGCAGAATTAATAAATCCTGGTTCACTAAAGATCCTCCTTGAGGAGTCCAGGAATTGCCCCAGTTTTATCCCCCCCTTTAATTTGGGATGAGAAAGAGCTGAAGGTGAAGTTGAGTCAGAAGATTGAGAGGATTTATTGTCTCTGCAGCCCAACAAAAGGACAGGCTTGGTGAACATCTGGGTTTTAGGACATCTCTTTTTCCAGAACCATCCCAGGTTTTTGACACCCCCATTAAAACTCAAAGCTGCAAACTGGAAGAGGTTCGGAAAACCAGGAAAACCCAACCAGCCACATCCCTGGGGTGTTCCCAGGGCTTTGGGATGTTTCCTGTGGATGATTTCTGACCAGGAAATGCTTTTTTCACTTCAAATAAATCCTTAAGATAGTTTTAGAAAGAAGGAGCTGGATGTGCTGAGCTCTCTCTGCCTCCCTTCTCCCAGCAGTGAATAAAATTCCTTCTCCTGGTGCCACCTGGGGATGGATCCTTCAGAGACAGAACTTTATATAAAATAAATCCTCACCTGAAGTCTGTCTTTAGTTTGAGTTAGAACAGCAGGTTAAATCACCACTAAGGAGAAAAACCAAGATCTAAAAGGGGGAAAAAAAAATATTCCCTTTGAAAATGTGTCAGGTAAAAAAAAAAAAAAAAAAATAGAACAGATTTCTCTTCATCCCCAGCAAGTGTTAAATCCCTCCTTCATAGGGAGGGGGTGTGGCAGGACAGGTTTAATCTTTAATATTCAAAAAAAGGAAAAGCCTTTGAGTGATTTAATTATTCCGTGTTCACTGTTTTAAGTAATTATCAGGTATGAGCCCAAATTAGCAGCAGACAGCTGAACTCAGTTTAAAGGAAACAAAATAAATAACAAACAAAAAAACCCATACAAATCCCATAACCTTTCCCCTATGCCTTTTTTTTTTAATTTTATAGTTTTTACAATCCACACCTGGCTGTTATTTTTCATCCTGACCTGGTGTCTGGGTGAGACAAGGCAGGGGCTGGCCTCAATTCCAACTTAACAGCAGCAATTAATTAGTGCCTGTGTGTACATTCTGTAAGTGGTTTAAGGAGTACTGGTTAAACATTGATGAATTTTAAAGCAGGATAAGCACATAAATAAGAGGTCACATGTGATTTCTGATCATTTCTTACAGCGTGTATTAATTTTTTATTAATTCTGGAGAGCTGTTTACAAACTGCCTGGCACCAGCTGCAGTCAGGAAGCAAATGAAGCCCCCAGAAGAGGAGGGAGAACTCGACAGAAATTCTTCCCTCCTCCAGGGGCATCAGGATGAACCATCCAGGGAACAAAACGGGCTGGGAGCTGTTCCAGGGGGATGCTGAGATTGAAAATGGGGATTTTGGGCACCTCTGGGCCAGGTGGAAAAAATTCAAAAATCATTTGGGGTGTTTTGTGTTATTCCAGACTTTCCAAACACAGGAGTGGAGTGGTTTGAGTTACCTGGAGGTCAGAACAGTCACAAGGGGATGATTCCACATGAACACAGACCTGCCTTGCTATGAGTTGTAAAGTTACTCTTTGGAGAACCTTCAAACCAAGGAGATTTCCTTGATCCTGGAGTGGCTGTCAGAGCCCCACTGGGCAAACCACACTGAACCCTGTGGGGGTCTGTAACTCTGGTTTGTGCCTGACGTGTTTTGGTTTTCTGAAATCCTTTTCCCAGGGAATTTTCTGCAAACAGGAGAAATGTTTTTGGAACTGGAACTTTGTTCTTCATCCCTTTCCCCAGGAGGGACTTCTCCTTGCTGTCCCTCTGCTCTGCCCAATGGGAGTGAAGAGGTTTGTCTTTGTGTCACCAATCCAATTGGTCTGTGTGAAATAGTAGAAAAGGGAGACACATCCCAGAAATAAAGGAGTCATTTTCAGCCTCCTGAATCTCAGAGCCTGTGTCGTTGTGGTGTGAAACAGCATCAGGTAACTTCTTGTTCTTTGCACAAAACCATGGCAGAGCTCAGAAATCTGGAGGGGAGTGTAGGGGCCTGGATTTCCATGGGGGAAGAGCTGGGGATGGGAGAACCTGGAGCCTCTGCAAAGCCGTTGGGGCAGAACAAACCCTCTGAGGTGTTTCCTTCAGCAGCAGACGTGATGCAGGTGAAGGAGTTATCCCAAAATTCCCAGGTGTGAGTGGCTGAGTCCCAGAAGAGCTCCAGGAGCTGTGGCAAGAAGAGTGTGGGATGCTGTTTTACACCACAAGGACACAGACTCTGAGATTCAGGAGGCTGAAAATGACTCCTTTATTTCTGGGCTGTGTCTCCCTTTTCTACTATTTCACACAGACCAATTGGATTGGTGACACAAAGACAAACCTCTTCACTCCCATTGGGCAGAGCAGAGGGACAGCAAGGAGAAGTCCCTCCTGGGGAAAGGGATGAAGAACAAAGTTCCAGTTCCAAAAACATTTCTCCTGTTTACAGAAAATTCTCTGGGAAAAGAATTTCAGAAAATCAAAACACCTCATGTAGAAAACCAGGGCTACAGGTGTGCAGCTCCCAGATAACATCCACCATTTGTCCTGTGAATTCCAGTCTTTACAAACCTTTCAAAAACAGAAATAGCAAAAATTAAAATCCTCTTTTCTCTCTGTTTTCCTTCCCTGGCTCGCTGTTGGAACTCTGGGATCCCACTGGGAGCCCTGCTCACGGCGAGCTCTCCCTGGGCATCAGCTCTGCCTTTGTTTCCTTCCCCTCCTTCCAGGTGGGCATTTTCTGTCCCCTTTCCTTGTGCTGGCTGCTGATTACTGTGGATGTGAGGATTGCTTTGTTTCCTTTGGAAAGCCTTTTCCTGGGACTGTTTGATCCCCAGCCTGGAAGCCGAGAGCGGCGGGGACATCAGACAGAGCTCCCCGTGCCACCTGTCTCCCTGCCAATAGGCAGTGCTCATCTTTTTATTTCATCTATTTCCATCTCTTCATCCATCTGATCCTTCATCTGAAGCTTTTCTGTCCTCCCTCCCCATCTCTTTTATTGTCAGGGGTTTTTTCCCCTCCCCTGAGCCTCAGCTGATTTCTCCAGGGAAGGTCCTTGAACCCATCAGGTTTCTCTCCAGGAGGGATCCTCACAAAGGCTGCTGCTCTGGTGCTGCCCATTTTTATCTTCTCCAAAGGCATTTTGAAGTGATATTTCCCCCTTTGTGTTTCATGAGGAGATCTTAAATTTTCGAGCAAAAAAAAAAAAAAAATCAGTTTATTCATGAAAGGTCTGATCATTGTTTTCCTCCCATTTTCGCTTTCCAAACCAGTTGTTTGTGTTTATTGGAGGGTGGAGCCCAGGGAATGTGCTGAGTGTGAGCCCCTGCTCCAGAGGCTGCTCCACACTCTGGGATGTCCCTGCCCAGTGAACTGGGATCGGCAGAGCCTGGATTTGTGTCCTGGGCTCAGGGTCTGTTCTCTGGAATGGTTTGGGTTGGAAGGTCCTTAAATCCCATCCAATGTGACACAATCCACGGGCAGGGACACCTCCCACTGTCCCAGGTGCTCCAGCCTGGCCTTGGGCACTGCCAGGGATCCAGAGGCAGCCACAGCAAATCTGGGAATTCCATCCCAGCCCCTCCTCATCCTCATTCCTTCCCAAAATCCCATTTAAATCTCACTTTTCCTGGTTTGAAGCCATTCCCTGTGTCCTGTCCCTCCATCCCTTGTCCCCAGCCCCTCTCCAGCTCTCCTGGAGCCCCTTTGGGCTCTGAGCTCTCCCATCTGCAGAATTTCTCCTTTCCTTTCAAAATCACCAGGCTGGAAGATTTCTGTGTCTTTCCACAACTTTTTTCTACTTGTGCCATTAACCAGACAACCTTTGGCCTATAAATTTGAGTTTTATAATCTTCTTTCTCCTGTAGAGAATCCCCTTGGGGCCAATAAACTTTGTAACAGCCTCAAAGCACACATCAGAATCAGGAATTACCCAGTTTAAATTGGGTTTTTTTCTTATAAACAGCACCTCCAGTCTGATTCCCATTTTAGAATCCACTTTGTACAAAAGTTACCAGAAAATTTGGTCCTCTGGAATATAATCTCACCCAGGACATCTGGGAATGAGGAATTCAGGAGGGACACACTCTTCCCCTTCACTGGACCAGCTTTTAGTGCAGGCTCCCCACAAAATTCTAAATTTTTGTGCACGTGCGAGGGCAGAAATGGGACAGGGGGAATATTTATGGAAACAAAGCCTAGAAATAAAAATTGGAGTGGGCCATCTTCCATTCCAAAGCTGCAGGAAGACCTTGAAAAGCTCTTTCTGGTGCTGGCAGAGAGGGTGTGACCCATTTCACCAGGGCTGTGGTGCTGAGCTTTGTGTGATCCACTCGTGGAGCAGCAACAGAACATTCCTGAGCGGGGCAGGGAATGGCCTTGGTCTGGCTGTTGTTGAGTGATGCTGTTTTACACCACAAGGACACAGACTCTGAGATTCAGAAGGCTGAAAATGACTCCTTTATTTCTGGGATGTGTCTCCCTTTTCTACTATTTCACACAGACCAATTGGATTGGTGACACAAAGACAAACCTCTTCACTCCCATTGGGCAGAGCAGAGGGACAGCAAGGAGAAGTCCCTCCTGGGGAAAGGAATGAAGAACAAAGTTCCAGTTCCAAAAACATTTCTCCTGTTTCCAGAAAATTCCCTGGGAAAAGAATTTCAGAAAACCAAAACACCTCAGGCACAGAACCAGGGCTACAGTTGAGCTCCTGCAGTGGAAAACCTGGAAAACCAGGCCCAGGGTTGTCGGGATAGGACACGAAATAAAGGTGTTTGTCTCCAGTCAGGGCAGCAGAAATCAGCAGGTTTATTTACAATCCATTCAGCCCTTTTATAACACGCTGTGCTAAAGGCACGTTATTGGTCCAGAGCACTGACACCTCTCCCATGGGCTGAGGAACAGAAACAGCAAACAACTCCTGTTGGCATGGGAAAGGAATATTGTCTACACAAGGTTGTTTTGGGAAAAAGAAAAACTGCTTAAAAATTGCCCTTCGAAAGGTTCTGAGGATCCCCCCATTCCACCCTCCTGCCACAGGCTGGGCTCTCTCTCCCTCCTGGATCTGCTGCACGGGGAAAACCAGCACAAACTCCTTGTACTTGGGGTTCCCTGTGGGATTAATTTCACTGTGAACACACAAATAATCACATTTCTCCTCTGGCTGCGTCCCCTGAGCTGGAATGAGGAGCATTCCCTGCCAGGGGAGCAGCAGCATGGAATTCTCTGCAGGGAATTCTGCCTGGCCTCATCTCTGAACCCTCCAACTGGTGTCACTGGTGTCACTGGTGTTACTGGTGTCACTGGTGTTACTGGTGGATCTCTTGTTGCACAAGGAGAATTAAGCAAAGAGTTTGTGTTGTTTTTTGTTTGGTTTTTTTTGTGGTTTTTTTTTTTGTTGTTGTTTGTTTGGGTTTTTGTTTTTGTTTTTGGTTTTTTTTGTGTGTTTTTTTTTTTTTTGGTCAATAAAGAAAACCCCTTCTGTTTATTCCGCCTATTATTATTATTTTTGAAGTTGTTGTTGTTGTAAAAGGCTGGAGCAGATTGCAGCTGGAATAAACCATCTGCTGCCTGGATATCCCACACGTGGGGGGAAATTGCTTATTGATCCAGCCGAGTGTGAACAAACGAGGAAACCATGGAAATATTTGGTGTGTCCAATGGAAATCCCAGGGCTGACATGCTGCACTCCAGTCCTGCCTGGAGCTGTTGACTTCTAGGAAAAAAAAAATGGGTTTAAAAAGAAAAAAATCAGTTATTTTTATAGGAAATATAGAGCTTTAATGAAAAAAAAAACTTGGAGAAAGATGGAAAATGGGCTTAAAAACAGGATTGTGGGGATTTTGGTGACTTTCTGTGCTCTGTGTGGTGGCTCCTGCACAAACTGGAGGTTATTTCCATCAGCTGAATCACCCAGAGAGCCTCACCCATGTCTGTTCTATGTTCTGTACACTTATTTAACCAAACATTTGCACACCCTGAGTGTTAATTTTAAACCAGTTTGACACCACTGCTCGAATGGGGTCCAGGACAGGCTGAAAACTGGAGTTTTCCTGCAGGGATTGCAACACCTCAGTGTGGAAAGGAACTGCTCCTGTGGGAGTGAAATTCCCTGGGAATTCCAGGATTTTTGGGGAGGAAGAGCTGGAGCAGGAGGTGGATTGGAGGAGACCAAGTGGTTGGGAGAACATTTCAAGCAGAGAATAAAATGTAAAAGTCACAGGTGGGGTTTTACAGAGAATCCTGTACCCACAGAGAACCTGGGGATTGCTGCCTGGAATTCCTGAGGGATTCCTAGGGAATTCCTGAGGGAATTTTGTCTCTGGGCTGGGCACTTGGGGCTGGTTCTGCATTTAGGCTGTGACTGAGCTGCCCTCACAGATATTTCTGCTGCATTCTCCAATATTTGTAATTCTAGAAACTCCTCTCTGTGTCCCCCTAAAAATGGGAGTTTTCCTGCAGGGATTGCAACACCTCAGTGTGGAAAGGAACTGCCCCTGTGGGAGTGAAATTCCCTGGGAATTCCAGGATTTTTGGGGAGGAAAAGCTGGAGCAGGGGGTGGATTGGAAAAGATCAATTGGTTGGGAGAGAAATTCAAGCAGAGAATAAAAAAGGTTGTAAAGGAGAGTTGTAAAAGTGACTGGTGGACTTTTACAGAGAATCCTGTATCCAGGATCCCACAGAGAACGTGGAAATTGCTGCCTGGAATTCCTGAGGGATTCCCAGGGAATTCCTGAAGGAACTTTGTCCTTGGGTTGGGCAGTTGGAGCTGGTTTTGCATTTAGGCTGTGACTGATCTGCCCTCACAGATATTTCTGCTGCACTCTCCAATATCTGTGATTTTAGAAACTCTCTCCTCTCTGTGTCCCCCTGAAAACTGGAGTTTTCCTGCAGGGATTGCAACACCTCAATGTGGAAAGGAACTGCTCCAGTGGGAGTGAAATTCCCTGGGAATTCCAGGATTTTTGGGGAGGAAGAGCTGGAGCAGGGAGTGGATTGGAGGAGATCAATTGGTTGGGAGAACATTTCAGGATGAGAATAAAAATGTAAAAGTCCCAGGTGGACTTTTACAGAGAATGCTGTACCCACAGAGAAGCTGGGGATTGCTGCCTGGAATTCCCAGGGAATTCCTGAGGGAATCTTGTCTCTGGGCTGGGCATTTGGGGCTGGTTCTGCATTTAGGCTGTGACTGATCTGCCCTCACAGATATTTCTGCTCCCTTCACCAATATTTGTGATTTTAGAAACTCTCTCCTCTCTGTGTCCCCCTGAAAATGGGAGTTTTCCTGCAGGGATTGCAACACCTCAGTGTGGAAAGGAACTGCTCCTGTGGGAGTGAAATTCCCTGGGAATTCCAGGATTTTTAGGGAGGAAAAGCTGGAGCAGGGGGTGGATTGGATGAGACCAATTGGTTGGGAGAGAAATTCAAGCAGAGAATAAAAAAGGATGTAAAGGAGAGTTGTAAAAGTGACTGGTGGACTTTTACAGAGAATTCTGTATCCAGGATCCTACAGAGAACCTGGAAATTGCTGCCTGGAATTCCTGAGGGATTCCCAGGGAATTCCTGAGGGAATTTTGTCTCTGGGCTGGGCACTTGGCAGTTGAGGCTGGTTCTGCATTTCGGCCATGAATGAACTGTCCTCAAAGCTATTTCTGCTGCATTCTCCAATATCTGTGATTTTAGAAACTCTCTCCTATGTTCCCCTGAAAACTGGAGTTTTCCTGCAGGGATTGCAACACCTCAGTGTGGAAAGGAACTGCCCCTGTGGGAGTGAAATTCCCTGGGAATTCCAGGATTTTTAGGGAGGAAAAGCTGGAGCAGGGGGTGGATTGGATGGGACCAATTGGTTGGGAGAGAAATTCAAGCAGAGAATAAAAAAGGATGTAAAGGAGAGTTGTAAAAGTGACTGGTGGACTTTTACAGAGAATCCAGGATCCAGGATCCCACAGAGAACCTGGAAATTGCTGCCTGGAATTCCTGAGGGATTCCCAGGGAATTCCTGAGGGAATTTTGTCTCTGGGCTGGGCACTTGGCAGTTGGGGCTGGTTCTGCATTTCGGCCATGAATGAACTGTCCTCAAAGCTATTTCTGCTGCATTCGCCAATATTTGTGATTTTAGAAACTCTCTCCTATGTTCCCCTGAAAACTGGAGTTTTCCTGCAGGGATTGCAACACCTCAGTGTGGAAAGGAACTGCCCCTGTGGGAGTGAAATTTCCTGGGAATTCCAGGATTTTTGGGGAGGAAAAGCTGGAGCAGGGGGTGGATTGGATGGGACCAATTGGTTGGGAGAGAAATTCAAGCAGAGAATAAAAAAGGATGTAAAGGAGAGTTGTAAAAGTGACTGGTGGACTTTTACAGACAATCCTGTATCCAGGATCCCACAGAGAACCTGGAAATTGCTGCCTGGAATTCCTGAGGAATTCCCAGGGAATTCCTGAAGGAACTTTGTCTTTGGGTTGGGCAGTTGGGGCTGGTTTTGCATTTAGGCTGTGACTGATCTGCCCTCACAGATATTTCTGCTGCATTCACCAATATTTGAGATTTCAGAAACTCTCTCCTCTCCACATCCCCATCCTGCCTTTCCCTGAGAGGGACAAGGAAGGAATTCTCCCTTCCACACACACACAGAGCATTGGAATTTTGTCTTGGATTTCAACTGCTGTGAATCAACGCTGCTGGAATTGCTCATATATCAATATATTTCTACATTTTACCCAAGTTTTCAAATAACAAAAATGCCAAATGAGGATGAGAATCATCATTTGTTTGGCTGAGGCACAGACTCACTGCAGCAAGGAGGGACTGTCCAAGTGTCCTCCTGCATTTTCCACAATCCAGAGATTCTCCCACCTCTTCTCAACCTTTTTTAATATTTTTTTTCCTTATTTATGAGCTCATTTTGCATTATTCCCTTTATTCCTGCATTTTCCACCAGTGTTTCTGTAAGAACAGAGATTCTCCCACCTCTGCTCAACCTTTTTTAAATTTTTTTCCCTTATTTATGAGTTTATTTTGCATTATTCCCATTTTCCTACAGAATTTCCTTGTCTCTGTCACTTCCTGGGGGACGTTTTCCTGGTGGAATTGTGAAATTTCAGTGGTTTGAACCTCCTTGGAGCTTCTCTGGGTTCATCCTGTTTAATTCTGGAGGTGGCTCAGGGGTGTGAAATCTGTGTGTTTGTGTGGGACTCTGCAGCCATTTCCCTCCTCAAACGATAACTAATTAAACAGCTAATTAATTTTGTGGCACAGTCTCTGGTAGGGGTTACTGAGCCCTGCTGTCTGTGCGTGGGGAAGGAGGGGAAGCAAGATTTTAGTGAAATAATTCAGGATTTTTTGGGGTGTGCTCGGTTCAGGTCTCTGCTCTCCCTGTGCCATCCCTGCCTTTGCCATCCCCATTCCCAGCTGGGGTGGCAGCTCTGCTTTTCCTCTAAAATTAATTAATTTGGTGGTTTTTTGAGGAATAACAGGGCGTTCAAGGCTCCATTCCCAGCTGGGGTGGGAGCTCTGCTTTAACTCCAAATTTGGATTTTTTTTGAGGGATAAAAGGAGTTCAAGGTTCCACTCCCAGCTGGGATGATAGCCCTGCTTTTCCTCCAAATTTTGGAATTTTTGGGGGATGACAGGGAGTAAAAGGGTTTATTCCCAGCTGGGGTGGCAGCTCTGCTTTTCCTCTAAAATTAATTAATTTGGGTTTGTTTTTTTTTTTTTTTTTGAGGGATAACAGGAAGTGCAAGGCTCCAGTCCCAGCTGGGGGGGAGATCTGATTTTTTCCCAAAATTAATTAATTTGGGAATTTTTTTGAGGAATAACAGGGAGTTCAGGGCTCCATTTCCAGCTGGGGTGGGAGCTCTGCTTTAACTCCAAATTTTGGGGTTTTTTGAGGGATAACAGGGAGTGCAAGGTTCCAATTCCAGCTGGGATGGGAGCTCTGATTTTCCTCCAAATTTGGAATTTTTTTGAGGGATAACAGGGAGTAAAAGGGTTTATTCCCAGCTGGGGTGGCAGCTCTGCTTTTCCTCTAAAATTAATTAATTTGGGGTTTTTTTTGAGGGATAACAGGAAGTGCAAGGTTCCATTCCCAGCTGGGGTGGGAGCTCTGTTTTTCCTCTAAAATTAATTAATTTGGGGTTTTTTTGAGGGATAACAGGTAGTTCAAGGCTCCAGTCCCAGCTGGGCTGGGAGCTGTGCTTTAACTCCAAATTTAGAATTTTTTTGAGGGATAACAGGGAGTTCCAGGCCATTTGCTGTCCCCTCCCCAATGGGGCACCTTGCTGAGAGGGATTACAGGAATAAATTGATTTATAAATGAATTTCTGTGCCGTTCTCTCCAGATCTCAGATTTTTACAGCTGGGATCTGCTCACAAACAGAGCTGAGGGATGCAAAGGCATTGGCTAAATTAAAGAGTGATTTTGACTCTGAAGTTCATCCTGGTGGCTGTGAGCTGCTGCTTAAAATGAGCTGAATAGAAATAAATTAAAATAATTTATTTTAAATAATAAAATATTTTATTAATAATTATTTATCATATTTATTGTTATAACATACAATATATAATAATATATTTTATTATTATATTATATATTATTTATTATATATATTATTTTTAATAATAAATAATTTATTATTATTTAAGATAAATAATAAAATAGTTTAAATAATTTAAATCATTTATTTTAAATAATAAAATAGAAATAAACAATCAATTTATAAAACAATCAATTTATAAAACAATTAATTTATAAAATAACTATTATAAAATAACTTTTGTATAAAACTACTTATAAATTATTTATAAACTAATTTCTAATTTTTTGTAATATTTATTTGCTATCATAATTATTTAGTAAATGAATTTATTCCTACGTGGAATGGCCTGGATTGCAGAGACCACCCAGAAGGCTCCTGATACAGGAGATTACCAGGAATGACTCAAATGTTTTGTTAATAAAATATAAATGCATAAAAAGCATAAAATATTTGATTTTTGTTCCCACACCGAGATGGATGTGGGGATGTTCATCCTGCCAGGAGCGAGGGATGGACACAAATAAAGTGTCAGGGGCTGGGCGATTGCAGCACGGCATGAATCTGCTTCTGGCTCCAGAAACACAGAACAAAACCCTGCAAAAGCCACTCTGGGTGATTTTAACAAGCCGTGAGGTGTAAAATAGGTATTTTAATTAGTTAATAGATATTAATTAATATTATAAATTATTGTATTATTATATTAGTATATCATTACATACTATATTATCATATTACAATATCATATTAGATATTAAAAATAATATATTAAATTTATTATAATAATGTGATATTATAATATTATTCTATTATCATTCTATTATCATTCTATAATATATAATTATATAAATACATAATTACACTAATAATATAATAATATAGGTATATAAGTATATCTATTAATAGGTATATATCTACTTATAATAGATATATAATATATTTTATATATAGTGAATATTATAAATAAATATCCAATTAATGTTATATATTATTAATATATTCATATATTAATAAATATATATTAACTAATATATATTAGTTAATAGATATTAATTAATATAATAAAGTAAATAAGAATTAAAATAAATTAGTAAATCAAATAAATTAAAAAGAAAAAAATAAAATTATATTAATTAATATGAATTATTTAGTTGTTATATTAAATAATAGATATTACTAGATGCTAGGTGTACAATAGATCTAATGTGACTTTATTAACCATTTCCCTGCTGCCCAGAGAGCTCCTCACGTGTGGCAAAGGCTCCTGTGGGATGCAGAGCCCTGGGGGCTCCTGGAGGCCCCAGGTTTTTCCTTCCAGAGGAGCCTCTCAAGGATTTTCTGTGGATTTTGCAGGAAAAAGGACGTGCCTGACATCCTCTTTCATGGATCATTTACCTTCAGCCCAGAACTATTAAAAAATGCAAATGTTGGAAGTTTCAAAAGCAATTCAGATGGGTCGTGATGAATCTGCTCATGAAAAATATTCCTCCTTTCTGTGAGCGTGAGAGTGTGGATGGGGCTGGGGGCATTGACACCCTGTGAGCTGCCTGACAGATCCCAGTCCCAACACTCTGCCTTCCACAGAACCATGAGATCACAGAATCACAGAATCACAGGATCACAGGATCACAGTCATAGAATCACGGAATCACACACAATCACAGGATCACTGAGAATCATAGAATCACAAAAACACAGGGAATCACACAGAAACACAATCACAGAGAATCACACAGAAACACAGAATCACAGAATTACAGAATCACTCAGAACCATAGAATCACACAGAATGACAAAATCACAGAATCACAGGATCGCAGAATAATAAAGAGCCACAGAACCACAGAGAATCACAGAATCACAGAATTACACAAAATCACAGAATCACAGGATCACAGAATAATGAAGAACCACAAAATCACAGAATCACAGAATCCCACACAATCACAGGATCACTCGGAATCACAAAAACACAGAGAATCACACAGAAACACAGAATTACAGAATCACTCAGAACCACAGGATCACAGGATCACAGAATCACACAGAATGACAAAATCACAGAATCAAAAAATAATAAAGAACCACAAAAATCACAAAGTCACAGAACCACAGAATCACAGGATCACAGAATCACACAGAATTGGGATCACAGGATCACAGAACTGCAGAGTCACAGTCATAGAATCACACAGAATCACAGTCACACAATCAGTCACACAGAATCCCACACAATCACAGGATCACTCAGAATCACAAAAACACAGAGAATCACACAGAAACACAGAATTACAGAATCACTCAGAACCACAGGATCACAGGATCACAGAGTCACACAGAATGACAAAATCACCGAATCACAGGATCACAGAATAATAAAGAACCACAAAATCACAGAACCACAGAATTACAGAATCACAGAATCACAGGATCACAGAATCACACAGAATTGGGATCACAGAATCACAGAATCCCACACAATCACAGGATCACTCAGGATCACAAAAACACAGAGAATCACACAGAAACACAGAATTACAGAATCACTCAGAACCACAGGATCACAGGATCACAGGATCACACAGAATGACAAAATCACAGAATCACAGAATAATAAAGAACCACAAAATCACAGAACCACAGAATTACAGAATCACAGAATCACACAGAATCACAGGATCACTCAGGATCACAAAAACACAGAGAATCACACAGAAACACAGAATTACAGAATCACTAAGAACCACAGAATCACAGGATCACAGAATCACACAGAATGACAAAATCACAGAATCACAGAATAATAAAGAACCACAAAATCACAAAATCACAGAACCACAGAATCACAGAATCACACAGAATTGGGATCACAGAATCACAGAACTGCAGAGTCACAGTCATAGAATCACACAGAATCACAGAGTCACACACAATCACAGGATCACTGAGAATCACAGAATCACAAAAACACAGAGAATCACACAGAATCACAGGCATAGAATCACAATGAATCACACAGAATCACAGAATCACAGTCACACAGCCACACAGAATCACAGAATCACACACAATCACAGGATCACTCAGAATCACAAAAACACAGAGAATCACACAGAACCACAGAACCACAGAATTACAGAATCACTCAGAACCACAGAATCACACAGAATGACAAAATCACAGAATCACAGGATCACAGAATAATAAAGAACCACAGAGAATCACAGGATCACAGGATAACAGAATCACAGAATTACACACAATCGCAGAATCACAGGATCACACAGAATCACAAAATCACAGGATTACAGAATCACAAAACCTCTAGGTTAGAAGAGACCTTTAAGATCATCAAGTCCAACTCAAAATAAAGAAAATATAGTCAGTCAGGAGATAGATGTCAACAAAACTACACAGTTCCACAAGAGCTAAAGCTGGCCAACACTATAACTCAAGTTAGTTAGAAAACATTGAAAAAATTGCTTTAAAATCCCAGTGGTCTGTATTCCACCCCTTGCTTTTCTTTAAAAGAACTCTCCTTGCTGCAGATCTGGTGTGCTCAGGTTTAATTATTTTTTACTTTTGTTCCAAATGAGGGTGAGATACTCTGACAGGGAGAATTCCCCCCATCATCCCCTCCTGCCCCTCGAGCTGAGGGACAAACAGAGTGAGGCTTTGGAGCTTCTTCACCTCTGTGGCCACGGACAGGGTTCCTTTGCCTGTGCAGAGTGGAGATGGGATTAATTAAAAACCCTTCTTAATGGTTCTCAGAATGCTTTCCTCCTGAGCCTCAGAAGGAGACACTGAAGGTTTGAATATCCACATTTTGAGGGGGTTTTGGGGTGATTTTCTTCCTTTCTGCAGCAGTGAAGCACTAAGCTGGTCAGGTTTGGGAGGGCATAGATGTACACTGACTTTTGGCTCTTCTGGTCTAATTAATATTGACACAAGGCACCTGCAGGGCCTCAGGACTTTATTATCTGCTGTTCAGAGGTGCTGAGCAACACTCTGACAGGCCAGAGAAGCTTCTGATTCTCTGTCAAATGAGGAACCTGACTGATCTTACCTGGCAAACTTCAGCTGCTGCCACCTGAGCGTGTCAGTCCTGCCTCGGCTTCAAAGCAGGACCTTCCAAACTGGCAATAAATCCTCTCCTTTTAATCAGCTCAGCAGCCAGGAGCTCTCCGTGCCTCCTCCCGGGCCCTAATTTATGAATTTCCCTCCCTGGGTGCCACGTTCCACTGATCTGAAAGGGTGTAGGTGATGCTGTTCTTGAGTTAAGAATTAAAAAAAAATAATTTAAACCTGAATGCTGTTCTCAGTTAATGATAATGCTGGAGCACATTACATCTTCCAGGAGCTGTACAAACATTAACTAATTAGTACCCCCAACTAATACATAATAGGCTGGGCTGTAATTATGCATTGCTAGCAGAGCTGGAGGAATTATTCAGTGAGGAGAATTTACCCGACACGTTTTGGGTTCTTTTTTCTCCCCCCTCCACCCCTTTGCTGTCGTGAATTTGTTTGCAAAATATTCCCAGGTGTGGTTGTGGCTGCCCCCACCTCAGCCCCAGAGGGAGTAAAAGGGGTCCTGGGGGTTCTGTGCCATCAGCTCCTCCTTTTGTTTGATCCCAGAATCCATCAATGGGCTGGGAGGGACCTTGAAGATCAACCAGTTCCATCCCCAAGGGTTGGTTTGGGGCTAATGTTTAATTTGGGATTATTGTTTATGTTGGGATTATTATTTATTTTGGCACTATTATTTATTTTGGGACCATTACTTATTTTTGGACTATTAATTTTTTGGGATTATTACTTATTTTGGGACTATTACTTATTTTGGAACTATTATCTATTTTGGGATTATTATTTATTTTGGGACTATTATTTATTTTGGGATGATATACTTATTTTGACACTATTACTTATTTTGGGACTATTATTTATTTTGAGACTATTATTTATTTTGGGACTATTACTTATTTTTGGACTATTAATTTTTTGGGATTATTACTTATTTTGGGACTGTTACTTTGGAAGTATTATCTATTTTGGGATTATTATTTATTTTGGGACTATTATTTATTTTGGGACTATATATTTATTTTGGCACTATTACTTATTTTGGGATTATTATTTATTTTGGCACTATTACTCATTTTGGGATTATTACTCATTTTGGGATTATTACTTATTTTGGGATTATTATTTATTTTGGCACTATTACACATTTTGGGATTATTACTTATTTTGGGATTATTATTTATTTTGGCACTATTACACATTTTGGGACTATTATTTATTTTGGGACTATTACATATTTTGGGATTATTAATTACTTATTTTGGGACTTCTCTTATCTCCTTATGTCCAGGCTCAGGTGAGTCAGGCCCCCAGAGCATCCCCTTTACATCCCCTCTGCCCTGAGTGTCAATTCATGGCTGAACACTCTTGGGGGGCTTTTCCAACCTCAATAATCCCATGAAATTGTTATCAGAGAAAGGGTGGGGAGGGAAATGGATGCAGGAAAAAGGAATAAAAAAACCCCCATATCCCATGATGGAGTAAATCCATTCTTGGAATTTAATTTAATGAAAACCTGTCTATATCTCTCTATATAATACAGATATCTATATATATATAAAGATATCTATCTATATATAAAGATATCTATCTATAAATATATTTATATCAGGAGGAAAGTGCACTCTGTCACTGCTGCTTCTGCAAATGCCTCTGTATTCAGATTTTCTGTTTAATTGTTGCTGCTTTCCCAGCACTTTTGGGAGCATGAGGGGGACTGGAAGTGTTTAATCCTGGAAAAGGGATGACTGAGACAAGGGGTGATTAAAGAATTCTCAATAATGGCTGATTTCAACAGGAGTTATTTGGAGCTCCTCCTCTGTCTCACTGCTCAGAAATAGTGAAACTGAAAGATGGGAAGCAAAATAAAAATAAATAAAATTGGGCAAAAATACTTTTCTTCATTGGGAGGAATAAATCTGGGGGAGTCACAGCCACGGGATGTCCACGGGCTGAGATTTCCTGGCTTTAGAGAGAACTGGGCAGGAACAACTAAAAATGGTTTGGGTGATGCTGTCAAGATGAGTAAAGATATTTTAGAAAACACAGACAGATAGTTTGTGGAATATGTGCGGATATTTTATGAAATGTCTGTACATATTTTAGGAACTGTTCCCAGATTGCAGTGGACACCTCCCTGCCCAGGGCAGGGGTTGGAAGGAGAGGATCTTGAAACTCCTTTCCAACCCAAATCACTCCCAAATCATCATCATGAAACGATGACTTATGATATAAAATCTCATTCTTTGAGTTTAAGCCAGCCTCACATCATGAGGAAAAAGATGATTTCCTCATCTGGTGAATTATTTTTACTCCTCTTCCTGTCTCTTTTTGGCTGCTGAGCCCACACTGGCCTGAGGCAGCTGCAAGTCCCCGGATCTGAAACGTTCCTTTGGGTGAATCGAGGCTCTCCCTTTGCAGAAACCACCCCTGGAAGTGCATCCCTTATGGAACTCCTCTCCTGTCTGCCATATTCACACTTCTTGTTAACAGTTGCTCGGATTTTGGTTCTGCTGCTCAAAGCCACACTCTAAAAATTCCCCCCCTCTGTCACCTCCCGGGGCGGCCGCAGATGGAGCAGAAGGCTGAGGGGAAGAGCTGCAGGGAAGTCTCTCCTTCCCCTCCCCTGGCATTTCTGATCCTCTCTCTCTTTTTTTAAGGAAGAGGAGGTGAAAATACAAATATGGGCTAAAAGCAGCCTGTTAGTCTGGGAAAGCTCCGGGATCACTGTGGTGGGCACAGCATCCTCCAGGTAACCACAGCAACCCGGGAAGGGGGGTCCGTGGTCTTTGCAGGGAAGATTCAAAAAATGCCTTTTTTTTTTTGTCAAATTTATAAATACCTGCCTGGGTTGTGCTTCCCAGAATGGGTCCTTGTAGTGGTTTTAGTGGTGTTCCAGTAGAAAAAGAGCTGTTGGGAGGTTTTAGTGAGGGAATAAAAAGGAAGAGGACTCGTGTCTCAGATAAGGATTTGTCTGATCCGGCTGCAGGGTCTGTGTTCAGCCTGTCCAGGTGTGCTTGGCTGGCTGATATTCAAAGAGTTTCTGAGAAAAAAAAAAAAAAAAACAACATTAATTAATCCTGAATGTGGCTTTTGTGCATGAAGTTAGAGGGTCTGGTGAGTGATCTGGGGCAGAAGGGCAGTGCCTGGATATTTTCCCTCCCCAAGCCCAAGGAATGACATCTGGAATCCTCCTGCCCATGAGCTTCAAGGTCCCTTCCAACCCAAACCATTCTGTGAGTTTATAATTCTTTGATTCTAATCCCATCATTCAGAGCCAGGACATCTTTTGGCTAATTTCTCTGGGGGCTGGGGGTGGAAAATTTGCTGTTTAGTGGCCCAAAGAGTGAGATTTGAGTACAAAAAACCAAGTAAAAAAAGAGGATTCAGCCCATGGGCCTTTGGGGACACGAGGTGATGTCACTGGAGCTGTGGGTGGGGATGGAGGGACCTGGTGTGAGGGGAGTGGGGTGCACTGAGGGAGATTCCACAGATTCCCAAATTCCACAGAATCCCAAATTCCACAGATTCCAGGTAGGCTGGGGTTGGTCCTGCTCTGGGGCTGTGGCTGCTGCTCTTAATGATTATATGATGCTCTTAATGATCTTAATGATGCTTAATGATCTTAGTTTTTCTATTCTCCATCTCTTTGTCACCCTGCAGTCCTTCAGTGCAGAACCCCAAACCCCACACACAGCGGGAGCTGCTGCTCCCCCATTTGGGGCAGACACAACAATCCCTCTCCAGGCCTGGCAATCAAGGGCCCCTCACTGCCTCAGGCCCCCAGGGATGGGAACAAAAGTGACTTGGGGGCAGCAAACTTGGGCTCAATGACTTCATGACCTGGAGCTGGAACTGGGAGATGAACCCCCAATGTGCAAATGGCCCAAACTGATCCAAGTGTGAAACCCGTGAGCCATGGGCCATTTTTGGGTGCAGCCCCTGGGGGGCTTTGTCTGCCCTGAATGTACCTGAGGGCCCTTCAATAAATAGAAATAAACTGCTTTTTATTGCCTTAATTCTATCTGGCCTCTGTTTTTAGGTAGCTCCAAAAGGCATCACTCTCCTGCATCCCAGTCCCAGCTGCTCTGGCTCCGTGTCCCTGGAGATGATGTTCCTAAATGCCTGTTTCCCTGACAACCAAAGCCTAACAAATGATTGGTCAATTGATAAATATTTTTAGGATTGAGCACAGTTTATAACCCGCTGCCAAATTTCCTGGGGAACCGGATTTTGGAGATCTGAGGCCCAGACTCTCCAGGCCTTGTCTAAACCAAAATTGGCATTGTGGTGGTTTTGTGCTCCTTGGAGCCATCAAACCCAAGTGGTTGGTAATTAATCCCAAAGGAGAAGCAGCCCGGATGGATCCTGATGTGCACAGGGATGCACAGGCACGCCTGGCTCCTTTCTCACAGGAACAGCCCCAAACTGATCCCGGGGATGGCACAAAGGGCTGCTCCTGACAAAGCCAAATTAAAGGAGTGGATGCTGCCTCACTTCCCTGGCAGGGAGATGAGAGGGAACCGTGCTCGCTCCTCTTTGTAGATATGGAAATTCCCCATTAGGCACATCTGGCATGGGGGCTAATGAGAGCTCCTGAAGGAGCTGGGCTTTTGAAGAGAATTCGTGGCAGCGCCCTGAATTACAGGGGAAAAGGGAGAACATCATATCCAGGCTTTTTTTTTCTTTTCCTATCTCATGCTACTGAAATATTAAGTTAATGTCTCTACATAGCTGGAATTTGGGATGTCTGTAATTCCTGGGTTTGGGGATTCATTCGAATCTACTTCTCTTGGAATTGTTTAACCCTTGCATTAAAAACATCAAGCGAGCAGTAACAAAACTCATTTTTTCTCTCCTTATTGCCTTCCACTGCCTGGTTTTGATTATTGAGCTTGTAAATGACTTGGGAACAGAGAAATTTTCACTGTGGGAGTGGCACGAAGGGGGTGATCTTGCTCAGTGATTCACAACTGCTTAGATAAACTTCTTTTGGAGTAATCCCACTGTGTCAAGACTCCAAGATCAGGAATTATTGTTTCCTCGTTACCAATTAAATTTAAGGGATCAGGCCAGCCATCAGAAGGAATTTCTTCATGGGAAGGGCTGCAAGAGGCTGTCCAGGGAGGTTTGGAGTGCCCAAGGAACACCTGGGTACAGCACTCAGTGCTCTGGACTGCTTGTCTAATTTCCAATTTCCAGTTAAAATCAAGATTTTTCACCCCTAAAATCCCAAACGCCTTGTAATTTGCCTGTGAGATTCCCTGTGCCCAGAGCAGGAGTGGGGAGGAACTGGAGCCTGAACCCTCCTGGCTGTTAAAGGAGGGAAGTGCTGACAAGACACATTTTTCCAGGGCCACAATTATTGTTGGAATCCTCTCTGTTCCAAAACCAGGCAAGCAGAGCTTGTTGGGAAATAAACTGGAAAATGAATTCATTTTGCTTGTGGGGGAAAGAGGGGCAGGAAGAAAGGCTGGATGCACCTGTTGCTCTGAGTGGGTTTATTCTGGATGATTTCCTGGCTCTGATGGGGCAGATGTTCAGGGGTTCTGTGAGTGACCCTGAGGTGACCCAAAGGGTTTGGGAGTGGTGGTGTCCCCTCTGCCCCCTCTGATTTGGGGAGTCTGGTGATGTAAAAGCTGCTTTTTTTGTGTTCCCCCAGCACTCTGGGGCATGTGGGTCACACCTGTGTTTGTGTTTGGCTGATTCACCCCTGGATTTGGTGACCTGGGAGGTCATTTCCAACATCAGTGATTTTATGGGTATTTTTCCCTGTACCTCTGAGGCAGAGATTTCCTGGGCTGATGTCTCCAATAATCCCAACATCAGGAAAGGCTGAGCTGACACTAAAGCTGTAACCTGGATCCCTGCTGTCTCTCCTCAGGCTGTGGCTCAGATTTCACTTTTCAGCGTTCCTGTGGCTCCTGGAGGAGGTTGTTTACCTCCCTCACCGCCCTCTCCCCCTCCTTTCATGGCAGGATTCTGCACAGAAGCTCCTTTCCCTTTGAAAGCCTCACCTGGGTGTGTTTCCCGGGGATGCAGGAGCCGGGGGTGAATCGAAATCAGGCACCCAAGAAGTTTTGCTGTTGGTTTGAAGGGAACCAGGATTCCATTTGAAGTGAGCAGAGGAACAGTAATAGTCCAGCAGGGAATTCCGTGAAGGGAATTTATGTGGAAGGGAATCGATTTCCTGCCTGTCCTCGACTCAGAGAGAATTCTTGCTGGTTTTGAAGCAGCAGCCAATACCTGTGGAGTGAGTTCAGCTGTATTTACCTCTTTCAGATGAAGAGACACAAAAGTTTTCTTTTATTTCCCTGAAATGTGCTGTGAAAGTGGCACTGGAGCAGCCCCTGTCCAGGGATATAAATCACCATTTGCATGCAGAGTCCCAAAGTGCCAACGCCAAAACTCTGGAGCTGCTCCCATGATAAACGAGGGACATTTGGGGAGCTGGAGGAGCAAGTGAACATGTTTACCTCCCAAAATGTGTCCTGGATACAATTCCTCATTGCTGACTGGAGCTGTTGGCCGGAGCACCATTTCTGCCTGTTGGAGCTCACATTCCATTGATTTCATTGCAGATTCTGTTCTATTCCATCGCTCTGCTATCAGGCAAACATCACTAAAAAGATGAACATTTACAAACTCAGAGCACAAACCAGCACAAAAGCATCTGTCTTAAGTGGAAGAGAGTTGGATAATGTGCGTGACGACAACAAAAGAGATTTGTCTCGCTGAGAGCTGGGCTGACTCTCGTTTGCCGAGTGGGAAATTATGGCAGATATTGTATTAACATCGCAGGGCTCTGCCTCAGATCGAATCACAGAAAGCAAAAATAGCCCTGGAGTTGTTACCAACAGCAGAACTCAGGAGATTCGAGCACACGGAGTAGGACAGGGGGAATGGCTTCAAGATGAAAGAGAGTAGATGGAATATTGGGGGTGAATTCTCCCCTGGGGAGTGGTGGGATGAGATTCCCAGAGGAGCTGTGGCTGCCCCATCCCTGGACGTGTCCAAGGCCAGGCTGGACAGGGCTTGGAGCAATCTGGGATAGTGGAAGGTGTCCAGGAGTTAGAACTGGTTCTTTCCAACCCAAACCATTCCATGGTCCTCAGATTTGCAGATGATGCCAAGCTGGGAGTGGGTGTGGATCTCCTGGAAGATAGTAGAGGTCTGCAGAGGGCCCTGGACAGGCTGGACCCATGGGCAGATCCAACCCAACAACAAACCAACAATGTGAGGTTTAACAAATCCGAGTGCCAGGTCCTGCACTTTGGCCACAACAACCCCTGCAGTGCTCTGGGCTGGGGACAGGGGCTGGACTGTGAAAGGGACCAGGGGGACTGATGGACAGCTGGACATGAGCCAGCAGTGTGCCCTGGTGGCCAAAAAGGCCAATGGCTCCTGGCCTGGGTCAGGAATGGTGTGTCCAGCAGGAGCAGGGAGGTCACTCTGCCCCTGGACTGGGCACTGGTCAGGCCACACCTCGAGTGCTGCGTCCAGTTCAGGATGGACATTGAGTGCTGTGTCCAGTTCAGGATGGACATTGAGTGCTGTGTCCAGCTCTGGCCCCTCAGTTCAGGATGGACAGTGAGTGCTGTGTCCAGTTCAGGATGGACATTGAGTGCTGTGTCCAGCTCTGGCCCCTCAGCTCAGGAGGGACATTGAGTGCTGTGTCCAGCTCTGGCCCCTCAGCTCAGGAAGGACATTCAGAGCCTTGAGCACGTCCAGAGGAGGCCCCGAGGCTGGAGAGGGGCTGGGAACACAAACCCTGTGAGGAAGGGCTGAGGGAGCTGGGGGTGTTTATCCTGGAGAAAAGGAGACTCAGGGGTGACCTGATCACTCCCCACAACCCCCTGAAAGGTGCCTGTGCTCAGCTGGGGTCGATCCTTTCTCTCAGGTGACTGGTGACAAGAGGACACAGCCTTGAGCTGAGCCAGGGGAAGTTTAGGTTGGAGATCAGGAAATAATTCTTCCCTGAAGGAGTGATTGGACACTAAAATCTTCTGCCCAGGGTGAGGGTGGAGTCACCATCCCTGGAGGGTCTAACAAAGCTGGATGTGGCACTCAGTGCCATGGTTTAGTTCTTGAGGAGGTTTCAGGTCATAGGTTGGACTTGGTGATCTCAAAGGGCTTTTCCAGCCTGGTTCATTCTGTGATTTTGGAAGTTATTTGAGTGGGCATTTGGGGAACTGGTCCTCAGATGTGGGAGCAGCTCCTCTGGGCAGGAGGGAGATGAGGGGTTCTCCCTGCACAGCCATTAATTATTTATGTTCCAGAGCTTGTCATTAATGATCACCCTTGATTCAGGTTTCTCTTTAATCCAGATCAAAACCCCAAGTTCAAAACCTGCCCTGAGGGAATTTATTTAGACTTAAAAAGAACACGAAGCTACACAACAATTTTTCAGCAGTAACTTCACACTTTTCCCTTCTCCCATCTTTTCCTGCTGCTCCTTGACCAGAATTTTTGGTCCCTCTCACAGCTCTGGGTTCAGGAGTTGACCCCAGGGCCCTGTCATTGCTCTGTCCCTAAAGGCCACCCCAAAGCCACTCAAACTCATCTGGCAGAGGACACAATCCTTGTTTTCCTGCACTCAAACTCATCTGGCAGAGGACACATCCCTTCTTTTCCTCCACTCAAACTCATCTGGCAGAGGACACATCCCTTCTTTTCCTCCACTCAAACTCATCTGGCAGAGGACACATTCCTTGTTTTCCTGGGCTCTGTGTGCAGTCCTTCACCCAGGACAAAAAAGAGGCGTGAAATTCCTGTTCTGTCAGGGAGATAATGATGAACATCCTGTTTTCCCTGCACCGAACCAGAGCTCCAGGCTGAGGGCAATGAATAACATGAATAAGATAAATAAATAAATGAGATATTATCTGCTCCTCTGTGGCAGCAGGGACTGCAGCCAAAGCTTCACCTCAGCCCAGTGCTGAGGCCAAAATCCTCCAGGATTCTGGGGAGAGAGGCTGCAGGGTTCAGGCCTCAGACATTTTAATTGTCTCAGCTGATAATTTAAACAGGACTCTGGAGCACAGATTTGGTGGGTGTGGGTGGCTGTGGGGGATTAAATCCCTTTATGTCCTTTGTGGTCCCATTTCTTTTCCATCTTGGGGTTCTGCACGTGCTGGTTTTTGACAAAAATTTGGTTCTGAGCTTGAACCAAATAATCTGATATTAATTACATCAGCCACCTTTAACAACAAACAAGCCAAGGGAAAGAAAGAACCCAAACCTACCAGAGAATTCAGAGATGTCCCAGAGACAGAAACAGACTCATTTGTGGCCAAATCTCCCTCAACCCTCACAATCCTTGGTGATCCCAGGGACCTGCACAGGCCCCCTCAGAGCTCTGGGGTTAAAACAGACAAACCACCCCAGAATGGCCCCAACCAAAATATGATTTGTTATAAATGCATAATTTATTATAGACACAATTGGTATAGTTATTATTTTACATTATAATTTATCAAAATTTCAGGGCTCTCAGTTTGTGGACACTACAGAAGTCCAGGGTCTTTGCAAAGGAGAGGGAGGAGTGGAATTCTGTTATAAATGTATAATTTATTATAAATACAACTGATATAATTATTATTTTACATTATATTTTATCAGCATTGCAGAGCTCTTGATTGGTGGACACCACAGAAGTCCAGGGTCTTTGCAAGGGGGAAGGCAGAGTGGAATTCTGTTATAAATGTATAATTTATTATAGATACAATTGATATAGTTATTATTTTACATTATATTTTATCAGAATTTCTGGGCTCTCAGTTTGTGGACACCAAAGAAGTCCAGGGTCTTTGCAAGGGGGAAAGTGGAGTGGAATTCTGTTATAAATGTATAATTTATTAAAGACACATATGATAGTTATTATTTCATGTTATAGTTTATTAGAATTTCAGGACTGTCACTTTGAGGACACTACAGAAGTCCAGGGTCTTTGCAAGGGGGAAGGTGGAGTGGAATTCTGTTATAAATGTACGATTTATTATAGATACAATTGCTATAGTTATTATTTTACATTATATTTTATCAGAATTTCAGGGCTCTCAGCTGGTGGACACCACACAAGTCCAGGTTCTTTGCAAGGGGGAAGGTGGAGTGGAATTCCACGAGGGAAGAGGCAGGAGGTGTTGGGAAGGTGGTTTTGTGCTGTTCAGGCTCTGGATTTAGTTCCTTCTCCCAGCCTGGGGGAGGAGAGCTGTGAAAAGAACATGAATTGTAAATTCCTGCCGAGAACACTCAGAAATTCCTTTTCTCTTTAAGAACCAGGAGCAGGGAAAGCCCAGGAAGGCCCCTCTGTAAATCTGAGCTGATGGGGAGCTGCATTCCAGGAGCTGCAGATGTGCAGTTCCAGCCTGGGGACGGCACTGGGAACACCATCATCATCATTCCTGCCAGAGATTCCCCTGCTCACAGCTCTGCTCTAGCCGTGATGGGGAAAAGAAACCCTCAGACAGGTTTGGGAGAAATCTGTTTAGTACCATCCTCCAGCTCCATGGGCTGAGCTTTCCATATGTTCTGACTCAGGCAGGCTCTGGAAATGGGAAGAGGCTGTGAGGGAGGATTTATCACAGTTAATTGGGAATATCCAACATTGCAAAACACTGGAAATTTCAGGGGTTTTGCTCCTGGATCTCCTTTAGGTCCAATATAATTTGGTTTTTCACACCAAACTGGCTCTTCTGTGTCACTGAGTATTCAGGAGGAGGCATCGCTGCCCTAAAAGTGATTTATTTTATGCCATTTAACGGATTGCAAAAAGGAATTATTTTTCTTTTCCATGGGGTCTCGAGGTCCTTTTGAAGCCTGAATTAAATCAGCACTCAGAAATACCTTTCCCTCTTCACCCCCAGAGAGACCATCTGAGCAGAGGCAGAGCAGGTTTCTATTGCAGCCTCTGCCTCCCAGGAAGGAAAAGATCTGATGCTGAGCCCTGGAAAGCTCTGCAGAACGAGTGTCCCGTGGTGCCAGAGGATCAAAAGGAATTTTCCACACGGATCAAAGCACAGGAAAGTCTTGACCAACCAGTGGAGATTCTCGGGCTTTCAGCCCTCCTTAATTAATGATGGAGATAAAAGGTGGGGTGGGAGGTCCAGTTAAGCAGGAGGAAGTAATTAGTCAGAGCAATCAGAGTGTCCTGAGTGGGAAGGGACCCATGAGAATCATCGAGGCTGAGTCCTGGTGCCAATTAAACTGACAAAAAGGTGGAATTGCCACAGCTGGAATTCTGGTTTGGGGAGGAAAGGCTCCTCCCTTTCCTTTTCTTTCTAGAGCAGTTGGAAGAGGAGTCTGGAAAATCTGGAATTCTGACGGCACTCAGAATGAAAAGTGGTGATTCCAGGAATGTCTCCCAGCACTTGGAGAGATCCTCCCAGGAAGGCAAAGATCTGATGCTGAGCCCTGGAAAGCTCTGCAGAACGAGTGTCCCGTGGTACCAGCGTGCTGCTGCTGCTGCTGCTGCTGCTGCTGCTGCTGCTGCTGCAGGATCAAAAGGAATTTTCCACACGGATCGAAGCACAGGGAAGTCTTGACCAACCAGTGGAGATTCTCGGGCTTTTAGCCCTCCTTAATTAATGATGGAGATAAAAGGTGGGGTGGGAGGTCCAGTTAAGCAGGAGGAAGTAATTAGTCAGAGCAATCAGAGTGTCCTGAGTGGGAAGGGACCCACAGGGGTCATCCAGGCTTGGTCTTGGCTCCAATTAAACTGACAAAAAGGCGGAATTGCCACAGCTGGAATTCTGGTTTGGGGAGCAGCCTTCTCTTTCTAGAGCAGTTGGAAAAGAAGTCTGGAAAATTTGGGATTCTGACGGCACTCAGAATGAAGCGTGGTGATTCAGGGAATGTCTTTCAGCACTTGGAGAGATCCAGTGGGAAAGTGTGTGTGTTTTGGGACTGATAATGCCCTGTGGGTGTCTGACCTTCTTCAGAAGGGCTAAAAATGTTTAAATTTGTTGCAGAATTAGCTGAGCTCCCTGAGCTGGCAGCTTGCAGTGCTGATGTTCTTCCTGTGAAAAACAGAGTTCACTTTCCTGGTAAATTTTAAGAAATAGGTTTAATAATAAAAAAATAAGACAATTAGGAGACCAAAAAAGCAAAGTACGGCCAGATGGGTGACTTGGCATTCAGTCTCTGCTATTTCCGAGACGTTCTTTAAATACCCTTTCTATCGTATCAATCTGTTGAATATTCTTATTTTTCCATAAACTAGTTTCCATATTCCAGGAACTGTTTTGCATGGCCCCTCCTTGGGCCAGCCTTTTTAGAACATTTGTGTTTCTGGGCTGTGTCTTCATTATCACCTCCAACTCGGGCCTGGGTCCAGACTTTCTTCAGATGGGAGATGCTGATAGTTGGTGTATCAATAGCAGAGTCTTCTTTCCATGTTCTCTGGATGTTCTCCTGACCAAACAGACATGTTATAAATGCATATTATTAAGTTGGCTTTTCGCAGATATTAAAATGAATACTATATGTATAATTGTACTGTATTATCTTTTATTAATAGAGTTTAGAAAGGTGATAAATGTATATTTTCTGATTGTACCATAGGGTTAACAGTAAAAAAACTGGGTTTTTTTCTCTCTGTAACATCTAAACTGACCAAACCAGAAGGTCTGGAGGGTCACCCCACATTCCTGCATAAAGAACTGCTGAACTTCTGTTTCTTACCCAAATAAAGTAACCAAAAACGTCAGGAGAAGAATTTATGAGACCCATGTCACCAAACAGAGTGGAGCCACCCACAGATGGATCTACCAGATAAAATGATTGGAGGAAGAATTGAAACAGATCAAACCCAAAGAGAATGTTTGAATCATGCATTGGGGTCTATTGAATATGTAACACAGAGATCCTTAAAACACAGAATTTGGAAGAGTAAAGGTGTGCTTTCTGCTGAGGCACCCAGCTGGAACTGTTGCTTTTCTGTCTCCTAATTGTCTATTTTTTTTTTTTTTTTTTTTTTTATTAAACTTACGAATTTTTTCTAAGAAGGTGAAACTCATTTTTCACAGACATTTTCAGTATACTACATCAACTACTACCTCTATGCCTAATTTTCTTTATTAATAACAGAAATAAACTTACATCCTCACCGCAAAGTTGTTAATCACATAGCACACCTCTTGCTAAAATCCAAATTTATAATATACACTTGTGACATCCCCAAGGTGTTGGGAACCAGCAGTGGGGAATTCTGGGCCCATCCCCAGCCCTGCAAGTCAGGAATTGCCATTTTCCAGTTTTCCAGGCTGACTGGAGGGACTGGGGACAAAAGGAGGCCTGAGGTGTCACTGTCAGCCACAAATCCCTTACACTGAGAATTTGGGGTTTACAGGGAGAGAGTGTGAAGAACTCCAGGTCTCTGGAGCACCAAGTGCTGCTGTTTGATATCTGCCTTTCTCTGACCAGATTGATTGCTGACCCTGCAAAGGAAACGTGTTTGGAGCCTGTGCAGATTCCTGATACTCATCCCTCAGGGAGGAAAGCAGCCTTGACTTTCTCAGATAGCGACTCTTATCCCTGAGCACATCTGCCCCTGTCTCAGGAGCTCCCATGGGCTCCCTGTGCCTCTTTTGAGCTGTTAAGGATCTCCTCAGCACAAATCCTGAGTGTAAATGGCTGGGCTGTGGAGGAGTCAGGCTCTGCTGAACAATGCATTCCCCACCATTCCCAAAGGGAAGCATTTTCCCCTCATCCATCCTTCCCTGCCACCACTTTCAAAGCTAAGCCTTGTTTTGTTTGAGTAAAAAGTACTTTATTTGTGATTTTTAGACTTGCATTAAGCAATAGGGCCTTTAAAAGGAAGGGGTTAAATTACAGGTTCAGAGTTGCTGGAGTGTGGTTTTCCAGAGCTGCAGAATTCCTGGAGGGAAATTATTAATTTCTGATGAAAGCCCTTAGCCACCTGTTGCATTGGAATTACAAAATCCTTCACCAGGGATCCAAGTTCCTGGCTCTTTGCCCTATGTTTGTGTGGCACTAATCCCATCCCTCAGGGCTTCTGTGGGATGAGTGCAGAGCTGGGAGGAGAACACCTTTCCTTTCCTTTCCTTTCCTTTCCTTTCCTTTCCTTTCCTTTCCTTTCCTTTCCTTTCCTTTCCTTTCCTTTCCTTTCCTTTCCTTTCCTTTCCTTCCCTTCCCTTCCCTTCCCTTCCCCTTCCCCTTCCCCTTCCCCTTCCCCTTTCCCCTTTCCCCTTTCCCCTTTCCCCTTTCCCCTTTCCCCTTTCCCCTTTCCCCTTTCCCCTTTCCCCTTTCCCCTTTCCCCTTTCCCCTTTCCCCTTTCCCCTTTCCCCTTTCCCCTTTCCCTTCCCGCTCCCCTCCCCTCCCCTCCCCTCCCCTCCCCTCTGTGTCCCTCTATAATTTTATCCCACTGGGACCCTCCCACTGTCCCAGGTGCTCCAGCCTGGCCTTGGGCACTGCCAGGGATCCAGGGGCAGCCACAGCAAATCTGGGAATTCCAGCCCAGCCCCTTCCCACCCTCCCAGCCAGGAATTCCTTCCCAAATCCCATTTAAATCTCCCCTTTCCCAGTGGGAAGCCATTCCCTGTGTCCTGTCCCTCCATCCCATGTCCCCAGTCCCTCTCCAGCTCTCCTGGAGCCCCTTTGGGCCCTGGAATGTGCTGGAAGCTGTCCCAGATCCTCCTCTTCTCCAGCCTGCAGGAGGAAGGTTCTCCAGCCTGCAGGAGGAAGGTTCTCCAACCTTTGGAAGCCCCAGGGATGAGCACAGAGCTCACAGCCCTGAGCTTCTGGACTTGTGGAAAACCTGAGCTCATCCCAGGATCCCTGTGCAGCCCGGTTTGGAGCTGGGAAATCAGGACAGGGAGTGCAGGAGGCAAAGCTGCCATTTCCTGTAGCCCTTGGAGCGCGACAGATGCGATGCCTCGCGAAGGAAAAGTGATCCCAACTGTTGTGTTTAATTTGTTCTGTTTCATAACTGCTCGTGGTTCCAGTAAAACCCATTTGCCAGCAGAGCCGAGCAGAGGGAGCAGGGAGGGAGGAGAGGAGGCAAAGTGGCTCCGTGGAGCTGGAATTTGCATAATCAGGCAAAGCAGAATAAAACGCTTTGCAGCGACGGCTCCTCTGCATAATGCCAGCCCAGGGAGGCGGCACTGGGGAGGGACCCCCAGTTGAGGGGTCCCAAAATTTGTCCCAAAATCTACTTGGATGCTGTTCCCAGCTGGAGCAATCAGCCAGGAGGTGAAGCAGAATAAAACACTTTGTGGTGACAGCTCCTCTGCATAATGCCAGCCCAGGAGGTGACACTGGGGAGGGAACCCCAAGCTGAGGGGTCCCAAAATTTGTCCCAAAATCTGTTGGGATCCTGTTCCCAGCTGGAGCAATCAGCCAGTAGGAGGTGAAGCAGAATGAAAGACTTTGTGGTGATGGTTCCTTTGCATAATGCCAGCCCAGGGAGGTGACACTGCGGAGGGATGGGCAGCAACCCTGAGCTGAGGAGGTCCCAAAATCTGCCCCAAAATCTATTGGGATCCTGTTCCTAGCAGGAACCGTCAGCCAGGAGGTGAAGTGGAATAAAACGCTTTGCAGTGACGGTTCCTCTGCACAATTCCAGCCCAGGGAGGTGACACTGCAGAGGGATGGGCAGCAACTCCAAGCTGGCAGGGGGTCCCAAAATCTGCCCCAAAATCTGTTGGGATCCTGTTCCCAGCAGGAACCATCAGCCAGGAGGTGAAGTGGAATAAAACACTTTGCAGTGACGGCTCCTTTGCATAATGCCAGCCGGGGAGGTGGCACTGGGGAGGGAACTCTGAGCTGGGGAGTCCCCAAAATCTGCCCCAAAATCTGTTGGGATCCTGTTCCCAGCTGGAGCAATCAGCCAGGAGGTGAAGTGGAATAAAACACTTTGTGGTGATGGTTCCTTTGCATAATGCCAGCCCAGAGAGGTGGCACTGGGGAGGGATGGGCAGCAACCCCAAGCTGAGTCCTAAAACCTGCCCCAAAATCTGTTGGGATCCTTTTCCCAGTCGGAGCAATCAGCCAGGAGGTGAAGCAGAATAAAACACTTTGCAGTGACGGCTCCTCTGCATAATGCCAGCCCAGAGAGGTGACATTGGGGAGGGAACCCTGTCACTAAAGAACCACAGTCACTCATCAAGTTGAGAAGTGAGAAGAGAAAGAGAGAGCTTATTATGGTTTGGGGTTTTATTAGGGTTTGGAATTTGTTCAGGGATTGGGGGACAAGAGTAACACCCCTCTGACCTCAGTGGTCAATTTAGAAGTCCATTAATTTGTCCTTCTCCCCGGAAGGAATGTGTTAATTACCAAAGATCACTCTTTGTTTTTCTTACAATTCATGAGAAAGCTCCAGTCCAAAAATGAAAACATCAGAAGGCTGAAAAATCAGGGCAACAGAACCCCGAGCTGGGGGTGGTCCCAAAATCTGCCCCAAAATCTGTTGGGATCCTGTTCCCAGGAGGAACCATCAGCCAGGAGATGAAACTGGAAGTGAAGTGTCTAAAGGACATTTTAGGGTTTGTTTTCACCATTTTTGTGCCCAGCTGAGGAGGGAGGGAAAAGCAGCTCTGAAGGAGAATAATTCTCAAATAATAAAAGTATTTAGGACCTTTGCAAATCTTATTGATGAGAAGCCCCATCACTGAGCAGAAATGTCAGAGGGACTCCCATCCATGGGTTTTTTAAGGAAAAAGGCATTTTTCCAGCTGGTTAATGACTTGCCCACACCCAGTGGTGGCTCAGGACAGGTCCCTGGGCTGGAGGGGACCAAGTGTGGCCCAGGTTCAGCTGCTCCAGTCTCCCACACCAAACTGGCTCCAGAACAGAATCAGGGGCTGGAAACTCAGGAATTTTAGGTGGAAGAGGAATTGGATGGCACACGGAGTGTTGGTGCATCTCTGTAATGTTGATTCTCAGGGAAAAAAGCAAACCCCAACTGAGCTGCATTTTCAGCAGGCCTTGCTCACCCAGAAATCAAAACAAAGGACCAAAAATCCCATTTTTAATTTGCATTTAATAATACAATATTTTTTCACTTGAAAGAATGTTTATTTATTCAAAAAAAAAAACGAGCTCAGCATTTGCAGCCTAAAGAGCTTACACCTCATGAAATTTTGAATATTTTCAATGTTGGAACAGAGAATAATTATGAAAAATAAAATCCCGTGAAGAAAAAAACCATAATGCTGCAGAGAATTCCATTCAGAAACAATAATTTAGGGTGAGTTTTGTATCTAGCCTGGTTTTTCTCTGGTATCCACATGGTCCTTGGAATAGTCATTTTGTGGGATGAGGGGTTGGTTATATTGTTTGGGATTATTAAAGACAACATATAAAAATCAGGGCATTATTTTGGTACCTTCTAATGGCTGATTCTAAAGATGTTGACGGGAAAAACATCCCAATTTATCCAAATATCCCAATTCATCTGAACATCCCAAATCACTGAACATCTCAGTTTATCTGAACATCCCAAATCACTGAACATCTCAGTTTATCTGAATATCCCAATTCATCACAATTCATCAGGACATCCCTCAGGGAATGATGGCATCAATCAATTCAGGATTAACAGGTGAACTTTGCACTTCCCAAGGTTGTGAGAGCAACAGGGTCAAACAAACAAGATAAAACAAACTCTGTCCTTTTTTTATTCTCTTCTCTGCACTTTGTTTGAACAAAAAAAGGGCAAAAATACCCACCAAAAAACAAAAATAAAATAATAATAATAAAAAAACCACCATTAAACAAATTCTAAAGGTTTTTAAGGGGTCTGAGATGGTTCCAAACGTTTTGATTAAATCTCCCTGTGTGGCCAGAGACTGGGGGTTTCATTCCCAGCCCCTTCCATGGGAGGCAGGGACACCTTGACTATCTCAGGCTGCTCCAAGCCCCATCCAGCCTGGCCTTGGACACTTCCAGGGATCCAGGGAATTCCATCCCAGCCCCTCCCCACCCTCACAGCCAGAGATTTCTCCCTAAAATCCCATCTAACCCCTCCCTGCTCCACCATAGAGCCATTCCCCTTGTCCTGCCTTGGGTTACACCTGATAAAAGCCCAGCTGCTTTCCAAGTGCCTCTGATATTTGGTGGAAGTTACCCTGTGAATCCACACAAATTTCTGATTTTTCTCTTAAAAATATAAAAGTAATTGCCTATGTCATGTCCCTTTATCACGATGTTTATTCATGGTGCAAATCTAGAAATTAATGATCATTTCAGCAGGAAGAACCCTTGGATCTGATAAGAAAGCCACACTTTAGAGTTTCATACACTTCACTGCACATTAGCAACAAGTGTTGGAGTCAGCACTTCCCTGCCAGACTGGAGATGCTGCTTGAGAAAAGCCTGGTGCTTGGTTTTACACAAGTTCTGCATTAATTTCCTACAGGGAGAATTTGGACTTTTATCCTTCACAGACTCTGCTGTAACCTCGGAAGAACATCATGTTCCAGATGAATGTTTTAAGTTACAAAGAGCCCAGAGCTGGGAAGGGATGGGAAGAGCAGAGGGGCCCTGAAATCCTCTCTGATCTGGAGATTTTGGGTGTGGGATGTGGAAACACGGCCAGGCTGAGCTGCAGGGGGGAGCATGGGGTGGGCAGTCCATGGAAAATCATGGAATTCCGGGATGGTTTGGGTTGGAAGGGACCTAAAAGTCACTTAATTCTGTAGGAGAAGGGAATACAGGTGACCTCATCCCTGATAATTAACAGCTCTGGTAATTAGCCAATACAGCCTCACCCCTGATGAATAACAGTTATATCAAATAAGGATGAGTGTGATAAAAGGGAGTGGTGAGCTGGTGAGGGGAATCATGAGTGAGGAGGAACCTTGAGGAAGAGGGAATGAGAGGATTATGAAGAAGCAGGATCCTGAGGAGAGAGAATCCCAGCTGTGAGGTCAGTCTGGGGCTGCAGTCAGAGCCTGTTGGTGGAACCTGCAGTCACAGTCTGGCTGGGGAAAAGCTGCAGTCACAGTGTGCACAGCAATCCCTGCAGTGACAGTGTGCACAGCAATCCTGCAGTCACAGTGACACCAATCCCTGCAGTCACAGTGTGCACAGCAATCCTGCAGTCACAGTCACACCAATCCTGCAGTCACAGTCACACCAATCCTGCAGTCACAGTCTATCCAGGTAAAAGCTGCAGTCAGAGGCTGTAAGGAAACAATTGCAGTCCCAGTGCAGCAGGAAATCCCTGATGTCAGAGTTGATCAGGCAATAACCAGCAGTCAGAGGCTGCAAGGGAAACCCAGAGCAGGAGCTGCTGCAGAGTCAGGGAATGGTTGGAGTCAGGATGGCTGAGCTGTGAGGAGGAATAAACCAGGACCCTTCTCATGCTGTGATGAACAGTCTGTGCCTGGGCTCATTTCTACCCTCTGACAAGATGATAAAATTCAACAAATTCCACCTCCATCCATGGGCAGGGACACCTCCCACTCTCCCAGATTTCTCCAAACCCTGTCCAATCTGTCCCTGGACACTTCCAGGGCAGCCACAGGTGCTCGAGAGACCCTGTGCCAGCTGCCCAGAGGAGAGTGAATACAACGGTGATTAATCCCAAAATTCAGAGTTTATTTGTTTAAATACAGCCCATAAAATCCCCAAAGTCATTTAAATCAACAGAACTTCCATATGTGAAATTGCCACTGTTTGGTTTCATGTTTTTGAGCATTTGAGGGCTCTCCCTGCACATTCTCAGGATTTTCTCTGCATCAATAAAGGACCTGGAGCATTTGATGAGATGGGAGAAGGGTTTGGTGAGCTTTGAAGCAGCATTAACCTTTTGCATCTTTCCCACCTGTGAAAAGCAGCTGAGATATGAGCACAGATTCTTTACAACCGGAGAATAAAAACAACCCACCAAGGCTACAATTTCCTCTGACAGTGACATTGCCACCCTGATTTTGGAATTAAACTGGGGAAAGCAGGAATGAGATGAGTTTCAATCCAGAGCAGATGTAAACCTGATTTCTGTCGTTCCCATAATGAATTTAAAAGCTCTGTTATCAACACTCTGTTTCCACAGGTGTTGCACACAAAAGCTTGGACTTACCAACCTCCAGCTAATTAAACCCAATTAATGTAATTTGGTTTTTTGTATGGGAATAGCAAAAAGAATTGAAATAAAAGGTGGGGTTGGTGTCAGTGGGAGAGGATCAGCTCCAGCAGGGACAGAGATCCCACATGGGAATTCCATCTGTTGACTTCAGAAATCAAACAGATCATTTCTACTGGGATTTCTTTATTTATTCACTGATGAACTGGATCACATAAATGAGTTCCAAGAAACAGCCAGAAACTGTTGGTGGTGAACACAGAATTGCTCTGGAAAAAAAGGCAGGAAACCGCAAAAAAAAAGCCCAGTTATGGCCCAGTTGTGCAGATTTAGCTACAATTAAATAATGTCTGGGCTCAACTGCAGTGGAAAATCAAAGAAAACTCTTGTGTTTCCTTCCTATTAGAGAAATAATGGAATGCAGGTATGAAAATGCAATTTATAGAGACTTCAAAATGCTCTGAGGCAGATTTGTGTTTATGCAACTCCAGCAAGGAATTCTTTTGTCCAAACTGGAATTTTGCTGCTTGTTCCTTGTTTGAACCTGGCATAATCCAAGTGCTGGGCTATAAAATGATCCAGGGAAAAAGGCTGTTCCCAAGGCAATGTCTGGGTTAGGATTTTTCAATGTCAGATTTTCTTCTGTTTTGTTTTTTTTTTCAGGGCGACTAAGTTACATTTGAAAAGAGAATATTCTCTCAGAGCTTTAGTTTTTATCCCTCCTCAGATGCTCCTGATCTCCCGTTTGATTGCAGCGAATCTCAGGAAAACAAAGAGAAAATCACGGAGTGGGAGCAGTTCCCTGATCCCAAACTCCAGGACCACACAGGATAAGGGGCAGAGAGACAGGAGGAGGAGGGTCTGGGAGCTCAGGGAGGAGGAGGAGCAGCTTGTGCAGCTCTGCTGTGGCATCACCTCATACTGTCTGCTGAGAAATTCATGGGATTCATAGCCCAGCACCACATCCCCATGGATTTCCCTTGATTTTCCCTTAGTTTTCCCTTAGTTTTCCCTTAGTTTTCCCTTGATTTTCCCTTGGATTTCCCTTGGTTTTCCCTTGGTTTCCCTTGGTTTTCCCTTTTTCCATCGTTTTCCTGCTCACCCTGGAGCAGACCCCAGCTTTAGGATCTCCAGCTCCGAGGACACTCTCAGCAGGTTCATTCCAGGTGGGGAAGTTTGGAATCAGCAGCTGCTCCAGCCAAGCACACCAGGCTGGAAAAGCTCTCCAGAAGTTTTTCCTGGTGGGATTTCTGCCCTCACCTGCTCCTGACCCCTGACAAACATCCACAGAGCCTCCATTTGATATTTTATTCTTTTTTTAGCCTCCAAATTCCAGCTGGAGTGATGTAGCCCTTGGCAAAACCAGGATTTAAGAGAAATCCCATCTAAGCATCTCGGGGTTTGGGGGGTGCAGAGGGAAGCAAAACCAAGAGCATTTTAAATTTGCCTCTGGAAATGGAAGGGGATTGAGGTTTCACGAGGAGCTGAGTCCTGGAATTCACTCACAGGGGTGTCCAGAGGGAAAGTGCCCAGGGAGATTGCTGGCCTGGTTGCATTTATAGGACAGGAGGCAGTGGAGCAAATACTTGCATTTAGCTGATGTATTTCTATATAAAATACAGGAATATATATATTATACATATAAAATTATATTTATATCACATAGATATGAACTTATATCTATTACAGCATATATTCTGCATATTACAATACATATTCTATGTTTAATATGCAAAATTGAAGAGGCAGGATTGCTGTGGGAGCACTTTAAACAGTCCAGGGCACTTTCAGAAATATATATATATATATATTTATATATATAAAATACATATGTAATTGTATTTCTATCATGTAGTTATGAAATTATATCCCATAGATATGAAATTATATGTATTACAGCATATATGCTGCATATTACATCACATATTCTGTGTTTAATATGCAAAATTGCAGGGGCAAGACTGCTGTGGGAACTGTTTAAAGTCCAGGGCACTTCCAGAAAAATATATATATTATACATATGGAATTATATTTGTATAATATAGTTATGAAATCATATCACATAGATATGAAATGATATGTATTACATCATATATCCTGCATATTACAATACATATTCAATGTTTAATATGAAAAAATACAAGGGCAGGATTGCTGTGGGAGCTGTTTAAAGTTCAGGACACTTCCAGAAATATAAATATTATACATGTGGAGTTATATTTATGTCATGTAGATATGAACTTATATCTATTACAGCATATATCCTGCATATTACATCACATATTCAATGTTTAATATGCAAAATTGCAGGGGCAGCATTGCTGTGGGAGCTGTTTGAAGTCCAGGGCACTTTCAGATATATATATATATATGGAATTATATTTATATCACATAGATATGAAATTATATCTATTTCAGCATATATCCTGCATATTACAATACATATTCTGCGTTTAGTATGAAAAAATGCAGGGGCAGGATTGCTGGGGGAGCTTTTTAAAGTCCAGGGCACTTTCAGAAATACATATATTATACATGTGGAATTATATCATGTAGTTATGAAATGATATCACATAGACATGAAATTATATCTATTACAGCATATATCTTGCATATTACATCACATATTCTATATTTAATATGCAAAATTGCAGGGGCAGGATTGCTGGGGGAGCTGTTTAAAGTCCAGGGCACTTCCAGAAATATATATATATATATATATATATATATAAATACATATTATATACATACATATTATACATATGTAATTATATTTATATCATGTAGTTACGGAATTATATCACATAGATATGACATTATATCTATTACAGCATATATCCTGCATATTACATCACATATTCTGTGTTTAATTTGAAAAAATGCAGGGGCAGGATTGCTGTGGGAGCTGTTTGAAGTCTAGGGCACTTCTAGAAATATATATATTATACATATAGAATTATATTTATATCACATAGATATGAACTTATATCTATTACAGCATATATTCTGCATATTACATCACATATTCTGTGTTTAATATGCAAAACTGCAGGGGCAGCATTGCTGTGGGAGCTGTTTGAAGTCTAGGGCACTTCTAGAAATATATATATTATACATATAGAATTATATTTATATCACATAGATATGAACTTATATCTATTACAACCTATATTCTGCATATTACATCACATATTCTGTGTTTAATATGCAAAATTGCAGGGGCAGCATTGCTGTGGGAGCTGTTTGAAGTCCAGGGCACTTCTAGAAATATATATATTATACATGTGGAATTATATTTGTATCACATAGATATGAAATTATATCTATTACAGCATATATCCTGAATATTACAATACATAGTTGGTGTTTAATATGAAAAATTGCAGGATTGCTGTTTGAAGTCCAGGGCACTTCCAGATTTATATATATATATATATAAAATACATATGGAATTATATTTATATAATGTAGATATGAAATGATATCTATTACAGCATATATCCTGCAAATTACACCACATATTCTGTGTTTAATATGCAAAATTGCAGGGGCAGGATTGCTGGGGGAGCTGTTTGAAGTCCAGGTTATGGAGAAGATCCAGAACAGCTTTTAGGGGAAATAAACTTCCTGTGCAGAAATGGAAGTTGTGAAAGTGGGAATCCCCTCCAGGACAGTCCCCTGGCACTGCACAGGTGCCTGGGGAGCTGGGGGTGACAAGACTCCAAGCCCAGGGGACTTTGTGGCACTCTGGGGTGGCACAGGGACAGCCTGAGCTCCGGGGAATCGCTGCTGATTCCTCAGAGGCACCGAGAGGAGCTGAGAGATAATTCCCTGTGAATGATCAGGGAATGGGATTGCAGGGATCTTTTTGACTTCTTCAAAACCCTTCATCAAAGAGGATTTTTATTTTTTTTTTCTTTCTCTTGTTAAGTTATTTAAATAAATTACCTTAGGCTTTTTAGGCCCCAAGTTGTGTCTGGCTTCAGACAGAGGCAGTGCCTGGGGAGAAATAATCTGATTATTGAAGTTAATTCTTTCCACTCCATTGCCCCAGTTTGATTCCCAGTTTGTTCCCAGTTCTCCCAGTGCTGGAGCCATTTGTCCCTTCAAGGAAAGTTGGGAATGATCCCTTTTCATCCCCCTGGAGCACAGGAACAGCAGGAAGGGGAATGTCTGCAGGTAAAACCAGCTGTGGCTTCCCAGAAAAATAAAAAAATAAATCAAAAAGAGAGTTGTTCTGTGTGACTGGAGAGCTCAGGCGTGGATTTGGAATGAGGGAATTTGCTCGTTTCCAGTCCAGCACACAAAGTCAGCAATAAATTAAATATGAGGCTTTGCTGTACCTTCGTCTGTCACCGAGGCCTCGGCGCACGGGAGCAGCTCCCGCTCCTGGCCTGTGGAATAGTTAACAAATTCCACATGGTAATTGTGCTCAATCATTTATACAACAACACAGAGGGGGTAGAAAGTCCAGACAGCTCCAAGAAAGGCTTTGCATGCTCCGATTTGCTTCAAAAATGAGGATGTGTCAGGTCTTACACGAAATGAACGTCAGCTCCTGGGCTGACAGGGAACTTGGGATGCTCTGGGTTAAGGACAACGCCCTGCTCGTCAAGGAGGGCACCAAAAGCAGCCCAGAGAACTCAAATTTCACTTCGAAGCCCAAAGAAGAATGGAGCCTTTCGAGGAGCTGACAGGAAGCATTTGAAAACAAAAGATTTTCTGCTTTTCTGCGGGTTTTTTTTCAGTTTATGTAACATAAAGTCATTCTTTGGAGGTATAAAGCCATTCTTTGGAATTCATCACTCCAAGATGGCTTCGAGATCCAGAGCACCAAAGGGGTGAAAGGGATGGATTTTCAAAGGACAGGTGTGAGATTAATGAGGATATTCGGGGTTGTTGTTCAAAGAGATCTGGATTTTTGGTGGGGATGCAAAACCCTAAATTCAAGGACATGACTTGAGTGACCAAGGTTGAACTCTGGGAGGTCGGGATGTCTCACAAAAGAAAAATAACCAGTAAATTTTAACCCAAACCCATTTCTAACCCACCTCGGGTGTGTTTTGTGCTGGGTGTGCTCTCTCAGCAGCACAGCCCTGAGTTCAGTTTCAGTTCCATTTTCTCCCTTCTCTCCACTCCTCTCACTTTCCCTGTTGAGCACATGGAGCTGAAATGGGCTGACACAAAGAGTTTTAAATCAACACAGCACTGAACAACTGAGTTCAAAGGGAATTATTTGAGGGTTAGTGAAGTTTAACCAATCCTGGTGCCAAATCACTCACCTGGATCAGGCTCACCTGGCAGGTCTGGCACAGCCAGGACCTACAAAAATATTACCAATGAGCACTCCCATCCATCACTGCCTCTTCTGAGATATTTTAACAGTCATTTGATTCCTTCAACCACAAGATTTGAAAATTCAAATAGTAAATAACTACTATAAAATAATTTAGTAAGTGACCAAGGAGAGACTGGGAAAGCTCCCAGAACTTTGTGTCCCAAAATGCAGCTTTTTTTTTTTTTTTTTTTTTTTTTTTTAATGCTCTCCCTGCCCTTGTGCAGCCTCCCAGAGAAGAGTTCCTCTGGGAATGTCTGGAGAATCTCTGAGCTTGATTAACTTCTCAAGTCTGCATGAGAAAGGAAGTATAATGAATAATAAAAGGAAGTATATAAAAAACATATATATATATATATTTCATATATATTTAACATATATATATATATATGTTTTTCAGGTATAAACTGAAGTGCAAACTCTGAGGGGCAGTGACTGTAAATGGAATTTTAAACTGCTCCCAGGTGAGGATAAAAGTGCCATGGGAGGCTCCTGGAAATGCAGGAGGTCACCACGAGCCCTTCCAAAAATCCCCTTTACCAGGACACAGGTTCTGTTCAGTTCTGCTCCTCCCACAACTGTTTTTTTTGGGTTTTTTGGGGGTTTTTTGGGGTTTTTTTTTTTGTTTTGTTTTGGTTTTTTGGGGTTTTTTTTTTTTTTTTGCTGCTTTCTCACTATCTGGTGACTCCCAGCCAAACTGGACCAGTCCCCTCTCAGGTTTTGCACGATGCTGACTCTGCTCCTGGAGGAGAAATCCTGAAATCCCTCTCCCCCCTCAGCAGCACTGAACTTTCCAGAACAAACTGTGCCAAAGGGTTGGTGGGCAAGCCAGAGACTGGAAAAAAAACCTGCATTTGGCTTGGACTGGGCACAACCTTCCTCATCCCTGCCAGTAAATCAAAGAGCTTTTGTCAATAATTGTGCAGCATTGTGGATGAAAGTAAGCCCGGTTTTGCAGTTTTAGTTGTTTATGACGATGCTGGGGGAAAGAAAAGGCTTAATTTGGGCCCAGGATACAAAACAGGAGAAGCGAACACGTTGTTTTCTCTGTGGGTTGCAGGACAAGGACGAGCAGCAAAGAGATTTTGGGTTGGAAGAGGGTCCAGCTGGGAGCGTGGCTTCCCTCTGCTCTTTGTTTCCCTCCCTGCAGAACTGCCTGAGCCCACTTGGACACGGGACAGGATGGGAGGAGAGAAACCCCCTCGGGCTGTGCCAGGGTGTTGTTCTGGTCTTTGTCAGCCTTCTGATGTTTGTGGTTTTGTACTGGAGTTTCTCACAGATTGTAACGTGAACAAAGTGATTGTTTTTCATACCTCTCTTGAGGAGAGACAATGAAGGGATTTCTGGTTTGACCAGTGTGGTTAGAGAGATGCCAACCTCATTTGCCCAATCTGGGCTCATTGTCCAAAATCTGAATATGTCGAGTTTGGAAATAAACTGCTCTCCCTCTTTTTGTTCTGACAGCTGAGTATGTGAGTGTCCTTCATTTCGTGTCCGTCTAGAGACACCAGGGTGTCACTGTGGGACATGAAAGACTCCAAATATTTCAGAAGGCAAAGAGCACAGAAAAAAGGCTTTATTGTCCAATTCTCACCACCTTTTATAAGGTGTTCCCATCCAGACTGACCATGGTTGGGGAATAGGAACGACACCTCTCTAATGCCATTGGTTAAACCAGAGAAACAGCAAAACACCCCCTGGAGAAAGATTGTTCTGGGAAAGGAGAGTTGTTTGCCAAGAGTGTTTTGAGGAGAAACTTTCTTGAGAAATTTTTCCTTGGGAAAAAGTCAGCAGCTGCCAGCAGGATAAAATCTCTCAGGCCACACTCCAGGGCAGCTGGAGCTGGGATTTCACCAGGTCCCAACTTGGCACCTCAATTTTATTTTATATTATTTTGTTCCCAGTCCTGCTGTGAACCCATGGAACCCCCAGCACTGCAATGCCCGGCTCCTCGGGGCTGCCAGAGCTGTCACACAGCTCACAACTGCTCTATCTGCAGATTCCAAGCCTTTGATGGAAATAATTATTGCTGCTGGTGGAGCCCAGAGCGCTTTGTAGGGAAGGGATTGATAATTTTCTTTCTTTGTGAAGAAGAGTCCAAGACACAGACAGGAAATGGCCCAAATTCAATTGCTGTCCACTTACAACCAGAAACACCTGCAGAATTTTTAAAGAGTTGGCTTGAGCTCCTTGCACTTAAGGAAATGACTGGATCTGTCTGGGACAAACCCTGACCAGTTTCCTGAATGGCCAATTCATTATCCAGAAAAGTGCTTCATTTTATTTTGTGGGGTTTGGCTCTTTGGGTCAATTCTGCCCTTGGGATGAGGTGTGAAGAGAAAGCATGAAAAAACAATTAGAATAATAATAATAACAACAACAATAATAACAATAATAACAACAATAATATCTAATAATAACAATAAATATAATTATAATAATAAACAATAATAATAATAATTAATAATTACATAATCAGGAATCTGGGTTTGCTGCATTTATATCACGGATGAGTTTGTCCCCTTGCTCCTCTGCACATCTGTGGCATCACAAATTCCTCAGGAGCACCAGCAGCAACATCCCTGGTGTGGAAGGAGAAAGAGAATTGCCAACTTTATCCCAAAAAACTGGGGAAAATGGCTGTATCTTGAAACTGTATTGGAAAATTTTATTGTGGATTCTTGGAAAGTCAGGGAGGAGATATGAGTGATCCAACACTGGTTGGAAATGTTGAGTAGTGCTGGAGTTTCCTCTCCTATTAATGACACCTGTGCCTTGGGATTCACCCCTGCACTGCTCCAGAGCTCCCGTGCTCCTCTCTGGTGTTCAGAGCTCATTTTCTCAGCTCTGGTTCCAGACCCTGAAGTCACAATCCAAGAGCTCAAAGCCAGTCCTCTCCTGGATTTTTTTGGGCAAGAGTTCACTCCGGGGTATGCCAGGCAGTTTGTGTCACACTGAATGTCACTGCCAGAAGAGGAACCCACACATCCCTTGGAAATACAGATTTTTATCAGTCACTCAGCTGGGGATGAAAAGCCTGGAGTTCTCCTGATGGGTTTGCCTGGAGTTCTTCAAAATCTGCAACTGGGATGTCACTGTAGGACATGAGAGACTCCAGATAATTCAGAAGGCAAAAGTGTGGAAAAAAAAGGCTTTATTGTCTAATTCTCACCACCTTTTATCAGGTGTTCCCATCCAGACTGACCATGGTTGGGGAATAGGAACGACACCTCTCTAATGCCATTGGTTAAACCAGAGAAACAGCAAAACACGCCCTGGAGAAAGATTGTTCTGGGAAAGGAGAGTTGTTTGCCAGGATTGTTTTGAGGAGAAGCTTTCTTGGGAAATTTTTGGGAAAAAGTCAGCAGCTGCCAGCAGGATAAAATCTCTCAGACCACACTGGGATACAGGAATGGAGTGGTGCAGGATGGAACCGCGGAATTCCAGAGTGGTTTGGGGTGGAGGGCCCTGAAATCCCATCCAGTCCCACCCCTGCAATGGGCAGGGGCACTGGAGAACCTCCCAGTGCACCCAGACTCCAGGAGTGTCGATTTTATTCATGAAATAAATGTTTGCAGGGCTCTGAGTCAGGATTCCTCGACGGATGTGGGATAATACAACAATTCGTGTTGTGCACTCACCGTGACACTGGCAACGAAAATCAAATAAAACACCTGGACAAAGCTCAAAATTTTGAGCCCCAAAGGAATAACTGGTTTTGGGCTCTCAAAAATAACCTCCCAACATACTCTGAGGACAAGCACTGAACTGCTCACTTATTATAGAGCATTAGTCACTCCAGCACACCTCCAACCTCGCTTTTTGTTCTTTTCATTTCTTCTGCACAGGCTTATTTTTAGAGGGCTGCACTCAAATCCATGCGCAGCAACGCAGCCTAAAATATCAGCCTTTAAATTAATTCCATTTCCCCCCAGCTCCCCCCCTCCCTTCTCCAGCAAAACAACTAAAATTACACTGCCTGGTGGATCCCAGGCTCTGCCTCTCCCCACCCTCCACGGAGGAAAAATCTCTGCAGTCCATGTGAAGAGCCAATTCCACCTGGTGGTGTTGGAGGAGTTTCCGTGGCTCTCATTTCTGCTGAGGTCCCAAGTTTGGGAATAATTCCTCTGGATGAACAGCTGGAAACGTGAGGAGGATCTGAAGGGGTTCAGTCCTGGAGTTTAAGGCTGGCTGGGATCTCTTCTGGTGGCCCCAACTGGGAATTCTGGGCATCTTTTCCAATATCCAGCGGGTTCTGGAGATCTCTGGGTGTTCTCTGCTGGTGCAGTTCCTTGGAAACTCTCCTGAGTTCCCTGCAGTTGAAATCTCTGATTAAATGTGGAGTTAATCAGTTGCCAATCACGCTAATTATGGATAAATTCTGACCTGGGAAATGCTGGGATGAGCCAGAGTGTCATTAGAGGACATGAAAAGAAGACAGTCACTCGTCAGGTTGAGAGTGAGAAAAAGAAAAACTTTATTTTTGGATTCAGGGTTTAAATAGAATTTGGACTTTGACCAGCGATTGGGGGGACGAGGTTGACACCCCTCAGACCCCACTGGTCAAACCAGCAGTCCATTAATTTGTCCTTCCCCCAGAAAGGAATGTATTATTTACAAAATATCTTTGTTTTTGTTACAAGCGTGAGAAAACTCCAGTAGAAATGAGAAACAGTCAGAAGGCTGAAAAGTCAGGGCGACACCACAGGACAAGGCAATGAACAGGAAACGTGCCCTGATCTCTGTGCTGATGTTAATTCAGAGCACAGAGCTCTGAGCTCCCAGCACAGGATCCAGTCTCTCAAGCTCTGGGCACACGTGGAGGCACAATCCTGTTTTTCCTGGATTTGTGTGCTGGAAACACTTCCTGCTTCCAGCCAGAGAACAAACCCCAGAGTTTAACCCCAAATTTCTGCAGGAACCTGTTTAGAAGAGACTCTGCTTGTCCTGGGAATATTTCTCTGAGTCAGCTCACTCTGCACTTCAATACAAAAATATAAAATTGTTTTTTGGGCTGTGGCTGGAACACAAACCTGCCCTGGGACAGAGCCTGGGGCAGCAGGATTTGGGGTGTGGAAGAGCACCGAGAGAGTCACCACAGGGGTTATTTGGTGCCCACCCCCTGGGATATCACTGAAACACCTGCAGTCTCTGTTTGGATGCAATAACAGGTTAAAACCACTTTCCTGCTCACTTTTAGACATTGTCCAGGGGCAGTTATGGTCTGATCCAAGGAAAATCCTTATTCCTCTGTCCTGTTTAATGCAGGATTATTTATCCTGGATCAAATCCCACCATCCCATATCACTTTTCCCCTTATCAGGTCCTGTAGCTCCAACTCTCCATCATTCCTTGTCTCAGCTCTAATGATTGATGATTTAACATCAATTAATCATTGATGATTTAATATCTTGCTTGGCAAAGTGGCATTATCCTGGTGTTCCATCCTTCACCTCCCATTGATTTGATTGACCCTGAGGAGCATTTAAGACAGGTGACAGTGACAAGGCAGGTGACAGGAATGATGCCTTCAGTTTTATCTTCCATGTATTTCATGTTCTGTGGTGCCCAGGGGGGCAGCTCTGAGCTCACAGTCAGTGTCACTCAGCTCTGCACACAGCAGGGACACAAAACAAACCCTTTTCCTGCTGCACACCAAGGACAACTCTCAGCCCAAAAGCACAAACAAGGGGGGCTGGAGGGAGGGACAAGAAGGATGGGACCTCACAGCCTGGAGCTGGGATTGGACAATTCAACCCCAATGTGCAAATGGACCAAAAGTTATAAAAATGGGAGACTCTCGTGACTGAGGGTCCATTTTGTGTCCAATTTGTGTCCATTTTGTGACCATTTTGGGTCCAGCTTGGGTGTAGCCCTGGCCAGGCTCTTGTCCTGTCCAAGGTGGATCCTGGAGGCCTTTCAATAAATCTCTACTTTATTCTCCAGCTCTGTCCAGTCTCTGTTCCAGCTCAGCCTTCCCAAGGCATCAGGAACAGGGCCTGCACTGAAAGGTTTTCTGGGCACTCAGATCTGTGGGGGAGTGCAGGGATGAGATCCCTGGGGCATTCCCAGCTCTGATCCCATGGACAGATCTGATCAGACCCTCAGGCCAGGGAGAAATCACCTCCTGATGTTCATTTCCAGAGGAAGCAGCCCCTGCAGCTGCCCACAAATCACCTCCTGCCCCTGGCCCTTGGGTTCAGTGGCCAGGTGACAATCCTGGTGAAGTTCCCTCTGCCATTCCCTGCTCCGTGTCACAGGTTCCATCCCCTCAATCCAGCACTGAGGGATTTCTGTGAACCCATTCTCAAGGAATTAATCCCTTAAAAATTAAATCCCTGAAAAATGACCAAAGTCAATTCCTTCCCTTTCCCAGCCTGGTTCACTGCTGAGACCAAGGGGTCAAGGCAGAATTCCCCAATTTATTTTTCCCATTGTGGAGCTAAGAGTGCATCCTACAGGAATTATCCCTGTATTATCTCTATGTCTGATAGATCTCCAATGAATTCACTCTGTCTCAGGATGGTTTTAGGGTTATTCCTACAGAATAACTCTGGTATTACATGTGGTAACTCATACTCTGTATGAGTTTGCTTGAAAGAAGTTGATTTATATCCTTTATTTATCAATTTATCCTCCCTTTCCAGCTCCATCATCATTTACCCAGGTGCTGAGAGTGCAACCCAACAGCTCTGAGCACAGGAGACGCTCTGGAGGGGCTGGGGGTTGCTCTAATCCCTCCCTGAGGTGTCTGGGTGCCGTGGGGCGGGGTGTGAACGTGGGAAGTTGTGCCAGACTCCGGGCCCCGTGTGCAATAATTAAGTAGGTCACTGTCAGAGGAGGCAAAGAAAACTTGGAAAGTTGTTTTTTTTTTTTTTTTTTTTGGGTGCTGAAAGGATGTGAAGGAGGTGGAAGCAGCTATTGCAGGATCCAGGCAGCTCCAGCCCATCCCTGGCTGCCAGAATGGCCCTGGAAAGGGATTTGGGGCTCAGACAGAGCAGTGACCCTGAGCTGGCAGGGCAGGGAGGCTGCTGGGCTGCTCCTGCACATTTCTCCTCCTTCCCTCTCCCCTCTCCAGCTCCCAGGGGCTCTCCAGGGAAGCTGAGGGCAGGTTTATTGTCAGCTGTGATGGGGCTCCCTGGAATCAGGGCTGGATGCAGCCAGCATGGGGTTCTGAGAGCCATCAGAACTTGGGATGGATGGATGGATGGATGGATGGATGGATGGATGGATGGATGGATGGATGGATGGATGGATGATGGAATTCAGGGATCTGGGGTGTCTGACCTGAGTGGGTGATTGCATTACTTCAGAAATCCTTCTCCTCAGGGATCGGGGGTGTCTGACCTCACATAGATGGTTTTATTCCTTCAGAAATCCTTCTGCTCAGGGATATGGGGCATCTGACCTCATGTAGATGACTTTATTCCTTCAGAAATCCTTCTCCTCAGGGATCCAGGGTGTCTGAGCCTCTGACCTCATGTGGGTGATTCTATTCCTTCAAAAATCCTTCTCCTCAGGGATCTGGGATGTCTGACCTGAGTGGGTGATTATATTACATCAGAAATCCTTCTGAAGTGGGATAATGATGATGATTTTGGCCATGGAGTGTGTGACAGTGACAGTGCCCTGGAGCCAGGAGAGAATTCCCACCCCTCTGGTCAGGGCAGGCACAGAGAGGCAGCTGAACCCCAGCAGGAGAGGTTTTATCCCCCCGGGCTCAGCTGTGGCAGGTGCAGGTGTTTGGATGTGCCAGGGCAGGGATGGGACAGCTCCGAGGACACAGCGGGGTGGGATCATGTCAAAAATCCCCAATTAAAGAGGATTCTCCAATTAAATCCCAGTCTGGGATGTGAAGCCCTGCTCACGCTCCCCAGGAATATCAGATGCCATTGGGCTCCAGCATGTGTTACTCTTTTTTTTTATTTTTTTTTTTTTTAGGGTTTTTTTTTTTTTCCTTGCTTTTTTTCCCCTCTCCCAAAGGCTGCTGCCTGGTAACGGCAGTATTTTTGGGACTGATTCTTTTGCTAATTGCTCACCAGAAATAGCACCTTAAGTTTGGCAGAGCTTTCAGGAGAAGAATGAAGGCTTTTTTCAGGGTGGGGGAGAAAACTCAGAGATGCCTAAAACTTGCACAAAAAAAAAAAACCTGGTTTATTCATCTTGCTGAAAATCTCCCTGCTCAGACAGGGAAATGTGCAGGGTGAACGTGATGCTGATGAGTGGGAAAGGGCCCAGGAAATCCAGGATGCTTTAAGGAGGTTAAAGTTCCAGAAATGCTCTTAAAAAGGAATTGGAGCAGGAGCCAGAGGCTCTTCAGGAGCTGCTGGTGGATGTGTCTCACTTGGGAAGCTCCCAGGGATGTTTGTGCTCCTGCTGGGAACACGAGGCTGGGGGATAGAGAGTGAAAGGAGGGAGGAAAAAAAGAAAAAAAAAAAAAAGGATGTGAGGTTTAGAATCTCTTTGGAATGTCTCCCCTGTTCCAAAAGTGTTGTGCAGGGATGAGAGGGCCTGAGGAGAGCCTGGCCTGGGCAGTGGGGCTCGTTTCATCCAGCAGCTGTTTTACACCACAAGGACACAGACTCTGAGATTCAGGAGGCTGAAAATGACTCTTTTATTTCTGGGATGTGTCTCCCTTTTCTACTATTTCACACAGACCAATTGGATTGGTGACACAAAGACAAACCTCTTCACTCCCATTGGGCAGAGCAGAGGGACAGCAAGGAGAAGTCCCTCCTGGGGAAAGGGATGAAGAACAAAGTTCCAGTTCCAAAACCATTTCTCCTGTTTCCAGAAAATTCCCTGGGAAAAGGATTTCAGAAAACCAAAACACCTCAGGCACAGAACCAGGGCTGCAGCTATAACAGGGGACTCAGGAGAAGGGAAATGTGGGGTTTCTGTGCTTTCCTGACCTGCTGCAGGTCCAGCAGCTCCTGCTGGAATTGAGGATGTTCCTCATTTCCACATCCTGCCTTTGGTTTGGGAGGAGACGCTGGGAGCTGCAGAGCTCCTGTAAGGGAAGGGTCCATTTTTAGTGGAAGGAATTCCTGGCTGGGAGGGTGGGGAGGGGCTGGGATGGAATTCCCAGATTTGCTGTGGCTGCCCCTGGATCCCTGGCAGTGCCCAAGGCCAGGCTGGAGCACCTGGGACAGTGGGAGGTGTCCCTGCCATGGCAGGGGGGGCCCTGGGTGGGATTTAAGGTGCTTCCCAACCCAAACCATTCCAGGATCTCATAATTCCATAAATCATTAACCTGCACCTATTTCTTTCTGGGTTTGCATGAAAAACAAAAAGCAATCATTATGCCGGGAACCAAGTTCCAGAGATTTTCCTGGTACTTGAATTAGTTTTTTCTGTTTTTCCTCACTGATTCCTGTAGCTCAATGAGCTCCATTGTCACTAAAGGACATGAAAGAACCACACTCACCTGTTAAGTTGAGAAATGAGAAAGGAAAAAGAGGAAGTTTATTTTGGTTTGGGGTTTAAATGGGGTTTGGAATTTGATCAGGGATTGGGGGACGAGAATAACACCCCTCTGACCCCAGTGGTCAACTCAGCAGTCCATCAATTTGTCCTTCCCCCTGGAAGGAATCTGTTATTTACAAAAATATCACTTTGTTTTTGTTACAAGCGTGAAAAAGCTCCGGTAGAAATGTGAAAAGATCAGAAGGCTGAAAAATCAGGGCAAGACTCCATCATTAAAATGTTGATGCTTTTTCCCCTCCCTGATGGCCACCAGTCCCCCCAGGCGGTGGGAAGTGAAGGCAGTGCTGGAAGCCCTGGAATGCTGGAGGTGGACACAGTCATTGGAAAGCTCCTGGAAATGGATGGGATTGAACCTCCAAGGCTTTTGTGTGAGCCCATCACTCAGCAGGAGATGCTGTAATTATTTTGTACTGGAGGCTGATAGAAAATATCCCCTTTTTTTATTATTTTTTTTCTGACTCACATATTTTTATTTTTATTTTTATTTGTGGCAACTGCAGGAAAAAGAAAGCAGATAATGCCCAGAGAGGGGAAGCTGGAAATGAACCAGCTCGAAGCTGGAGCAGCTGAAAATGAACATTTAAAGTAAAAAAAAAAAAAAAAAAAAAAAAAAAAAAAAACCAGGAAGAAGAAGAACAACTGGAGTTCTTTTTGTGTCTTTTTGTGTTGTGCCTGAGAACAAATCAAAAGACCACAGAACTCATCCAAGGGTCCCCTAATTAACGTGGCATCAACTGACACAATTCACGTCTGAAATCTTTTCTCATGTTAATATTTATTTTTCCCCTTAAAGTATTTTTTTTATCTCTGGATGTTTTTTTCCAAGGAAACTGGGATTATCCTGAGTGCCTCTCGTAGCGTGGCACGTTCCTGTTGGTTGGTGCTAATCCCCCTCAGCAGCTGCTTTATCATTTCAGGCTGCTCCGAGGGTTAAATTTCCTCATCCTTCTGGTTTTGTTGTTATTTGTTGGACAATTAAACTCTCCAGAGAACAGGAACTTTTGGAATTGTATCCTGGGTACAACTGGAGAGTCCCTGTTCGGGAGGATCTGGAATTGCAGCCAGTCAGGAAATCCAAACCAGGAGAAAATCAAAATCAGGGGAGGTTTTTTAGAGATTTAACCTTTTCCCCCACCCTGCATTGACATTCCTAATCCTCAAGAAAAATAAACAAACAAATAAATAAATAAAATAAAGTGAAGGAAAAAAAAATACCCACAAAACAATCAAATCCTGATATATTTTCCTGGAGCATTTTCTGTGCTTTCCAGCTCAGAAGTGTAAGAAAAACCTGATGTATTTTGAAGCAGTGACAGGGTTTAGGATTTTTCATTTAAAAACTCCAAATTTTTATATTATTTGACGATTTTTTTTATTTTTAATCTGAGGAGGTAAAACCCCAAATCAGACAATCAAACAAATAAAAACTGTAAATTTTTAATATTATTTGACTTTTTTTTTTAATCTGAGGAGGTAAAACCCCAAATAAGACAACCAAACAAATAAAAACTGTAAAATTTTTAATTATTTGACTCTTTTTTTTAAATCTGAGGAGGTAAAACCCCAACTAAGACAACCAAACAAATAAAAATTGCAATGGGGCAGCTCCTGAACTTGCAAGGAGTGATGATTGTCAGATTATCTTCTGTGCCCGTTGTCTGTGCAGAGCTGAGTGGATTATTCTGATTTACAGAGTTTCTGCTGCAGATTGGCCTTGGAAACTTCCACCTCCCAGCACCTGCTTTGGGGAGTTCTCATTTTATGAGAAGAAGTTTTTTGCAAATATGACTGGGATGAGAAAAATAGAAAATGGAAAATCCTGTCCTGTCCTTATAGTCTGGAAAGAACAATGAGGTGGGGATGGAGAGTCTCTGATTAAGAGGAGTTTTGAATTAGGTGATGTCCTTGGAATAATTGGGATGAGCTTGACTCTGAAGTCTGATTTTTCTTGGAGCATTGAATATAATGGCAAACCTTGTGATAAATCCTGCAATAAATCCATGAATCCCAAAGGGCAGCTACAAGGGAATTCCCAGGGTTTGGGATGTTGGAATGCCCTATGATGGCACCGGGAATTCCCTGAGTTTGCCATTCCCTTCTCCTTTCATTTGGGTTGGGGGTTGTCAGGGCAGGAGAAGCATCCCAGGAAAAGGAGCTTTTTCTGGGTACCTTTTCCAGAGCACCTCTGATGCCTTTTTGGGGCTACCTAAAAACAGAGGCCAGGCAGAATTAAGGCAATAAAAAGCAGTTTATTTCTATTTATTGAAGGGCCCTCAGGTACATTCAGGGCAGACAAAGCCCCCCAGGGGCTGCACCCAAAAATGGCCCATGGCTCACGGGTTTCACACTTGGATCAGTTTGGGCCATTTGCACATTGGGGGTTCATCTCCCAATTCCAGCTCCAGGTCATGAAGTCATTGAGGCCAAGTTTGCTGCCCCCAAGTCACTTTTGTTCCCATCCCTGGGGGCCTGAGGCAGTGAGGGGCCCTTGATTGCCAGGCCTGGAGAGGGATTGTTGTGTCTGCCCCAAATGGGGGAGCAGCAGCTCCCACTGGGTGTGGGGTTTGGGGTTCTGCACTGAAGAACTGCAGGTGACAAAGAGATGGAAAATATAAAACCTGAAATCCTAAAGCATCACCTCGACCCAGTGTCAGTGCACTGACGGCCACTCCCAAAGGATTTGTGGAGCTGGGAGCTCCTGCAGAGAGGAAAAGGGAATTTCTGGAGATGCAGGGATTGTTCAGACACCCAAGTGCTCTCTGGTGTTGCCAATGCCAAAATATTCTGGGCACAGGGAATGTCCGGAAGTGTCCAACAGCCTCATCCAGAGCTCCTGTTGGTCAGAGCAGGGGTTTGGGATGTTTAATGACACCAAAGGAGGGCTGAGCTGAACTGTGGCTCTCCCCAGGAGCCCTGGCCGTGCCAAGCAGAGTGGTTTAGTTACAACTCCTGAGGTTCTGTTAATGTGGAAACACATAATCCCAGAATGATCATCTGCAGGTGCTTTTACTGAAGAGCTCTGGGAATCAGAGTACAGGGCACAGACCCAAATCTGACCCTGACATGGATTTGGGATGGACATGTTTTTATACCTTTTTATTACATAACTTCATATTAATAATTAAACCCATATTGTTCTATTGTACACATTGATCTTATCCAAGCAGGAATCCTTGTCATTTCCATCAGGCCCCCCAAATATCCTTTCTCATGATTCTTAAACAATAATCATATTCAATTACCCAACAACCATCACATTTAACAATCACATCATTTATCAGATGATGATGCTGCAGGTGCAGTTTCACACGATCCAGTAAAGACAAAACCCAACCTTTGTTTCCAGGGTAGTTTTGGTTCCCTTTCCCAGGCCTGTCCAGGCCTGACCTTTCTTTCCACCTCCCCTGGATCTATTGTACACAATTCTATGATTTTTATAAACATCTTAACCCTGTGCTGTCAGTTCCAGCACTCTGGGGAGTTCAGGGTAAATTCTGCATGTTCTGCTCAGCTGCTGCTCAGGGCTGCGATTGTTTATGGTAAATTTGTCCCTTTTAACGAGGACACACTCCTAATGAGGCAGCGTTTGGGAGAAGGGTTCATCAGGCATTTCCCATTCCTGCCACACTCGGGAGGAGCTGGAATATTTATGGAATTTTTGTGGATTTTTTGTGGAATTTTTGTGGAATTTTTTGTGGAATTTTTGTGGAATTTTTTGTGGAATTTTTTTTGAATTTTTGTGGATTTTTTTGTGAAATTATTGTGGAATTTTTGTGAAATTTTTTGTGGATTTTTTGTGAAATTTTTGGAATTTGTGCTGGCAGGGCACAAAAGCTCCTGGGCTTCTCTTCCAGGACATCTCGAGGTCTTCCCTGACATGAGGCTGGGAGGGAAATGGGAATTAATTCCACATTGCTGGGAGTGTTTGTGCCCAGGAAATGGACACAGGGGAGGAACACGGGGAGTCAGAGGGGCAGCACCCCCCACCCAGGGCTGCAGCTGCACTGAGGATCCTCCTGGGCTGCACTTGGGGCAAACTGATGGATTTTGGGGTATTTACCCCAATCACTGATTTCAAAGTTGGAAAAATCCCTTATAAGGAGCTGTGTAGGCTTTAATCCAGTTTCCCATGGAGGACGAGAGCAGGGATTGCAGGTGGGAAATTTTGGGGGAAAAGCAGCAACCTGAGCATCTCCCCCCAGGATCCCAGAGCTTCCATGGGCTGTGGCTGTGCTGGGGGCACTGCAGGCTCCGGGGAATTCAGTTTCCATGGAAAAGGAGCCCACATCAGGAGGGTGCACTGGACACGGGGAATGTGGAAGAATTGGGCTGTTGTCGTGGAAAACACTGGGTTTGTGTAGTGGCTCCAGGTGGATTTGGAAAAGGACCAGAAATTTTTCTTTTATATTATTATTATTAATAATAATAATAATAAATATTCTTTATTAATAATAATTACTATTAGTATTAATATATGGTGACATATAATATATAATATAACATACTAATAAAATGTAATATAATAATAATAATAATAATAATGTGACACTCAAATGATATTTTCCATAATAATAATAATAGCAATAATAGTAATAGTAATAATAATAATAATAATAATAATAATAATATGGTGATACTCAAAGGAAGCACCAAACCATGAGCCCACAGTGGTAGCAGCCGTAGAAACAGAGACCAAGGAGGTGGCTCTGACCCAAAAAAAAAACCCCAAAATTGATGTGTTTGTGTCTCCCTGCACAAATACAGAGAAGTTCCCCAGACTGTATTTTTTTTCTTTTCCTTGGAACTGACCTGGACTGAAAAGCCAGACAAACACCTGGAGCTCACACCTGTGTCCCACCAGAGCCCAGGATGTTGAATTCCAGAGCAGGAGGGACTGAGAAGAGACTGAATGAAAGGATTTCTGAATTTGCCATCTCTTCAGAACAGCAAGAGTTTTTATTGTTTGATATTATTAATTTTTTACACTTGTGAGCACTTTACTTCTTAAATAAAGGGTTTTTTTCCACCTTTCTCCAAGGAAATGTTTTCCCAAACCAGTATGGAGAGAGGCTGCTTGAATCTGCTTTTTAGAGGGAGTCCTTTGAAAGTTTCCTCCCAAATTTGCCCCAAACCAGTGGGACATTGCGGACTTGATATTTCCTGAGCCTGAGAATTGCTGAGCTCTTCCCAAAGGAAACTTTCCAACAGTTTTTCTCTTCCCCAAAACAACCCTGTGTAGACAATATTCCTTTCCCATGCCAACAGGAGTTGTTTGCTATTTCTGTTCCTCAGCCCATGGAGAGGTGTCAGTGCTCTGGACCAATAACGTGCCTTTAGCACAGCGTGTTATAAAAGGGCTGAATGGATTGTAAATAAGCCTTCTGATTTCTGCTGCCCCTGACTGGAGTCAAACACCTTTATTTCCTGTCCTATCCCGACAGGACATGGGTGTGAGGGGACCAGGGGGGCTCCAAACCCTGTCCATCCCAGTCAGGAATGAACTTCCAGCGGGAAGATCCCCAGAATCCGCTTTTGCTCCTTCCCTGGGAGCCCGAACCCTAGGAACAGCTCTCATTAAGGCAGGTCCTTGCTTTAAAAAGATCAAGAGTTTAATAAATGCACAGACATGGATAATACCAGGGAATGCCCCAGGACAGGGAGCTCAGGCTGCAGCTCATCCTCGGGAGGAGCAGCCGGTCCAGGCAAAGTATGGATTGTGCATGAGGAAAACAGGATTAGTTGTGACCTCACCTTGTGATCCCAGACACCTCCACTGTAGCCCTGGTTTTATACATGAGGTGTTTTGGTTTTCTGAAATTCCTTTCCCAGAGAATTTTCTGTAAACAGGAGAAATGGTTTTGGAACTGGAACTTTGTTCTTCATTCCTTTCCCCAGGAGGGACTTCTCCTTGCTGTCCCTCTGCTCTGCCCAATGGGAGTGAAGAGGTTTGTCTTTGTGTCACCAATCCAATTGGTCTGTGTGAAATAGTAGAAAAGGGAGACACAGCCCAGAAATAAAGGAGTCATTTTCAGCCTCCTGAATTCAGAGTCTGTGTCCTTGTGGTGTAAAACAGAGTCACTCCACAGGCCCTGAGTTCCAATCCATGCCTTAAAAACAAATATTCCTTGGGAATTTCACCCTCTTTGCCAAACAATTTGCCACAAGAGCAGCTCCTGTCCCTGAGGTGGCTCATGCAGAGCCCTGATGGCTTTTTCAGGGAGTTTGCACAACGTGCCCAAGATCCTGGTAATTATCCCAGCAATCCCTCTGCTCTGTGTCAGGTCACTGAGGGAAAGATTGAATTTACTCCACACTGGCAAGTGTTGGAATCTTTGGGGCATCCCCAGCCATCTGGGCTGCTGTAAATCTCCCACCAGCACAATCCTCCATCAGGAAATTCTGATTATTGCTCAGCCCTCCCTTGAGGAGACACCAGCAAACAGCTCCCAGCAGGTACAGCCCTGGGGGAAGGTTCAGTGCAGGATCCTGGGGAAGACAAACAGGACAAAGCCACTTTCCCCCAGGGATAATTTAATCCCCCTTGATTGCAGATTGATTGGATGGGGCACCCTAAAAACGTGGCCCCTTCCCAGCCCCTCCCAGCCCTCGCTTTAATTTGCACTCTCCCAAATTTCAAAACACGTTCTCAAGGTGACTCCGTGGATTTTTTTTTTTTTTAATTTTTTTTTTTTATTTTTTTCCCCTTTGCCTCTTCACACATGAGAAGCAGAGGAGTGATGGGAGGCCTGAAATGCAGCAAGTGCTAAACAGATTGGGATTTCTTTTTTGAAGCCATAATAGGGGAATGTTATTAGTGGGAAAATGAAATGCTTGACGTTGGCACTTTCTGGCAGCGCAGAGAAGCTTTTGGTGGGGGAAGATTCTTTTTGCAAGGTATTAATGTCACCTAATCAGCTCCTGCAAGGAGACAGGGATGGCGTAAATCCTCCCAGGACCTCCCAGCTGGGGAGTTCAAAGTGCTTTTCGCACAGAAAAGTTTCGGGAAGTCTTTTAAAAAGCAAAGATTTCTTAAGGGAATCCTTGAGGTTTTAGGGAGCAGCTGAGGGAAGCTGCTCCTCTTCAAGGCAGGTTTAGGGTTATGAATTTTGGGGTTTTTCTGTGGGGACCAGTGAGGTTTGGGGTGATGACAATTCTTCAAGGCAGGGTTTAGGGTTATGAATTTTGGGGTTTTTCTGTGGGGACCAGTGGGGTTTGGGGTGATGAAGCTGAGCGAGGTGTGATGGGATTTTAATGGAAATTAATCAAGGAATTCTGTCCTGGGGGGTTATCCTGAGAAATGGGGGGGAAATGGATGTTCCAGACCTGTTGGAGTCCAGGGCATGAGGAAAACCCCTTGAATTGCCCTGGGGGATACGAGACCTGGCTGGGGCCTCAGGAAAGCATTGCCTTTGACCTCAACCCATGGGAAAAACTGCCAACACTTACAGATCAATTCAAAACAACAAAGATTTAAAATAGATAACAGTTTAGCTTGTCACAGGGTGAAAATTTGTAGTTTTTTGTTTTTAGAATGGAAGTAGATGCGAGCAAGATGGAGAATTTTGGGCAGCGCCTAAAGTTCTTCTCCTTCTCCTCCACCTTCTGCCATGACAGTGGCACAAAGACATTGGTAGAATGTATCTGATGGAAAAATTTTGTGTCTGGAATCGATGGCGATTATTGGCACAAAGCTGTAAACAGAGCACGTTTTAAGAGTTAATTGGATTGGAAACTTTTAAAAGACCTTCAGCCCTAAGCCCAGGGGGTTTAGGCAGAAGTGTTTTCCAGCTCCTTGACCCTGGTGTGGTGTCGCCCTGATTTTTCAGCCTTCTGATTGTTTTTAATTTCTACTGGAGCTTTCTCACGCTTGTAACATAAACAAAGACTGATATTTTGTAAATAACACATTCCTTTCCAAGGGGAGGAACAAACTGATGGACTGCTGAGTTGACCCCTGGGGTCAGAGGGGTGTTCCTCTCGTCCCCCAATCCTTGACCAAATCCCAGAAACTATATAAGTTGAGATTCCCCAAAATTTGTATTTTTCCTGCTGTTTTAGGAAGGAGAGGAAAACCCTTCTGACCTGCTGATATTTACAGCAGGGATCTTCTTGGAGTTGGAATTTTTATCATCTTTCCCTGAGGGTTTTCAGGGAGAAGGGGGCAGGCAGTGACCTGTGACTGCAAAAATAAACACAAATTATGATAATTTTACACTTTGGGCGGCACACGGAGGAACCCGGGGGCTGCAGCACCATTTCTGAACAGGAAAATGGGAACTGCAATGAGCTGAGCAGCTCTGATGGGCTGGAGACAGAACCGAGTCTCCCAAGGCTGGGTTTGCCAATTCCTGCTCCAGTCAGACACAGCCCCCGAGCAAATCGAGTTGTTTTCCCTGGAAAATGGGTTATTATTTCTCTCATCATCTCCCAGGTGCTCAAACACTCCAGGTTTTGATGTTATGGAGATATTTGCATTCCATCCCAGTCCCATCTGGCTGCGATTTCCCAGAGCTCCCTCACCTGTGCAGGATCTGTCTGCCATGGAAACATCAGGAGATCATGGAAACGACTCCCCAGACTCCAACAATTCCAGGCAGGACAAAAAGGAGTTGCCTGAGGGTGTAGCCCTGGTTCCATGCCTGAAATGTCTTGATTTTCTGAAATTCTTTTCCCAGGGAATTTTCTGTCAACAGGAGAAATGTTTTTGGAACTGGAACTTTGTTCTTCATTCCTTTCCCCAGGAGGGACTTCTCCTTGCTGTCCCTCTGCTCTGCCCAATGGGAGTGAAGAGGTTTGTCTTTGTGTCACCAATCCAATTGGTCTGTGTGAAATAGTAGAAAAGGGAGACACAGCCCAGAAATAAAGGAGTCATTTTCAGCCTCCTGAATCTCAGAGTCTGTGTCCTTGTGGTGTAAAACTTTGTGTCCCACAAATGCAAAAATCTCCCTCCTTTTCCCAGGACACTCCCCTGCCCCATGTCTGGGACAGGATCACGGGGTGGCCTCAGGGAATTGGGGTTTTCTCTTGTGGTTTGTGGTGCAAAAGCCCTCAAATACCTTGCCTTGCACTAAAACCCTTTTCCAGGGCTGTTTATTTGTTTTACTCACCATCCTCATTAACGACACAGCTCCCCAAATTAAATTTGCTCATTTTCCTTAATTTGCTTCATTTTGCTCCCCAAATTCTTATTTTTAGTATTAAATTAGTATTAATTATCATCAGCTATTAGCCTGAAATTAGTATTTTTACCATTTTTATGAACGTTGTTTCTCTATTATCTGTGTATGTATGTCAGGGCTCAGCTGTGTATGTATGTTCCAGCTCAGCTGTTACAGCCAAATCCTGCCCAAATCCTGATTTTCCTGCCCAAATCCTGATTTTTCCTGCCCAAATCCTGATTTTCCTATCCAAATCCTGCATTTTCTGCCCAAATTTAAATTTTCCTGTCCAAATCCTACATTTCCTGCCCAAATCCTGATTTTCCTATCCAAATTCTGAATTTCCTGCCTAAATCCTGAATTTCCTGCCCAAATTTCGATTTTCCTGCCCAGATCCTTCCTGCAGGTCCACCCTGGCTCCTCCTGTGCTGTTTCCCTGCTCTGTCCCAGGGGGCTGGGAGCCTCTCCTGAATTCCCAGCCTGACCCAGCGACACCAGGCCACCGTCCCCAGGCAGACACATCCCCCAGTCCTGGGTCTGTCCCGTATTTCATCTCCAAGAACCCCCTTCTTTGGGGTCTTTTCCTCACAAAGTCCTGTACCAGGGTTTAAAGGATACAGCTTCAATCTTTAAGATGTTTATTCATTTTCTTATGTCAAATATCTCCGTAACATCAAAACCTGGAGTGTTTGAGCACCTGGGAGATGATGAGAGAAATAATAACCCATTTTCCAGGGAAAACAACTCGATTTGCTCGGGGGCTGTGTCCATCCCTCAGACAGATGAGGTGTCCCAGCCCTAGTCCAGATGTGCAGGCCCGCCCCAAGCCAGATGTGCTGAGTCAGCCCTGATCCAGCTGTGCTGTGTGACTGCCAGAGAACCAGCTCTGGGAGTTATCTGAGCCTTTGAAATTCCCACTTTTTCATTTCCGTTTGATTTCCTTTCTCATGTGAAATTCCTTCTTTTTATTGGAAGGCCGGAGGAAAAAATAAAAAAAAAAGGGAAATAGGGAAAAAAATAGGAAAAAATAGGAAAGAATTGGGAAAAAATTAGAAAAAAATAGGAAAAAATAGGAAAAAAATAGGAAAAAAATAGGAAAAAAATAGGAAAAAAATAGGAAAAAACAGGAAAAAAAAAGTCAATAGGAGATTTCCAGCTGACTGAAGCTTTCCCTTGAGGATCCACAAACTCCATCCACAAGGTTTTGCCACTGGGAGAATCCCACGGGAGCCTGGGGACACTCTGAGGAAATGGGGAGTGAGGGAAGAGGAATTAATTCAGGTCGAGGCCTCGTTTCTGAGGCCTGGAGTGTTTGAGCACCTGGGAGATGATGAGAGAAATAATAACCCATTTTGCAGGGAAAACAACTCGATTTGCTCGAGGGCTGTGTCTGATTGGAGCAGGAATTGGGAAACCCAGCCTTGGGAGACTCGGTTCTGTCTCCAGCCCATCAGAGCTGCTCAGCTCATTGCAGTTCCCATTTTCCTGTTCAGAAATGGTGCTGCAGCCCCCGGGTTCCTCCGTGTGCCGCCCAAAGTGTAAAATTGTCATAATTTGTGTTTATTTTTGCAGTCACAGGTCACTGCCTGCCCCCTTCTCCCTGAAATCCCTCAGGGAAAGATGTTAAAAATTCCAACTCCAAGAAGATCCCTACTGTAAATATCAGCAGGTGTGGAGGGTTTTCCTCTCCTTCCTAAAACAGCAGGAAAAATACAAATTTTGATATTGAAAACTGAACATTTTCTTCCCTGTCTCAGGAGGTTTGATGTGTGCGTTAGGCTGCAGAGAGAGGATTTCCCATGGAATGCTGGCCCAGAGCATTCCTGAGAAGGTCTGGATCACCAGGTGCTTCTGGTGGCTGAAAGATTCTCTTTCCTTTCCTTTCCTTTCCTTTCCTTTCCTTTCCTTTCCTTTCCTTTCCTTTCCTTTCCTTTCCTTTCCTTTCCTTTCCTTTCCTTTCCTTTCCTTTCCTTTCCTTTCCTTTCCTTTCCTTCCCTTCCCTTCCCTTCCCTTCCCTTCCCTTCCCTTCCCTTCCCTTCCCTTCCCTTCCCTTCCCTTCCCTTCCCTTCCCTTCCCTTCCCTTCCCTTCCCTTCCCTTCCCTTCCCTTCCCTTCCCTTCCCTTCCCTTCCCTTCCCTTCCCTTCCCTTCCCTTCCCTTCCCTTCCCTTCCCTTCCCTTCCCTTCCCTTCCCTTCCCTTCCCTTCCCTTCCCTTCCCTTCCCTTCCCTTCCCTTCCCTTCCCTTCCCTTCCCTTCCCTTCCCTTCCCTTCCCTTCCCTTCCCTTCCCTTCCCTTCCCTTCCCTTCCCTGTCATTCTCAAATCCAGATGTGCTGGCCTGCCCCGAGCCAGTTGTGCTGTGTGACTGGCAGAGAACCAGCTCTGGGAGTTATCTGAGCCTTTGAAATTCCCTCTTTTTTCATTTCCTTTTGATTTCCTTTCTCATCCGAAATTCCTCCTTTTATTGGAAGGCCTGGAAAAAAAAAAAAAAAAAAAAAAAAAAAAAAAAAAAAAAAGGAAAATAACTAGAAAAAATAGGAAGAAAAAAGAAATAGCAGATTTCCAGCTGACTGAAGCTTTCCCTTGAGGATCCACAAACTCTGTCCACAAGGTTTTGCCACTGGGAGAATCCCACGGGAGCCTGGGGACACTCTGAGGAAATGCGGAGTGAGGGAAGAGGAATTAATTCAGGTCGAGGCCTCGTTTCTGAGCCGGTACTGAAGGAAAATCAGCAGATGGAGTTTGGAAAACCAGAGCTGGGAGGAGCCCCTGGACTCAGAGATTTTCCAAAGTACAGTTTAAGTAGAAAAAGAATGACAGAATAAATAGAATAAGTATAAATATTATTAATTATGATATTATAAATTTAAAGGGAATTATTTGTCTGAGCAGTATCTTTTTTTTTGTTTAGCGGAGTCCATCTCCTTTTGGGAAGCAGCTCAGGAATTCCATGGGGATGTGCTGGTGGGAATATCCCAACATTTAATGCCTGTTTCGAGGTGGGAAAATGGGAATTTCTGGGCTCTGCCAGGAGCTGCTCACACAGATTTTAACAGGGATTTGCAGGGAGAGGTCCCAGAGATACCTTGAAAAACTTGCCTTGGGAATGAGAAATTGGAATTATGGAAGCAGCAAACACTCACTTTATCCGAGTCTTCAGACATGGCAAAGGGAACCCAGTGCCTGTAAAATGGGGATTTGATTTTTATATTTGGTATTTTTGTATTTGGTGTTTTGGTCTCTCCAGCAGCAGATCAGAGGGAAGTTGGCACCGAGTCCAAGTCCTGCCCAGAGTGCCTTTGCTGATATCATCAGGCTGATAAGCCCAAGCTGTTGTTTCCGTTGAATAAACACAATTTTAGACAAAGGCCTGGCCTGGAAACTTGGATTATTGGATTATTTCAGCCTTTTCTCCTGTCCAGCATTTCCAGCAGTGACCAGTGCTCTGTTTGCTTTGATTTTATGATTTTTTAGACTTAAAAGTGTTGCTTCCTGACGTTGCCCTGATTGTCCTTCACAAATCCCACAGGTCACCAGCCACACTCCGGGGGAAGGGCTTTGAAGATTACCCAGATTCTCTTCTCTTTGTTTCCTAATTCCATTTAATATTTTCTCCAGCCTAAACTCAACAAACCCAGGTATTTTTCTGGCTTGTGAGATCCTGCAGAGTTTCTGTTTAAAACCAAACCAAAGCAGCTCCGAGCTCCAGGACCTCAAAACCAAACTCCTTCCCTTCTTTTCTGTGGTTTGAGCCTTTGGGAGCTGCAAAGGTGCTCCCCCATTCCTCTCCTCATTTAATCACTTTTTCGTTCAATGGCCATTTGAATTTTAATGCTTTGCAGAGAGGAATTGTGTGATCCAAAGTCATTTTCTGGATTTAATTCCCTCAGTGAGTTTTCTGGGATGGGATTTGACTGGGAAGGACCTCACCCCTTCCCTGGGTGTCCCTCCCAAGGGGGCTCATTTATTTATTTATTACAAGTGGATGTTAATGAGGTACCATTGAATTTTATATCATTTCCAGGCTGTAATCCAAGTTTTTCAGCTCAAGCCGTGGCAGAAATTCCCAGTGGGAATTTGTCTTGTCTCTGTTTCTTTTGGCCCCGATTCAGGAGGTTCATGCTCAGCTCCCGTGGCTGGGTCTGGGCTGTGGAGATTCATCCAAGAGATAAAAGAATGAGCTGTTCCTTCTGGGAATAATGAAAAAATCTGGGAAACACCAGCTCCTTTTTATGGACACAAAATTCCATCTGTGTTCTGGTGCAGGAACTGAAAGATTCAGGGGAGAATAATCCAAAATAGATGGAATTTTTTCAGGGAGCAGGCAGAGGGATTGAAAGAGCTGAGCATGAAAGAGCCAAACGGCAGCAAGGGAAGATAATTTTGAGTCATTATGCACCGGATTTTCCAAAGAGAAAAGTATCTGCTGGATAACAACCACTGAAAGCAAAGGGGGCTTGCGTATTTTAAATCTTATAATTCCACCCTGGATTTCCAAAGGAGTTGAGCGTGTGGAATGCTGATGAGAGCTGAGCAGAAAATGAAACGAGGTGGGGGGAAAAAAGAAATTATTTTTTTTTCCTCTGCTGAAAGTTTTGATGAGAATGAAAAACATTTTACTTCCAGATTTCAGTTTGCTTAAATTTAGGCAAGCACGGGGAGGAGCAGAGTTTCTAGGATTTGAAAAACCACGTTCACTTTCTTAGAAAAATTTATAAGTTTAATTTAAAAATAGACAATTAGGAGACAGAAAAACAAAAGTTTCTCAGAGGAGGGTGCCTGGCACAAAGCCAGCCAGCAGCACACCTTTCACCCTTTTAGATTTTATTTTTAAGGATCTCTGTGTTACATATTCAATAGATCCCAATTCATGATTCAAATTTTCTCTTTGGGTTTGATCCATTTCAAATCCCCCCCAATCATTTTATCTGGTAGATCCATCTGTGGGTGGCTCCTCTTTGTTTGGTGACAAGGGTCTCATAAATTCTTCTCCTGAGGTTTTGGTTTTCTTCATTTGGAGAAGAAACACAAGTTCAGCAGTTCTTTATGCAGGAATGTGGGGTGACCCTCCAGACCTTCTGGTTTGGTCAGTTTAGATGTTACAAAGAGAAATAAACTCAATCTTTTTACTGTTAACATTATGTCGCAATCAGAAAATATACCTTTATCACCTTTCTAAACTCCATTAATAAAAGATAATACAGTACAATTATACATATAGTATTCATTTTAATATCTGCGAAAAGCCAACTTTATAATATGCATTTATAACACAAGAGGAGGAATAATTCTGTATAAAAAGGTTTGGAAGAGCAGACAAAGTCCATCAGATCCAGGAGCCAACTTCTCCCCCGGGAGCTCAGGTGCCTCCAGGATTGTTTGTTTGGCTCTGGAGCACAAGGACATTTCCAAACAGGGCTCTCCAGTTAGAAAATCCCTGGAAAAGGCCACACCTGGAATTTCTAGGTCTGGGGTCAAGTTTCAGATATGAAAAGGGAACATTTTGTGTGGTATCTGTGGTTTGGTTTTCCTTCAGGAATCAGGATAAACAAAGTGAGAGCCAGGCTTTAAAACTTGGATTATGTTGTATTTTAGCACATTGAGTTTCTGAGGACTCTCCCAGCCTGTGACCAATGGCAGGAAATGGGGAGCTCAGGGCTGTGGGACAGAAATTCCATGAGCTCCACAATTCCCAGATCCAGAGAGAGGGACTGGGAACAAGGGATGGAAGGAAAGGAGACAGGGAATGGCTTCCCACTCCCAGAGGGTGGGGATGGATGGGATTTTGGGAAGGAATTCATCCCTGGGAGGATGATGAGGGGCTGGGATGGAATTCCCAGATTTGCTGTGGCTGCCCCTGGATCCCTGGCAGTGCCCAAGGCCAGGCTGGAGCACCTGGGACAGTGGGAGGTGTCCCTGCCATGGCAGGGGTGGCCCTGACTGATTTTTACCATCCCTTCCAACCCAAACCATTCTGTGATTCCAAGAATCCCCCAGACTGGGAAATCCCTGTGATTTCAGATTTCCCTGATCCCTCTGGTCCCCCTGGCTGTGGTGTGTGCCCCTGTGCTCTTGATGCCTTCAGTTTTATCTTCCATGTATTTGAGGTTCTGTGGTGCCCAGGGGGGCAGCTCTGAGCTCACAGTCAGTGTCACTCAGCTCTGCACACAGCAGGGACACAAAACAAACCCTTTTCCTGCTGCACACCAAGGACAACTCTCAGCCCAAAAGCACAAACAAGGGGGGCTGGAGGGAGGGACAAGAAGGATGGGACCTCCCAGCCTGGAGCTGGGATTGGGCAATTCAACCCCAATGTGCAAATGGACCAAAACTTATAAAAGTGTGAGACCTCGTGACTGGGTGGCCATTTTGTGTCCATTTTGTCACCATTTTTGACCATTTTGTGTCCAAATTGGGTCCATTTTGTGACCATTTTGGGTCCACCTTGGGTGCAGCCCTGACCAGGCTCTTGTCCTGCCCAAGGCGGATCCTAAAGGCCTTTCAATAAATCTCTATTTTATTCTCCAGCTCTGCCCAGTCTCTGTTCCAGCTCAGCCTCCCCAAGGCCTCACTCTTCACTCCCACCCCTGTTCCCATCACATCCCTCAGAGGATCCAGAGCAAACCCAACTTGTCCTCTTTGCCCTCTGCTCAGCGCCGTGCCAGGAGCTCCAGAGCCACCCAGCAGAACGTTCGAGGCAGTAAATACCAGGGAGAAGGATCCTTTTCATTTGCAGTTCTATTAGTGGAAGGCACGGTTAACAATTCCAATCCAGGGAGAAGGATAATTGCAGGAGCTGATTGCCAGCCATCCTCCGATGTTGACTCACAGGGCAAAACGAGGGAGAGTGAGAAAGAGAAGCTAAAATTATAGCCCAAGTCTCTGAGGAATATTAATGTAATAGTTTTAACATGATCCTGCTCGCGTTTTAGCACGGAATGTTAATAACAGGGAGGGCAAAGCTCTGATCATTTTTGCAGTATTCCGGAATAATTGGGACACAACGCTCGCTCGGCGAACTCGTACGGGTGGGAAATGTTTTTATAATTCTTTTGTTATTCAGGTGCAGATTGCACTTGTGGGCTGGGGACCGTGCATTGTGGAATGTTAATCCTGTTTGCTGAAATATTGACGTGCCGGGCCTGGCAGACGCCTCACAGTGAGGGATCCTTCCCTGCGGGAACGCGGCGTTACCAAATCCCTGCGATGGCTCCGAGCAGCTCGTTGGCCACGCAAAAATGGGGTCGCTGGAGAGATAAAAAGATAAAAATTTTCATTGTAGCCCCAGTCAAGGCTTTGCCATTGGCCCTGCCCTGGCACCAAGCACAAACTCCTTGGTGTGGCTACCTAAAAACAGAGGCCAGGCAGAATTAAGGCAATAAAAAGCACTTTATTTCTATTTATTGAAGGGCCCTCAGGTACATTCAGGGCAGACAAAGCCCCCCAGGGGCTGCACCCAAAAATGGCCCATGGTTCACGGGTTTCACACTTGGATCAGTTTGGGCCATTTGCACATTGGGGGTTCATCTCCCAATTCCAGCTCCAGGTCATGAAGTCATTGAGCCCAAGTTTGCTGCCCCCAAGTCACTTTTGTTCCCATCCCTGGGGGCCTGAGGCAGTGAGGGGCCCTTGATTGCCAGGCCTGGAGAGGGATTGTTGTGTCTGCCCCAAATGGGAAGGCGGTTAACTAACACTCTCTATGGAGTTTGGAGTTATACAATAAACAGCACAGGATTTGAAAAATATGTGTCCAATTAATTAATTCAATAATTAAGCCATTCAGGCCTGATTGGGGCACCCAGAAAGGAAAGGTCTCTCCCCTTCCCTCAGCACAGAAAAACTTCTCTGCATAAATAACTGAACCAACGCTGACTCCTCCTTTTTTGCCACTCTGGGATTTCGTGCCTGGCTGCTGTTCCTTGGGATGTTTAAAACTTCTTTTAAATTTGGATTTTAAAACTCTCTTTGGTACTATTTGCTTCCTCAGGAGTTCTGTACACAGGATAAGCTGCTCACTCTTCTGCGATGGCATAAATAGACTGAGGATTTAAAATCTCCTGCTGAAGGAGGTTTTCCTCAAGCCTACCCCTCATTTTTTGGCCATCTTGCTGTATTCATCCCAATTTTCCAACCCCCTCTGCAGATTGCAGCACAAAGCTGGACATCTCAGCTGTGTAATTCTGGGCCTCCAAACAGGTGTAAGGGTCGAGGAGGAACTCAGGATTTATATTTCACACCCCCCTTTCTCCTCAGATAAACCCATTCCCTGGTCCTGCCTGTGCCACTTCAATTTCCCCCTGCTTTTTTCAGGGAGCTGCTCTGTGAAATCCTGACAAAATAACCCAATATTGGCTTTTCTTGTCCGGGGCTTTGACCATTCCAAAGGAAAATCCCTCTGCAGGACCTTGCAGGGTCTCGGGGATTTGTTTTATTTATGGGAGCAATTTGTCTCTAACGAGAGTTCTGCCTTCCAGTTTGGAAAGGAGCCAAACGAGCCCAAGGACCTGGACATCTGCAGTGAGTCAAGAATTGATTTCAAATATTCTTTCAACATCCAAGAATGTTTATTTTTGCAGGAGGATGAGTCAATGCCGTGAGCTGATGTGCAGGGAAGGGGAAAAGAAAGGGAAAAAAAAAAATAGGCCCAAATGGCTGAATGGATAATGGACTTTCTGCCCGAGTGATAATGACTTTAAACTTCTGCCCAGTGGCCAGAATTTATTCCCAGCAGCAGCCAGCAAACAAGGACTGGCTTTTAAGGAAGTTAAACAATATTCCTCCCCAACTCCAGCCCTGCCAGCACCACACAAACCCAACTTTGGGCTCTAACCTCACCTTTCCCCACCTACAGACCCAACAAATCCTCCAAACCTGCTCCTCCCTCCTCTCTCCTGTTCTTTGCTGAAATAAATTCAGCCTCCTCACTGAAGTCTGATAGATTTAATTTGTTTGGAATGGAGAGCCCTGGTGTGGGCAGAGTGCTGGTCACTGAGCGAGTTCCTCACCGCGCACAAACATCCCCCAGGGTTTAGTGTGAAGTTTAAGCTTAAATACCTGGCAGAGGGAGGCAGGCAGGTCAAGCAGATGCTGGAATCAGACTCCTTTGGGACTCCTGGTGCTCACCCAGGCGAAAGGAAACGTTTTGCAGGGCAAGTGGTGAAACCCCGAGGGTCCTGTCAGGGTTCAGGAGGTTCGTGTGGGTTGTTCTCTCAGTTAGGAAAGGGCGCTGCTCTCACTGCTCATGGCTCTAACCCAGTTTCCCAGCCACAGGAATGGAAATGGGGCTTGGATGGTGTCGCTGTAGGACACGAGAGAAAGACTCCAAATATTTCAGAAGGCAAAGAGCACAGAAAAAAGGCTTTATTGTCTCATTCTCACCACCTTTTATCAGGTGTTCCCATCCAGACTGACCATGGTTGGGGAATAGGAACGACACCTCTCTAATGCCATTGGTCAAACCAGAGAAACAGCAAAACACCCCCTGGAGAAAGATTGTTCTGAGAAAGGAGAGTTGTTCACCAGGATTGTTTTGAGAAGGAGCTTTCTGGAGAATTTTTTCATTGGGAAAAAAAGTTAGAAGCTGCCAACAGGCTGAAATCTCTCAGACCCAGAAATATCAGGCCCACAGGGTGGAGCTGGGGAGATGGGCAGGGGTGATCTGTGTAGCCCTGGTTTAGTGCCTGAGGTGTTTTGGTTTTCTGAAATTCTTTTCCCAAGGAATTTTCTCTAAACGAGGTGGCACCTCCCAGAGCACACAGCACAGGGCTGATTCCATCTCACCCCTGGGTAAAAACTTCATCCCTGCAGCACCAAACAACTTTAACTCTGATTCCAGAGGGAGCAAAGCGTGGCTGCTCTGTGCTGGGAGGAGGTTGGTGCTTTCTCCAAGCCAGAGCAGGCAAGGTTACTCAGCATTGTAGCCCTGGTTCTGTGCCTGAGGTGTTTTGGTTTTCTGAAATTCCATTCCCAGGGAATTTTCTGTAAACAGGAGAAATGGTTTTGGAACTGGAACTTTGTTCTTCACCCCTTTCCCCAGGAGGGACTTCTCCTTGCTGTCCCTCTGCTCTGCCCAATGGGAGTGAAGAGGTTTGTCTTTGTGTCACCAATCCAATTGGTCTGTGTGAAATAGTAGAAAAGGGAGACACAGCCCAGAAATAAAGGAGTCATTTTCAGCCTCCTGAATTCAGAGTCTGTGTCCTTGTGGTGTAAAACAGCATCAGATCTGCTCTCATTAGAGCCGGGGATTCAAAGTTTCGAATTTGAAGTTCGGTGTGAGCCAGTTCGGGTTTTTATTTTCATTTTTGCTTTTTCAGTAAATAAGAAGCTCTGAGAAACAAAGCTTTTACGTTTATAAGGTGGGATGCTTTTGAAACACACCCTCCCTACGGCATAAAAATGTCATTTTTGTCCAGCCCTGGGCAAGAAACCAAGAGAGACAAAAACCTCCTCAGATCGAGGACATTTTTTCCCCTGGTGATCCCAGAGTTTTGTAGCTGGTTTTCAGCTCAGCCTCCATTTGTGTGGAGGGTGTGGAGCTGCTCTCAGTGGTGATCTGGCACTTGGGGTGCTTTGCATTTAAGACCCTGAATTAATAACAGACACCTCCTAATTTTGATTTTGCCGAGAATTTCCATGACTGTGGCAATTTGGTGAAAGGAATGAGGAATCCTGCCCAAAATTCAACAAGCTGGTGCCCAGCAGTGGAGCACCTCCTTGTTTGGTTGTGCTTCCAGCACTGAGTGAGGACTTGGTGAGCAGGAAAGGAACAACAGTCCCCAAATCTGGGAATAAAATGGGAAAAGGGATTAATGGGAGGGAAATTACAGGAGATACTTTGGAAATAACCAACTCAGCTGCAATAAAAGATAAAAGTGAGGGGAAGAGGTTGAACCTCTGCAAAGAGAAGTGAGGCAGAGCCTTCGCACTCAGGAGGTTCATCAGTCCATGGCTTTGATGAAATGAGAACTTTGTGACCAGGAAAGGAAGAACAGTCCCTAAATCTGGGAATAAAATGGGAAAAGGGATTTATGGGAGGGAAATTACAGGAGATGCTTTGGAAATAACCAACTCAGCTGCAATAAAAGATAAAAGTGAGGGGAAGGGGTTGAACCCCTGCAAAGAGAAGCAAGGCAGAGCCTTCCTGCTTAACGGCTTTGATGAAATGAGGACTTGGTGAGCTGGAAAGGAACAACAGTCTTCAAATCCTGGAATAAAAGGGGGGAAAAGGGGATTTATGGGAGGAAAATTACAGGAGATACTTTGGAAATAACCAACTCAGCTGCAATAAAAGATAAAAGTGAGGGATAAGGGTGGAATCCGCTGCAAAGAAAAGCAAGGCAGAGCCATCATGCTCAGGAGCTTCACCAAAGTCAATGGCTTTGATGGAGTGAGGACTTGGTGAGCAGGAAAGGAACAACAGTCCCCAAATCTGGGAATAAAAGGGGGGAAAAGGATTTACAGGAGGGAAATTACAGGAGATGCTTTGGAAATAACCAACTCAGCTGCAATAAAAGATAAAAGTGAGGGGAAGGGGTTGAACCCCTGCAAAGAGAAGCAAGGCAGAGCCTTCGTGCTCAAGAGCTTCATCAAAGTCAATGGCCAATTACAAGGCTGGAACAAATGAGGATAAAATAGTGGATCTTGGAATTGCTCCAGAGGCGGGCAGAGGAGCTTGATGTTTTTCCATAATTGATTTCAAGGCTCGGATGGGGAATTCTGTGAATTAGAGAAACATCAATTGTGCCGTTTTCTTAATAATTTAGACGAGCTGCTCCTTTGATAACGACGTTCCAGCAGCTGCAGCAACAACTCTGAGGGCAAACAGAGGCTGAGGGAGAGGCAGGAGCTCGGCACCAGGAGGGAAAGGTCGCACTTTTTGCAGGAGTGTTGGGAATAAATCAAAAGGAAATCCAAGGATTTGGAGTCCATCATTTTGTGGTTTGTATGCAGATGGTCCCTCAATTATTTTGTGGCTCCCTGGACCTGCAGGAGACACATGCGGGGATTCAGGATCCAGCTGGATATTTCTAATCCACTTTTTCCTGATGGATTGTTGTTTTCACAACAAAAGTAGCACTGTTTTACTTAATTTTAAAAAAATTATATATATATATATATATATATATATATATATATTTATATATATTTATATTTATATATAAAGGCATTGAGGCACAGATTGATTTGATTTTGGCCACAAACACCAAATGTCCCTCCTTGCCCAAGTAACACCCACTCCTAATTTGTGGAGTTGCTTTAATTTTTGCCATCCAAAGTAGCACAGAAATGACTGATTTCCCCAAAAAGTGATAAATTCAGGTGACAACACCCTAAGAATACTTGAGGCGATACCGAGGACGTGGTTAATGGAAACGTTGGTGCCAGAAGTTGAATATTTCAAACATTTTAGTCCCAAAATAGCCATTTTCAGAGCTGTGTTTATTAAAGGTACAGGTTTAGGGCCTAAATCTTTATCCCCCTCTTTGCTCTTTCAGGAGCAGCTGATACACAACGGTGTCAAAAGGATGTCAAAAGAATAGACATAGTTACAGATATCCCCAAATTCCAAATGTTGTGGAATTAGGTGTCTCAGTTCTGGAAGAGATGGAAACTTTCAAGGGAAAAGTCAGGAAAGGCCCTGCCTGGTGTTGTCAGAATTCAGGATTTACCAATGCTCTCAACCAGCTGTTCACAGCCAAACACAGGCCCTGCTCCTCCCCGATCCCTGGTGGATCCTCCTCCCTGATCCCTGGTGGATCCTCCTCCCTGATCCCTGGTGGATTCCCCTCCCTGATCCCTGGTGGATCCTCCTCCCCGATCCCTGGTGGATTGTTCTCCCTGATCCCTGGTGGATTCCCCTCCCTGATCCCTGGTGGATTGTCCTGCCCGATCCATTTTGGATTGTCCTCCCTGATCCCTGCTGGATTCTCCTCCTGATCCCTGCTGGATTCTCCTCCTGATCCCTGGTGGATTGTCCTCCCTGATCCCTGGTGGATTCTCCCCCCTGATCCCTGGTGGATTCCCCTCCCTGATCCCTGGTGGATTCTCCCCCCTGATCCCTGGTGGATTCCCCTCCCTGATCCCTGGTGGATTCCCCTCCCTGATCCTGGTTGGATTCTCCTCCTGATCCCTGCTGGATTCTCCTCCCTCCACCTTGCCATGGAATTTGTGAAATCAGGTACATTCAGCCTCATTTCAGAACCTTACAGTCTTGCAGTGTCAAAAAGGATGTCAAAAAAATAGACAGTTATAGATATCTCCAAATTCCAAATGTTATGGAATCAGGTGTCTCATTTCTGGAAGAGTTGGAAACTTTAGGGCCAACCGTCAAGTCACAGATTTTCAGAAATCTTCTTGAACCAAAGTACAGAATTTGAGGTTTGGGGTGAGCCAGTTGAGATTTTATTTTCATTTTTGCTTTTTCAATTAAAAAAAAAAAAAAAAATTGAGTTTTTACCAGACAACACTGCAGAATATGAAACCCATCCATAGTGAACAAATACGTGGCCAGGGGTCCTAATTGTCCCGGATTTTCCAGTAAATTATTTCACGAGTTAACAAAAAAAACCCACCCCAAATCCTTTGGATGTCACCCCCTGCAACCCAGCTCAATATCGAGCCGCTCGTTGCCATAGCTGCAGCTCAGGAAAATGCATTTTTTCTTCCCTCCCAGATTTATAAACAGAGATGGCAATGCTGGAGCTCAGGGGAGCAGCACAGCAAACCCAGTGGCCCCCGGCTGGTGACAAATGCCAACCCTGGGGACATTGGAATCCTCACCAAGCCGGGTGTTTTTATCTCCACGAGGGCCCAACACACTCTGAGGGTGTCCAGCACCTCACAGAAAATGTCCTAAAATAACTTGTGAGATAATAATGGTCTAGTGTATCTTTAAAAAAAAAAAAAAAAAAAAAAAAAAAAAGTTTTAATAAAAGAAGAAAATAAAAAATAAAGCAAACAAAGCTATTCAGTGTAGGGACAGGTCCCATACACCTGCTACAATGCCCTGAAAATGTGCTGAGAAGCCTCGTGTTTTTCCTGAAATATTGAATGATTTAGGTGGGTTTTTTGGGAATAAAACAGGTCCCACACACCTGCTACAACACCCCAAAAATGCGCTGAGAAGCCTTGTGCTCTTCCTTAAATATTGAATTATTTAGATGGGATTTTTGGCCAACAGCCCAACAGAAAATAACTGAATTTCTGAGGAACAGCTAAAGAGACCTGTCAGAGCTTTTGCCTTGGGATTGAGCCAATTGGGGTCAGGAGGGCACAGAAACTTCCAGAATTCTTCTTTTAAAAGGTCCTGGGGTGAAACTGGGATCCTTTTCCTGACACAGGAAACATCCACCTGGTGCAGGGCAAGATGGGGATTCACTGGGAGCCCTGGCACAGGGACAGCCCTGCTTGTCCCTTGTCCCCACCTGCCGCCTGTGCCCACAGGGGGCACTGAAACCTCTGACACCCTCAGCAGTGCAAATTTCTGAATTTCTGGTGTGGTTTTTTGATGGTTTTTTTTGGTGAGTTTTAAAGTTTTTTTCCTCCCCACTCCTTGTGCTGGCCTCAATTTTAGTCGTGGCAGGAACACTGGAGGAGTCATGGGTGGGGACTTGGTCAGCAGTGCCACTGCCAGGCTTTGAGCCTCAGGGAGAGTTTTAAAGCACATTATTTCAAATTTTTGTATCAATAGAGCTCTTCCCTGCCCTGTGAACAGCATTTTGGGTCAGACAATACCACAAAAATCAGCAATAACTCCTCAGGATGAGCTCTGTGCTCTCCCAGGAGGATGAACCCTGGATAATCTGATGTGCCAGAGGCTCAGAGCAGCTCCAGGGCACCCACTCACTGAGCTTTGGGAATTCTGCATGTTCAGGCTGAAACTTCCAGAAACCCTTTGCTGTTCCAGCAGGTTCCTTCCTGTGGAAGCAAAAGGGGAAATGATAAAAAAAAAAAAAAACTTTTTTCTTTTTCTTTTTTTTTTTTTTTTTTTTTTTTTTTTTTTTTTTTTTTTTTTTTCCCAAATGGTAAAATTTAGTTGATGGAAGGGATTTAAATGGTTGAAATCTATTGAAAACCTTTCCAAAGTGCTTTTTTGCTCTGGAGTTGTCCCTGGAGAACCGAGGCAGGGATTTTAAAGGTAAAAGTGTTCACAAATCGGGGGTACAATTTCCTCACTAATTCAAATGCAGATTCCCATTTTTTTACCTCCTTGGTGCTTTTGCTTCAACACAGAACTCCCAGAGAAGTTTGTTTTCCAAAGGACTCCAGCTCAGGCACAGGATCTCAGTTTATTCCTGGTGTTTTGCCCTTCCCCAGGCCAGGAATGGTGCCGAGGATGGAGCAGGAAGGACAAGCAGGAGGCACAGGCAGAAGGAGCCACCATTCCCTTTAATCCTCAGCAGACCCCACTGATCCCTCTTGTTTTCTCCATTGCTTTCCTCCCCTTTTCAAAAAATTAATGAGCCATAAGGACAAGGCTGGTAATGAGCTGTTTATTGGCAGGATCATGAGTTGAGGGTGGAATCTGTTGGTGTTGTCAGAGAAAAACATTTCTATTCTGGAGCATCATAAAATGTTGGGTTTCAACAGCACCTTTTGCGTGGTCAGGGATGGATTTATGAACAGGCTGTGCTCCTGGACCTTGTCTGAATCTTCTTAACAACAGGTTGATTTATTTAGGCTTGGGTTTGGTTCAGTCTCAGCCCAGCCTTGTGCTTTATTTTTTGGGGGAAGCTCAGGAAAAAGCTGGTTTGTGTTGTTCCCAGGAGCTGGCGATTTTTGATTTAACTCTTCACCGACTCCTGCTTTTTGTTGGGGATTAATTTCTGTTTATAATAAACACGTCATCACTTAAGTGGATGAAAGAGTTACTGCTGGCATTAAGCTCCAGGATTGAGGGTGAGGGGGAGAATAACCTCAGCTGAGCTCAGAAATGACAAATTAAGAACCAGTATTAGCAAAGAGAACTCTCACCGTGGCAGCTCTTGTGATGCAAATCTGATGGTGGAATCCAGCACAATGTTATTTATGTAAAGAAACAAGAGCTCACTTTCATCTGCACAGGAGGGGTGGAATTGTTTTCCTCGGCTGTTCCTGAATTTCTCAGTGCTCGGCTTGTGCTGATGCCGCAGTTTGCAGGGGCACCACTGGAGCCAGCTCTGTGCTCCCCTGTCACACACAGCCCTGAGCTGAGATTTACACCCCTGCTGCCTGTCAGCCCCTCAGCTGCCTGAATGAACAACTGGAAAAATCCAGGAAAGTCACAGAATGCAGAATTTTCCTTCCATAAAGGAAGAAATCCTGCAAGATTTAAAGGATGGAACATTTCAGAGCAGGAGACTCAGTGACAGGTGCCCAGGGGAGGCTTTGGGGCAGCTCCTCCTCCAGTCCAGGCAGCTCTGGGTTTGTGCCATGTCCTCAGAGCTCCAGGAGGGTTTTTTTTTCAAGAGCATATTTGAACAAAATAATAGCGTGCCTTGCAGTGTGTTAATTCAATGCCAGCCTTGTCATTCCTGCCGTGAGTGGAAGCTGTCAGTGTTATCTGCTGGCTCCGGAGGAAGGGAGAGCAGAATCTTTAATGTCTCTCAGCTCCACTCTTCCCAAACTCCAAACCTGCAGTGGCACAGAAAGGAGCTGCTTTTCATTAGCCTCTCACATTTTCATAACCGAGTGTGCTGCTGATTCACGAGCATAATTACATTGTTGTCCCAGCCTTTTTTGTGTGTGTGGCAGGGAGAGAACAGAGAGCAGAGCTGCTCCTGGAAACGCCTGCAATAACCTCCCTGCTCCAGGGGCTGCTTGAATTGTCTGTCTGTCCCCTGGGGATGGGGTGGCACCTCCCAGAGCACACAGCACAGGGCTGATCCCATCCCACCCCTGGGTAAAAAACTTCCTCCAGGCAGCACTAGCCAACTTTAAATCTTTGATTCCAGAGGGAGCAAAGCGTGGGCTACTCCGTGCTGGGAGCAGGTTGGTGCTTTCTCCAAGCCAGAGCAGCCAAGGTCAGTCAGCATTGTAGCCCTGGTTCTGTGCCTGAGGTGTTTTGGTTTTCTGAAATTCTTTTCCCAGCGAATTTTCTGTAAACAGGAGAAATGTTTTTGGAACTGGAACTTTGTTCTTCATTCCTTTCCCCAGGAGGGACTTCTCCTTGCTGTCCCTCTGCTCTGCCCAATGGGAGTGAAGAGGTTTGTCTTTGTGTCACCAATCCAATTGGTCTGTGTGAAATAGTAGAAAAGGGAGACAAATCCCAGAAATAAAGGAGTCATTTTCAGCCTCCTGAATTCAGAGTCTGTGTCCTTGTGGTGTAAAACAGTCACACAGAGCACGGGGCTGATCCCATCTCACCCCTGGATGAAAACTTCATCCCTGCAGCACCAACCAACTTTAACTCTGATTCCAGAGGGAGCAAAGCCTGGGCTGCTCCATGATGGGAGCAGCTTGGGGCCTTTTCCAAGCCAGAGCAGACAAGGTCGCTCAGCACCAGCAGATTTAGGGGCCAGCAAATAAATGTAAATCTTGCATTTGATGAAAATTCTGCCAGTCTGCAAGGGACCTCCAGCTGCATTCACATCCGGGGAGCAGCAGAGGTTGGAGGGATGTGACTCAAAGACAGCTGATCTGAATTAATTTTGGAAGCTGTTTGCTCTCCTCTGTGGATGTCCCAGCAAAGGGGAGGCAGAGCATCCACGGGAACTGCTGGAGGCAAAAGCAGAACAGGGATAAAGAGTAAAGAAAAAAAAAAGTGAATTTTTAAAAAGGATTTATCTGATGGAGGGAATGCCAAGAACACAAACTTTTGACTCCCTGATACAGAGCTTTCCATATTTAGCTTGGAATGAGCAGCTTTTCTTCCATTTCTTTGTGGGATGGATTGGTCTGGAACAGCCCCTACAGCTGGATGGGGTGGGGTCCCCTGGAGATAAGAGCTGTTAAAAGAAGAGAGAAATGTTTGTGTGTTTGGCCCCCCAAACAACGGGGACATCACTGGCACTTTCAGGTGATCACAGAATCATAAAATCCTGGAATGGTTTAAGTTGGAAGGACCTTAAATCCCATCCAGTGCCACCCCTGCCATGGCAGGGATACCTCCCACTGTCCCAGGTGCTCCAGCCTGGCCTTGGGCACTGCCAGGGATCCAGGGGCAGCCACAGCAAATCTGGGAATTCCAGCCCAGCCCCTCCCCACCCTCACAGGGAGGAATTTTGTAGCCCTGGTTTCGTGCCTGAGGGGTTTTGGTTTTCTGAAATTCTGTTCCCAGGGAATTTTCTGTCAACAGGAGAAATGGTTTTGGAACTGGAACTTTGTTCTTCATTCCTTTCCCCAGGAGGGACTTCTCCTTGCTGTCCCTCTGCTCTGCCCAATGGGAGTGAAGAGGTTTGTCTTTGTGTCACCAATCCAATTGGTCTGTGTGAAATAGTAGAAAAGGGAGACACATCCCAGAAATAAAGGAGTCATTTTCAGCCTCCTGAATCTCAGAGTCTGTGTCCTTGTGGTGTAAAACACCGTCAGAATTTCTCCTCAAAATCCCATCCATCCCTTCCCTCTGGCCCCTGAAATCCACTCCCTGTGTGTGACAGTGGAACCCCCCAGCTCTGCCCCCTGTACCTGCAGGTGGCCCTGGCTGTGTCAGCTCCTCCTGCCCCACCACTCACAGAAATCCCACAGAAATCCTTGGATTTCTGGGTGTAAGAGCCACAGTCGGGCCTCTCACTCACTGGAAATGGATGCAAAAAAGTGTTTAACTCACTGTGGAGGCATTCCGGGAAGGAAATATTAAATGACAGGGATCTTTGGGAAGTGGTTGAGTGTTTTCCATCTGGTATTTGCATTCTGGTGGCGAGCACTGGTCAGATGGTTTGGAGCGTAAATAAATTCCCATTATGGCCTTCACAAAATGCCTGCACTCGGATATTTGCATTCAGAAAGGGAAGCCAAAATCTCTGATGGAGCAGCAGGAACGAGTTTGCCAACAGAGCTGACTGAGGGGAGAAAATCTCAGCGCAAGAATCAGGCGTCTTTTAGGAAAACCTCAAGTTAGAGGTCATGGAATGAAAGCCCAAATGGTGAACAATTCTGGAATACTATAAAAAGCTACCTGGGAATACAAAGAACGTTTAAAAGAATAAAATAATGAAACCCCCATGGTTTGTCCCATGGGTAAAATAAGAGCCAGTGCTTGTCTGAGTGTGGTAGTGCATAAATCCAAGTTTCCAGTGCAGTGCTCTGATTGTTTGCACAGAGCTGGTTTGTAACCTCTGACAGCTCAGCCTGGCAAAACCAGAATACTCCATCCCCAAAAACCCATCCTGAAACTCCTGAAATGAAAACAAGTCCTCTTGGAAGTGTCAAAACTGAACGGGGTTATCTTTTTTAAAAATAGTTACATCCAGTCTTGCTGTTGAAACTTTTATTGGAGTTACAGGTGGCTTCAAGGGAGCCTAAAAAATCCACCTAAAAATCCAAAAATCAGGGCTTTATAATTCATCTGCTCAGGCATTTAATGTGTTTATATTCCCAGAACTGGGAATTTAATGTGTTTATATTCCCAGAACTGACCCCCAGAAGGGGTACATGTTGTTATCTGTAGGATCTGGATTTAATTCCATGGATACGACAAACCCTGTTGGGTTGTTTTGGGGTTTTTTTTAATTTTTCCTGACTGTGCATTCTGTCTGTAATTCCTCTCCTCCAGGTGGGATGAATTCCATCCCATGATAGCTGTTATTTTCCCTTTTATCTTTAACTACTGGTGTTTAGTGGGATATCTGCCTTTTCTCCACCCTTTTTTTCTGCATTAAGCCACTAAAAGGTTTCACTTCAGCCTGTCTGAAATTAATGTTGCATTGAGGATAAATTGTCCTGTTCTGGGGTTGATTAAGGTGACAGACCCTGCAGGATAATTGCCACTGCTGTGGAGCTGCTCCCAGCAGGAGCAACCAACATTTCCCAGCATCAGAAGGGGAGTTTGGGAATGAGAAAACCGTGGGAATGGTTTGGCTGGGAAGGGACCTTCAGGAGCAGCCAGTCCCAGTCCTTTGGAGCACCAGAGGGAAGGTTTGGATGGGATTTTGGGATGGAATTCCTGGCTGGGAGGGTGGGAAGGGGCTGGGATGGAATTCCCAGATTTGCTGTGGCTGCCCCTGGATCCCTGGCAGTGCCCAAGGCCAGGCTGGAGCGCCTGGGACAGTGGGAGTGTCCCTGCCTATGGTGGGACTGGGGGAATGTTGGGATCCCTTCCAACCCAAACCATTCTGGGACTCCATGTGCAGGTTTGGATGGGATTTTGGGAAGGAATTCCTGGCTGTGAGGGCACTGAGGGGCTGGGATGGAATTCCTGGAGGAGCTGTGGCTGCCCCTGGATCCCTGGCAGTGCCCAAGGCCAGGCTGGAGTTACTTGGGACAGTGGGAGGTGTCCCTGCCCATGGTGGGACTGGAGGGGCTTTGAGCTCCTTCCAATCCAAATGCATTCAAGATTCCATGAGCAGGTTTGGATGGGATTTTGGGGAGGAATTCCTGGCT